>NC_084628.1:13309186-13336686 GCF_033978795.1 Nerophis ophidion | reverse complement strand
TGCCTGGAGAGCAACACTCCACAGAACAGGACACTTCACTTAACACAGAGGTCATAAGTCATCAAAGCTCACCTTCAAACATTCACACACAGAACCAGTATTATGGAACCATAGACATCCATCCATCCATCCATCATCTTCCGCTTATCCGAGGTCGGGTCGCGGGGGCAACAGCCTAAGCAGGGAAACCCAGACTTCCCTCTCCCCAGCCACTTCGTCTAGCTCTTCCCGGGGGATCCCGAGGCGTTCCCAGGCCAGCCGGGAGACATAGTCTTCCCAACGTGTCCTGGGTCTTCCCCGTGGCCTCCTACCGGTTGGACGTGCCCTAAACACCTCCCTAGGGAGGCGTTCGGGTGGCATCCTGACCAGATGCCCGAACCACCTCATCTGGCTCCTCTCGATGTGGAGGAGCAGCGGCTTTACTTTGAGTTCCTCCCGGATGGCAGAGCTTCTCACCCTATCTCTAAGGGAGAGCCCCGCCACACGGCGGAGGAAACTCATTTCGGCCGCTTGTACCCGTGATCTTATCCTTTCGGTCATGACCCAAAGCTCATGACCATAGGTGAGGATGGGAACGTAGATCGACCGGTAAATTGAGAGCTTTGCCTTCCGGCTCAGCTCCTTCTTCACCACAACGGACCGGTACAACGTCCGCATTACTGAAGATGCCGCACCGACCCGCCTGTCGATCTCACGATCCACTCTTCCCTCACTCGTGAACAAGACTCCTAGGTACTTGAATTCCTCCACTTGGGGCAGGGTCTCCTCCCCAACCCGGAGATGGCACTCCACCCTTTTCCGGGCGAGAACCGTGGACTCGGACTTGGAGGTGCTGATTCTCATTCCGGTCGCTTCACACTCGGCTGCGAACCGATCCAGCGAGAGCTGAAGATCCCGGTCAGATGAGGCCATCAGGACCATAGACAATAAAAATATAATACATCTATCTGTGGCAGTATTGGAGAAAGTTGCAAGATTCCCTTTTACATTGCATAGCCTACAACTGTAGTACATTCAAGGAACCTTGATTAAAGTTAGAAACAGATTTTAACACCCAGGAGTTGCACTAACAGTAATATAACCATAATAACAATGATGTAATACATGATTCCTATTGTAAATTTATGATAAACCATATGTGTATCAGGTAATCTCTTCCCCACACTATGATGGAGAGGAAAACTTGACTTTATTTATAGTCATATTTATGTGAATAATGCCAGGTCATTTAATCTTCAATCATATTCTGGCCACTATATATATATATATATATATATATATATATATATATATATATATATATATATATATAAATATATATATATATATATATATATATACACACACACACACACACACACACACACCCACACACACACACACACACACACACACACACACACACACACACACACAGTTGTGATCAAAATTAATCAACCCCCAGATGTGTCAAATATACACATGCAACTTAAATTGTAACACTGTATTTTACAAAATACCAAAAAAAGGAAATTTTTCTTTATATCCTATTGACAAAATTATTCAACCCCTTGAAGATCATAACTCTTAAGAACAGAATTTGAATAAGGTCTTTTCAATCAGGTGTTGTAAACATCTGTAGATGTGATTAGGACCATAACGAGCAACAATTAAACTGATTGAAAATGACTGTGACGCTCAGCTTCGTGTAGATGGTCAATGGTGTATTTGCAACATGGTGAAGTCCAGGGAGTGGTCAAAGAAGTCAAGAGAGGAGGTAATATCTATTCATAAGAAAGGATATGGATATAAGAAAATAGCAAAGACATTACACATTCCAAGAGACACAGTTGGGAGTATAATTTGTAAGTTTAAAGCTAAAGGCACAGTGGAAACACTACCTGGGCGTGGTAGAAAGAGGATGCTGTGTGCAACTGCTGTCCGGTATTTGAAGCGTACAGTGGTGAAAAACCCCCTGGTAACAGCTGAGGAACTACAACAGGACATTGCAGAGGGGGGAACGCAGGTTTCATCCCAAACAATACTACGAGATGAAGGCCTCCATGCCAGAACTCCCAGGCACACCCCACTTCTGACTACCAGGCACAAGCAAATAGACTCCAGTATGCCAAAAATCATCTGGACAAACCCCAAAGGTTTTGGGAAACTGTTCTATGGAGTAATATATATATATATATATATATATATATATATATATATATATATATATATATATATATATATATATATACACACACACTCATGGTGGGCTGCCACATGTGGGAAACAGTGAAAAAACATTGTATTAAAATAATAAAACTTGACCCTCATGAGCAATTTACCATCCAATCTATGTAAAAAGTACACTTATCATTGTCAAAAACAACTGAGGATCAGAATATAATAAAATTAGCAGTACCAAAATGCGGTTCGTAATTAGCTAATTAACGTCATTGATGTGCACATACTCCGATAGTGTTCCTTAACTACCTCTTCCATCAAGAGGCACTGGACCAACATTGCTGCCTTTCTCGAAAACTGCGTTCATAAATATTACATTGATAATGCCGCCGCCATCCATCATATCACCTCAAGTGACAACAACAGCGAAGAAAACTTTGGTGAGTATGGAGGCGATGACAAATAGCATGTGTGGGATAATACAGTGTTAAAAGAGGAAAAAAGAGAGGGAGTCAGTAAAAGATGCACAGAGGTGGCCCGGAAAAAAAAAATGAATGTCCCGTTTTTGCTGGAGGGACCCTGGAGGGAATGTCCACCGAGGCCCGGCGTGGTGATGCAGTGCTTTATCTTTAAAGCCGCAGTTGCTTTGCAAGCAAGTCTCCCTTCGTTATTTGTTTGCACCATCTCTCAGCCACAACAGACTAACCTACACCTGGACTTTTGCACTTGACTTGCGTGGGAACCTGGATTCCTTCTTACATAAAGACAGGTCTTTTCCATCCTTACAATATCTTAAAGGCTGCAGAGGGGCGGGGAAAAGGGGGGCTCCAGTTAGATTGGAGTCTAAAATAGATCAGAGAGAACAGTCCTGAGGATGTTTCTGGCTCGCTCGCCAAGGATCTGAAGCCTTTTTATGCACGTCTGGGGAAGCTTCCAAATGGTTTTGATGTTTTACTTGTCTGCACCACGAGTGCACACAGTAGGAAATATGTATAAAACATGTGTGGTAAAGAGAACAATAAAACCTTCATTAACTGTAAAAGAAAATAATGTACTTTTTCGTGTAGAAATACGCTATCTTTCACATTTTAACCAATACGGTACCAATTCCTGGATCCTGGGAATTGATATGTGTCTGTAGCGGTATCAATTTGCAGTTTTTGTGTGCACGTTACTAAATTTTAATTGTTTTATAAGGATTTTTTTTTTTTTTAATGTTACATTTTCAAAAATAGCTGATAACTGTGCTGTCCAGTTACATGTTGATTTGTTATGGCATTTCTGAGTCTCATTTGCAAGTGTTATATAATCGACTTTGCATGCAGTTGCAAGTCTAATATGGCAGTAGTGCATAGACTGTGGTGTGTCGGCAGGTCAGGAAGTACTCGTTAACTTGATATGCCAGTTGAGTCCTATGTTGTGCCCTAAAAAGTGTGTGTACTTCAAGTATTGCATTTATTAAAAAACCAGCGATTGTAGCAAGAATCGCAGTCAGAGTTTTAATTAACAAATGTGCAGGTGTTGAAATTTTGCCATATACCAGTCTCGTCTTATGTTGCGCCCTACGACGTGTGTGTACTGTAATTATTGCACTTATTACAAAATCAGTGATTGTAACGAGAATCGCAATCAGAGTTTTAATCATCAAATTCGGAGGTGTTGAAATGTTGCCATGTGCCAGTCTAGTCCTATGTTCCCCCCTACAACGTGTGCATAATCTAAGTATTGAAATGACAAAATCAGTGATTGTAACGTGAATCACAGTCGGAATTTTAATTACCAAATTTGCAGGTGTTGAAATGTTGCCATATGCCAGTCTAGTCCTATGTTGCGCCCTCCAACGTGTGCATACTGTAAGTATTGAACTTATTACGAAATCAGTGATTGCAACGTGAATCGCAGTCAGAGTTTTATTTATCAAATACGGAGGTGCTAAAATTTTGCCATGTAAAATCGCTAATGCTGACCAGTAGCATATGTATATGGCAAATCCACTGTTAATTTGCATCAAGCTAATGCATTTTGGAAAAATCAGGCGTACTTGCTTTATTCACATGGAAAATTGCCAAAATACCTATAGGCAGCTTGGCAGAGTGCTGCCTGGTTGAATGTTTCCTTGCCAAGTGTTTGAGCCGGGGTTTAGTCTGCAACCGTTTGATTTCATGTGAATCAATACCTGAATAAAAAAGTACCGAAATTGGAACCTTTCTCTAATGACACCTGCCTTTTAGGGGCTAAGGTGGAGGAGTTCTATTTTGGGGTTTCGTTTATGAATGAAAGAAAGCGGTAGCCTGAGATCGACAGGTACATCAGCGCAGCGTCTGCAGTGATGCCAGCTTTGAGTAGTGAATGATAAAGCAAAATGGCAGATGTATGAGTTTCCTACGTAGGGTGGCTGGACTCCCCTTAAGAGATAGGGCCCTGCTGCCGAGGGCATCTACTCCGGATGCCTCCTGGACACACCTTCCCAGTTCCGGGCATACCTAGCTGGAAGAGAGCCTGAGGTAGATCCAGCAAACGCGGGAATATTCAAAGTTGGAAACTTTCGATGCGAATATATAGGAATTAACAGGAATTAATGGGAAATTAATTGGAATAAAAATTGAATGCAACATGCTCGATCTTGCAGCAGGATTATTAGCTAAAACAACCTGGTTTAATGCAAATTCAGTAAAATTTTAACCCTGAACTGTGCATTCCCCCATCACATGTGCAGTGCATTCTTCCATCACATGCACATATAATTCCCAGCATGCTACACACTACAGCAGGGCTATTCAGGCCACACTAGTATTTGTATGCATGTTTCCGGACACTTTCCGGAAAGTGACGGGAAACGTTCCACCCCTTTGCAACCCTACTCATATCTGGCCTGGGAAGTGTACCCCCAGTATAATGAAAAAGTGGGCAGAGGCCGAGAAATCTGGGCTTTTTATTTTGGTCATTTCCACTACGCATATATAAATATAACATATTAAAGTAGTGCAAGTGTAAAAAAAAAGTACTTATTTCATATTTCCCGAACTAAAAATGATTTCTCTATGTAAAATTTCCCATAAAATCGAGGCAGTAGTGAATGTAGGCTTATTTTTTTTTAACAAGGAGGGAATGCTGAAAGAAATGGCAATTCTTCTCTATTTTTTACACACCATATCAGTTTTGAAGTAATCAATGAGCAGAGTGAGAAAAACATGCAATTGTGTAATGAAAACATTAGTTTTACATGTTTTTATCCAAACTTTCTTTGCGGGTAAAATGACTCAGTTCTGTAAATGAGGTCACTCCAAGAGTGGGAAATGGAAAATGGGGCGTTACAAGCATACTTGCCAACCTTTCTGATTTTTGCGGGGGACTCCCGAATTTCAGTGCCCCTCCCGAAAATCTTCCGGGGCAACCACTCCCCCGAATTTCTCCCAATTTCCACCCGGAAAAGAATATCAGGAGCGTGTCTTAAAATCACTGCCTTTAGCGTCTTCTACAACCTGTCGTCACGTCCGCTTTTCCTCCATACAAACAGCGTGCCGACACAGTCACTTAACATATTGAGCGAATACAAGCATACTTGGTCAACAGCCATACAGGTCACACTGAGGGTGGCCGTATACACAACTTTAACACTGTTAAAAATATGCGCCACAGTGTGAACCCACACCAAACAAGAATGACAATCACATTTCGGGAGAACATCCGCACCGTAACAGCATAAAAACAACAGAACAAATACCCAGAATCCTTTGCAGCACTAACTCTTCCCGGACACTACAATATACACCCTCGCGCCCCCAACCTAGCCCACCTCAACCCTGCCACATCCCCACGTCTCCCAAATTCTGAGGTTTCAAGGTTGGCAACTATGGTTATAACTAGTTAGTTTCTACCTATTTCTAAAATAATAATCCATATTAAGGGGAAGGTCTGTCTGATTCATGTTCAGAATCAAAAATGCATGAAGATAACTTGTTAGTGAAATGTCAGTCATCTGGATGCCATGGGTCCTTAAACCCTCTGTCTATGCCAGCGATTATCAAACTGTGGTACATGTACCACAAGTGGTACGTGGGCTCCTTCAAGTGGTGCACCAAAGATTCAGTTAAATATTATAATTCAAGTTAAAAGTTAAAGTACCAATGATTGTCACACACATACTAGGTGTGGTGAAATATGTCCTCCGCATTTGACCTATCCCCTTGTTCACCCCCTGGGAGGTGAGGGGAGCAGTAAGCAGCAGCGGTGGCCGCGCCCGGGAATAATTTTTGGTGATTTAACCCCCAATTCCAACCCTTGATGCTGAGTGCCAAGCAGGGAGGTAATGGGTCCAATGAGGGGACCCCAGCCGTCTATCAGCATTCAGTGGAAGTCATCTCAATCCAACTACTGCAGGCCGTAGTCGACAGAACCGTCTTACTCAACCGTCGTTCTCCACATTCTCTGCTTACGTTGACCCTTTCTCAGCCAATCAACACGCAGAAGACACGTAAACAAAGACGAACATTGGCAGAGAAAGGTGCACGTAGCATTTGATGCCTTCAAGGCCTTGGGGAAATAAACTGGAACATAACATAACATAGGACCCAGTCCGTTACAATGTAAATACAATTAAAGCAATATTATCGACATTAAATACCATCAAAAAAACAAATAAAAACATATATATATATATATATATATTTTTTTTATGAATACTTGATGCCTTCAAAGCCTTGGGGAAACAAACTGGAACATAACATAACATAGGACCCAGTCCGTTACATTATAAATACAATTAAGACAATATTAATAACATTAAATACGACACAAAACAACAAAAATATTAAATATACTTGTCAAATAAAATGTATGCCTTGTTTTTGATGAATACTTGATGCCTTGAAGGCCTCGGGGAAACAGACCCGAACATACCATAACATAGTTTCCAGTCTGTTACAGTATAAATACAATTAAAATACATTAAAAACATTAAATACTATCCCAAACAAAATAAATATTGAATATACTTGTTAAATAAAAAATCCATCCATCCATTTTCTACCGCTTAGTCCTTTCTGGGGTCGCGGGGGGCACTGGTGCCTATCTCAGCTACAATCGGGCGGAAAGCGGGGTACACCCTGGACAAGTCGCATATGCCTTGTTTTTAATGAACCCTTGATGCCTTCAAGGCCTGGGGGAAACAAACTAGAATATACCATAACATAGTATCCAGTCTGTTACAGCATAAATACAATTAAAATACATTTAAAAAAATTAAATACTATCCCATACAACAAAAATATTAAGTATACTTGCTAAATAAAACGTATGCCTTGTTTTTACTAATACTTGATGCCCTCAAAGCCTTGGGGAAACAACTTGGAACATAACATAGGACCCAGTCCGTTAAATTATAAATACAATTAAAATACATTAAAAACATTAAATAATACCCCCAACAAAAAAAATGTAAATAAACTTGTTAAATAAAACGTATGCCTTGTTTTTAATGAATATTTGATGCCTTCAAGGCCTGGGGGAAACAAACTGGAACATACCATAACATAGGATCCGGTCTGTTACAGAGCATAAATGCAATTAAAATACATTAAAAACATTAAATACTATGCCAAACAACAAAAATATTAAGTATACTTGTTAAATAAAACGTACGCCTTGTTTTTAATGAATACTTGATGCCTTCAAGGCCTTGGGGAAACAGACCCGAACATACCATAACATAGGATCCAGTCTGTTACAATGTACATACAATTAAAATACATTAAAAACATTAAATACTATCCCAAACAACAAAAATATTGAATATACTTGTTAAATAAAACATATGCCTTGTTTTTAATGAATACTTGATGCCTTCAAGGCCTGGGGGAAACGAACTGGAACATACCATAACATAAGATCCAGTCTGTTACAGTATGAATACAATTTAAATACATTAAAAACATTAAACACAACAAAAAATATTGAATATACTTGTTGAATAAAACGTATGCCTTGTTTTTAATGAATACTTAGGCCTGCTATGCTACTGTATTTTAATGTTGGTCATTAAAAAAATGTCTAAGGTGGTACTTGGTTTTAAAAGTGTAAGTTCAAATGTGAACCACCATTATCTCTAAACCGAGTCTTGTGAGACACGCTGACAGAATTAGTGATGTGACCAGCGTTAAAACTCAAAGTAAAAGTAATACCTTTTACCCAACACCCAATTAACATACTGTTGCTGTCCGACCTCCTAACTAAATGATGTTGTGTTAGGTTTTACCCCTAATTGTAGGACCTTTCCCACATTTTCCAACCTTCTCGCCATGTTAACGACAAAAGAATCCTGTGATGGAGACCATAATAAACAAAATGTGTGTCCACAGTTCTGCAGCTTTTTCACAGACCACGTGAAAGGTGTTGGTGCCATTTTTTGTCACGTCCTGGCTGTTGCTACAGCTGCTGCGGGCACAGCGAGGGCCTATGTGCAGATTTCACAGATGTCACATCGAGTACAAAACATCCTCAAAGTGGACGGACAAATCCCGTGGTGGAACGTTGTGTCCGTCACGCTCATTCCATCCTATGAAGACATGGCACGTTTGCACGAGTGAACGTGCAACATGATGTCTTCTTCTTCTAACAGTGCAAGAAATGTGCTGATTTAGGACGGGTTGAAGGAATAACCTTTGGGCCGCTTTGCAGAATGATTTAATGGGAAACCGTAACAAAAGCTGTAAATTATGTTTAAAGGCCTACTGAAACCCACTACTACCGACCACGCAGTCTGATATTTTATATATCAATGATGGAATCTTAACATTGCAACACATGCCAATACGGCCGGGTTAGTTTACTAAATTGCAATTTTAAATTTCGCGCCGAAGTGTCCTGCTGAAACGTCGAGGTATGACGACGCGTGCGCGTGATGTCACACATTGTAGAGGACATTTTGTTCCAGCATCGTTCCCAGCTATAAGTCGTCTGTTTTCATCGCATAATTCCGCAGTATTCTGGACATCTGTGTTGCTGAATCTTTTGCAATTTGTTCAATGAATAGTGGAGACATCAAAGAAGAAAGCTGTAGGTGGGAAGCGGTGTAATGCGGCCGCCTTTAGCAACACAAACACAGCCGGTGTTTCATTGTTTATGTAAGGCAGTAGCCTGTTAATGTATAAGACAGTACCTCTTTATGAGCACTGGATGTCGCTATTCTGTTGATTTTTACCTGTGGGTTCAGCACACCTCACCTTTTTGTCCCTCAGTGGACACAATAGTCAGAGAGAACTAGGCGCCATCTTTGACAATGTTTTTCTTTTCCACTGAAAAGGTGAGACCTGTTTTATGACTGTCTGAACACTTTATAAGATATTAAAGTTAAAAATGCCCATCCAGTGAATTTGTTGCAATACAGTATTAGCTAAGGTGTTTACTTATATTTTGATGTGTTTTGAAGAAATGTGCAATTCCGTTTTTGTACTTAAATGTTTGATGTAAGTTGGCCAGTGTGATTAACATTTAGTAGAGTCTGAATTGAATGGGGTTGTGAAGGATGGCTTTTTACATGTTTATTCTGGTCACTGTGTCTGAACTACTGATTTGTGATTTATTGTTATTTAGCATTTGGGCATACTGAATATGAGAAAGATTTATATATTTTTGTTGACATATGTTAATGTGTTCTTTTGCATTGAGACACATTTGTAAAGGACAATGTTTTTCTTTTCCACTGAAAAGATTAATGACCAGAGCCAGAGAGGACCACTGCTGTGAGCAAATAAATGCAACAAGGTCTCATCCACAATCCAGAACCACTGTGTCCAGTGTCCAATCTCTCCGCACAACAACCCACCTTATAAACACTAAAAACACAACGCAGAGTCCAAGGGTGTGTCGAGAGGCAGTGACATTGTGGGTTACATTTACATTCCCGAAAGATGACGGTGAAGCTATACTATGGAACAGAGCGGTCAAGCGGACACGGTTGGATTGGATCACACACACAAAGTACATTGTATTATGCAGCGATCATTTCGGAAGATTGTGTTTCAAAGAGGGTCCCTTGCGAAGGGCAGAGATGGGCATCGCCACCACCCGTCGACTAATGCTGAAGAAAGGTGCGGGGCCGACCTTCAGGTTGTACAGGTACGACCATATAATCTCACGAAAACACTAGTAACACAATAAGCAGATAAGGGATTTTCAAGAATTATCCTAGTAAATTTGTCTAATAACATCTGAATCGCTCCCACTGTAGTCTTTTTTTTTTCTAGTCCTTCACTCTCACTTTCCTCATCCACAAATCTTTCATCCTTGCTCTAATTAATGGGGAAATCATCGCTTTCCTCGTCCGAATGTGAGGATGTGAGGAGCTCCACAACCCGTGACGTCACGAGCACATCGTCTGCTACTTCCGGTACAGGCAAGGCTTTTTTATTAGCGACCAAAAGTTGCAACTTTATCGTCGATGTTCTCTACTAAATCCTTTCAGCAAAAATATGGCAATATCGCGAAATGATCAAGTATGACACATAGAATGGACCTGCTATCCCCGTTTAAATGAGAAAATCTCATTTCAGTAGGCTTTTAAACTGGACTAGTTTCTAGTGTCATTCATGCTTTCTTTGGGTGTATGATGTTTTGTTTTATTTTGTATTATTTTATTTGACACATGGTCGACGGCAGCACATGTGGTTCGGGGCGAGGGGAGGTCCTACATCCAACCTCTCGCCATATAGAAGGTCACTCATGATATTGGATTAACTCATTCGTTTTTTTTTTTGTTTTTTTTTTGCAATAAATACCCCAAAAGCAATTTTCAAGCAGGAGCGACCAAACTGGTGGGACTCTAAGAGTCCAGGGGTGGACAAACTACGGCCCAGGGGCCAAGTGTGGCCACTTTAAAAAGCAGAGGTGGGTAGTAACGCGCTACATTTACTCCGTTACATCTACTTGAGTAACTTTTGAGATAAATTGTACTTCTAAGAGTAGTTTTTATGCAACATACTTTATAGAGAAGAAACGCTACTTTTACTCCGCTCCATTTATCTACATTCAGCTCGCTATTCGCTACTTTTTTTTAATCGATCTGTTAATGCACGCTTTGTTTGTTTTGATTTTGTCAGACACACATTCAAAGCGGGATCTAAGCATGCCTGCGTTTCACCAATCACATGCAGTCACTGGTGACGTTGGACCAATCAAACAGAGCCAGGCGGTCACATGACCGTCACGCGTAAAACCCGACTTAAACAAGTTGAAAAACTTATTGGGGTGTTACCATTTAGTGGTCAATTGTACGGAATATGTACTGTACTGTGCAATTTACTAATACAAGTTTCAATCAATCAATCAAAAGTGTAAAGAAAAAAAGACACTTTTTGTTTCAACCGTATTTCCCATCAAAAGCCTAAAGACTGATCGCCCAGTTCCTGTCTTCAAAATAAAAGTGCCGCTCCATCGCGCCTGCGCTAACAAAAAAAGAGTCTCTGAAAGCGAGAGCATACAAGCTAGCAGGCTACGGAGTTTGCCGCCAATGTATTTCTTGTAAAGTGTATAAAAACGAATATGGAAGCTGGACAAATAAGATGCCAAAAACCAACGACTTTCATGTGGTATTAGACAGAAAGGAGGAACTTTTTTTCTCCTCCATTTGAAAACGTGGACGTTATCAGCACTACTGTCTGATTCCAATCAATGCAAGTCATCAGGATCAGGTAATACACCAACTTATATTCTTGTTTTCATGAAAGAAAATAATCTATATGTTAAACATGCATGTATATTCATTAAAACACCTTTAACATGTAAACAAAAACGGCAAAATAAATAAATATAAATTATATACTGTATATATATTATATATATAAATGTATATGTATGTATATATGAGGTAGATCACCTCGACTTGGTCATTTATTAAGTAATTGATTAACGTTGAAAAACTTATCGGGGTGTCACCATTTAGTGGTCAATTGTACGTAAAATGTACTGTACTGTGCAATCTACTAATACAAGTTTCAATCAATCAATGAATGCCTACTGAGCCTATGGTGCTGTTAAGTTATTGTGGCTCAATTTGCCTAATTTTTTTTTTATTTTAATGTATTATTATTTAATATATATTATTGTTTTAGTTGCTTAAGAGATATTCCTGGCTCTGAATTTGCTCATTGCTATTTTTATGTTTTTGTGCATTACTTGTTGCCGTAATCATTAAACAAACAGGTTACTCATCAGTTACTCAGTACTTGAGTAGTTTTTTCACAACATACTTTTTACTTTTACTCAAGTAAATATTTGGGTGACTACTCCTAACTTTTACTTGAGTAATAAATCCCTAAAGTAACAGTACTCTTACTTGAGTACAATTTCTGGCTACTCTACCCTGTTAAAAAGTGTGGCTGGCCACATAAATGATGTAGTGGATCCAATAAAATTAGGTGGCAGGTCACATAAATTGTTTGGCGGGGCACTCAAATCAATGGTCCCCAACCACCGGGCTGTGGCTCGATTGGTACCGGGCCGCAGAATATTTTTTTATTAATTTATTTAATTATGTTTTTTTTTTTTTACTTTTTTATTAAATCAACATTCGCTCTTGGTAGGGTCTTTGAGGGTGCATGGGAGTTTGCCCAACCAGTCTACATGTGCTTTGGAGACTTGGAGAAGGCATTCGACGGTGTCCCTCGGCAAGTCCTGTGAGGAGTGCTCAGAGAGTATGGGGTATCGGACTGTCTTATTGTGGCGGCCCGCTCCCTGTAGGATCAGTGCCAGAGCTTAGTCCGCATTGCCGGCAGTAAGTCGGACACTTTTCCAGTGAGGGTTGGACTCCGCAAAAGCTGTCCTTTGTCCCTGATTCTGTTCATAACTTTTATGGACAGAATTTCTAGGCGCAGTCAAGGCATTGAGGGGTTCCGGTTTGGTGGCCGCGGGATTAGGTCTCTGCTTTTTGCAGATGATGTGGTCCTGATGGCTTCATCTGACCGGGATCTTCTCACTGGATCGGTTCGCAGCAGAGTGTGAAGCAACTGGAATGAGAATCCGCACCTCCAAGTCTGAGTCCATGGTTCTCGCACGGGTTGGGGGGGAGATCTTGCCAAGTGGAGGAGTTCAAGTACATAGGAGTCTTGTTCACGAGTGGGGGAAGAATGGATCGTGACATCGACAGGCGGATCGGTGCGGCATCTTCTGTTATGCGGACGTTGTACCGATCCGTTGTGGAGAAGAAGGAGCTGAGCCGGAAGGCAAAGCTCTCAATTTACCGGTTGATCTACGTTCCCATCCTCGCTTATGGTCATGAGCTTTGGGATATGACCGAAAGGACGAGATCACGGGTACAAGCGGCCGAAATGAGTTTCCTACGCCTTGTGGCGGGGCTCTCCCTTAGAGATAGGGTGAGAAGCTCTGTCATCTGGGAGGAACTCAAAGTAAAGCCTCTGCTCCTCCACATTGAGAGGAGCCAGATGAGATGGTTCGGGCATCCCGAACGCCTCCCTAGGGAGGTGTTTAGGGCACATCCAACCAGTAGGAGGCCACAGGGAAGACCCAGGACACGTTGGGAAGACTATGTCTCCCGGCCGGCCAGGGAACCCCTCGGGATCCCCCGGGAAGAGCTAGACGAAGTGGCAGGGGAGAGGGAAGTCTGGGCTTCCCTGCTTAGGCTGCTGCCCCCGCGACCTGACCTCAGATAAGCGGAAGAAGATGGATGGATGGAGTGTTTTGCTTTGCAGAAATGCAAGTACGATCCATTGCAGATGTACGAGGTGGACCATAGTGCTGTCGACGCTGCACACTGACTACTCATAAGCATGACCAAGGAATACTTGTCTTCTCAAAACAAAAATGGCTGCTGGAACGGGAAGAGTGTGCTCACTTTTGTGAGATACTGTACACGACTTTACATAACAGCATGGCAGGCTAACTATAGCCCAAGCAGACAGACAGACAGACAGACAGACAGACAGACAGACAGACAGGTCGCCCTCCATGTATAGGAGGCTGAGGGTAGGTGTCTATCAGGGCCATTAAAACATGGTAGACTAAAGAAACAGAAACATTAGCACATAATCAAGTGCATGCTGTTTTTACAGCTTCGATTGAGGTTTTTTTTTTACCATTTGTCTCTAAAAATATCACAAGAAGAGAAGGAGGAGCGTACACAAACACGAGGAGAGGGGATGGTGAGAGAAAGGAGGGCAGCTGGGATTGCACGGGGGGAATTGAGTGAACCACCTGGAGGTGGGCCGACGCGTGCGTCCAGGTGGGACAGGACAACGTCGAGGGGGCCGGGCAGGCATGAAGCACGTGTCGGTTATTATTTTTCAAGTTTTTTTTTTCCGCCCTCAAGGAGCCACGTGAGCGCCTCTCCTCAGCTGCTCCGTGCTCCAGCAGAGGGGAGCAGAGCGAGGTCACCGTTCAACAACAAGCACACACACATATGGCGGACATGTATGGAGCACACAGTTGGACATAAACGCAAAAAAAAAAAAAAAAAAGCTTCCAGGAATTTACCAGGACATGTATTCTGCACGACTGTTAACCCATTAAAAAACCACCACCATACAGTCTAGACCAGTGTTTTTCAACCACTGTGCCGCGGCACACTAGTGTGCTGTGAGATACAGTCTGGTGTGCCGTGGGAGATCATGTAATTTCACCTATTTGGGTTAAAAATATTTTTTGCAAACCAGTATTTATAGTCTGCAAATTATGTGTGGTTGTTGAGTGACGATGCTGTCTAGAACTCGTCAGAGTCACCGTGTAATGTTCTTCTATATCAGTAGGTAGCAGCCGGTAGTTAATTGCTTTGTAGATGTCGGAAACAGCGGGAGGCAGTGTGGATAAAAAAAATGTCTAATGCTTAAACAAATAAAAGAAAGACGAGTGCCCCTAAGAAAAGGCATTGAAGCTTAGGGAAGGCTATGCAGAACAAAACTAAAACTGAACTGGCAACAAATTAAACACAAACTGAATGCTGGACGACAGCAAAGACTTACTGTGGAGCAAAGACGGCGTCTGGCTATGCAGAACGAAACTAAAACTGAACTGGCTACAAAGTAAACACAAACGGAATGCTGGACGACAGCAAAGACTTACTGTGGAGCAAAGACGGCGTCCGGCTATGCAGAACGAAACTAAAACTGAACTGGCTACAAGGTAAACACAAACGGAATACTGGACGACAGCAAAGACTTACTGTGGAGCAAAGACGGTGTCTGGCTATGCAGAACGTAACTAAAACTGAACTGGCTACAAAGTGAACACAAACTGAACGCTGGATGACAGCAAAGACTTACTGTGGAGCAAAGACGGCGTCAGGGTATGCAGAACAAAACTAAAACTGAACTGGCTACAAGGTAAACACAAACGGAATGCTGGACGACAGCAAAGACTTACTGTGGAGCAAAGACGGCGTCCGGCTATGCAGAACGAAACTAAGACAGAACTGGCTACAAAGTAAACACAAACGGAACGCTGGATGACAGCAAAGACATACTGCGGAGCAAAGACGGCGTCAGTGTATGCAGAACGAAACTTAAACTGAACTGGCTACAAAATAAACACAAATGGAATGCTGGACGACAGCAAAGACTTACTGTGGAGCAAAGACGGCGTCCGGCTATGCAGAACGTAACAAAAACTGAACTGGCTAAAAAGTAAACACAGACAGAATGATGGACAACAGCAAAGACTTACTGTGGAGCAAAAACGGCGTCGGACTACTCAGAACAAAACTAAAACTGAACTGGCTACAAAGTAAACACAAACAGAATGCTGGACAACAGCAAAGACTTACTGTGGAGCAAAGACGGCGTCCGGCTATGCAAAACGAAACTAAAACTGAACTGGCTACAAAGTAAACACAAACAGAATGCTGGACGACAGTAAAGACTTACTGTGGAGCAAATACGGCGTCCACAATGTACACAACATGACAATCAACAATGTCCACACACAGAAGGATAAAAACAACTGAAATATCCTTGATTGCTAAAACAAAGCAGAAATATTGCTCAAAAGAAGATATGAAACTGCTACAGGAAAATACCAGAAATAGAGAAAAAGCCACCAAAATAGGAGCGCGAGACAAGAACTAAAACACTACACACATGAAAACAGCAAAAAACTCCAAATAAGTCACAGGTGACAGTACACCTACTTTGAGACAATGCATGGTTGGTTATGGTTTAAAGTCATATCCAACAATTGCCACGACGACTTTTTACTGTCAAACAAGTTTTGTTTTTTAATGATTTCTGCTGGTGGTGTGCCTCCGGATTTTTTTCAACAAAAAAAATGTGCCTTGGCTCAAAAAAAGGTTGAAAAACACTGGTCTAGACTCTGTCTGGGCCGGGCTGAGCAACCGTGACTATACACCCCACACAAAGATGAGCATGCTGCACTGTTTTCATTTCTATTCTTACCAGGCGAGCTTGAAGCTTTTCATTAGTACAAGGAGGAGTGTCTAATGTCCATAGCGTGTTGTGGGCGCCTGGCTGCCCGGTGTCGCCGCTGCATGCTGCCCGGATCCTCAGCTCCCATGCACACGGCAGGAACAAGGGCACCCCAAAAACCTGCTACATTCCTTTACTTGTGTGACGAAGGTGCCGCAGTGTCGCCCCACCAAAAAACAAAAATACAAAAAAAAAAAAAAAAAAAAATCACATTTTCTTGTTTTGCCACAAGAGAAGCATTGGACCCGGCAGCACAAAGCCGTAGAGCTAAAAATTGCACACCGGCAGGGTTGATCCCTCTAATATCCAACGCCTCTCTCTCTCTCTCAGCCTCTGCGGATGAAAGCTGCACTTGCTGTGCTCGCAGTGAGCAGGCGCAGGATGGCTTGTTCCCCCCCCTCACTGCCTCTCTGCCCATTCCCGCTCGCCTTCTGTCTCTGTCCACTTCCCTAGATGGCTCCCTTTCTCTTCTTCGCAAGATAAGCCTGGCTGACCCCGAGTGCAGGACCGGAGCGCTGATTGTAGCCGGCGGGCCATCGCCTTAACTCCATCCATGAGGAGAGTATTAAGTGAGGGGACCTGGCTCTTTTGTGTTGGACAACACTATAAATCTCCTATATATTATATTATATACATGTATATAAATTATAATATACATATATGTATATATACACATACATATTAGGGCTGCGGATCTTTGGGTGTACCACGATTCGATTCAATATCGATTCTTGGGGTTGCGATTCGATAATATATCGATTTTTTCGAGTCAACGCGATTCTCGATTCAAAAAGTATATTTTTCCGATTCTAAACGATTCCGTATTCATTCAATACATAGGATTCCAGCAAGACCTACCCCAGTCTGCTGACATGCCAGCAGAGTAGTAGATTTTTTTTTAAAAAGCTTTTATAATTGTAAATGTCATGCCTGTAATTCAGTTTTGAGTTTGATCATGTTTGTTTTGTTTTTGGACTCTTGTTTCCCGTTTTACACTTCCTGGTTTTGTTTGTTTCCATCAATGTTTATCAATCAATGTTTATTTATATAGCCCCAAATCACAAATGTCTCAAAGGACTGCACAAATCATTACGACTACAACATCCTCGGAAGAACCCACAAAAGGGCAAGGAAAACTCACACCCAGTGGGCAGGGAGAATTCACATCCAGTGGGACGCCAGTGACAATGCTGACTATGAGAAACCTTGGAGAGGACCTCAGATGTGGGCAAGCCCCCCCTCTAGGGGACCGAAAGCAATGGATGTCGAGCGGGTCTAACATGATACTGTGAAAGTTCAATCCATAGTGGCTCCAACACAGCCGCGAGAGTTCAGTTCAAAGCGGATCCAAGACAGCAGCGAGAGTTCCGTCCACAGGAGACCATCTCAAGCGGAGGCGGATCAGCAGCGTAGATATGTCCCCAATCGATACAGGCGAGCGGTCCATCCTGGGTCCCGACGAGCGGTCCATCCTGGGTCTCGACTCTGGACAGCCAGTACTTCATCCATGGTCATCGGACCGGACCCCCTCCACAAGGGAGGGGGGGACATAGGAGAAAGAAAAGAAGCGGCAGATCAACTGGTCTAAAAAGGAGGTCTATTTAAAGGCTAGAGTATACAGATGAGTTTTAAGGTGAGACTTAAATGCTTCTCTAGTAACCCATTAGTTTCCACCTGGTCTCCAAGTCACGCCCAGCCCTCAGTCCCACACCTGTTTCTAATCATCATAGCTGCTATTTATGCCATTTTGTTTCTGTCCTCGTCCTGGGAACTTTGCTATTTGCTTTCTGCCTTAATGGCTGCTATTGCATTGCCTACATATGCTACTCATTCTCCAAGTCCACGATCACCTGCCACGCACCTTGCTATTCTTGCCTCCTGTTTTTTTGTCACAGTAAGTGTTTTGTTTTAGTTGTTTATAGTCATGCAATCTTGCTGTTTATGTTCATAGTTCATTCATGCCATCGTGCAAGTGTTTTTGTTTCCTGTTTGTATTTTGTAGTCTAGTAATATACCTCCTTGTGAGCGCCCTTTGTTTTGATTATTTTTGTATTTAGTGTATTAATAAATTATCATCATGTACCTGAATTCACGCCTGGCTCGTCTTGTAATCCCTCTGCGTCGAAGGAGCGAAACCAATCCATGTCATAGTCCTGACAGTAAAGGACAATGTTTTATCAACGGATTGCAATAACGTAAATTTGTATTAACTATTAAACGAACCAAAAATATGACTTATTTTATCTTTGTGAAAACATTGGACACAGTGTGTTGTCAAGCTTATGAGATGCGATGCAAGTGTAAGCCACTGTGACACTATTCTTTTTTTATTTTTTTATATAAATGTCTAATGATAATGTCAATGAGGGATTTTTAATCACTGCTATGCTGAAATTATAACTAATATTGATACTGCAGTTGATAATATTCATTTTTGTTTCATTACTTTTGGTTTGTTTTGTGTCGTGTTTGTGTCTCCTCTCAATTGCTCTGTTTATAGCAGTTCTGAGTGTTGCTGGGTCAGGTTTGGTTTTGAAATTGGATTGCATTGTTATGGTATTGATGTGTAGTGGTTTGTTGGATTGATGGAAAAAAAATAAATAAAAAAAAACGAACAAAAAAAAAAATCCATTTAAAAAAAAAAATGAGAATAGATTCTGAATCGTACAACGTATTCGATTCAATTCGTATTCGAATACATTTTTCCCCACACCCCTAATATATATACAGTCAAATATTTGAATCCAAATTTACTGTAACATCACAATAGGGTTGTACGGTATACCAGTATTAGTGTAGATTAATACCGCAATACTAATGAATCATATTCGGTACTATACTGCCTCTAAAAAGTCCCGGTCCTCTACCCGTCGTGTCTTACAAACGAGCATGTTCGGCAGTGCACAATAACAGAGTGGACCCCGACTTAAACAAGTCAAAACATTTTATTCGGGTGCGACCATTTAATGGTCAATTGTACGGAATATGTACTGTACTGTGTGAACTGTACTGTTACGTATAATATAGTCTCTTCCTTTGCAATCTACTAATACAAGTTTCAATCAATCAATCACTTGCAAGCAGACAGTGTATGGACGAAAAGGCAGAACGGGCGAATTTTGGCTTAATAACTAACGATAAAGGGGAAGTTAAGACTAGCGGCTGGTGGATAAGCAGCTTCAACTATTTCGAACTCATTAGTAAATTAATCCTAGTCTTCATGGAGACATATCAAGCACATTTATTTCAAATGTTATACCTATAGGACGAGTGATAGCGAAACATGCTTTACTGCACACCAGAGATGTGACAATGGATACATTTAAAATGGCATATATTTGACAAAGTCAGGACTAGATGTCTTTAAGTCGGAAACTTGACCATTAACACGATCATCTTGACTTCAAACACACTAGACGCAAGTGAATGAAGGCGCATACTTAGTCGACAGCCATACATGTCACACTATAACAGTGGCCGTATGAACAATGCCAACACTGTCATAAACATGTGCCATATAGTGAAACCACACTAAACAACAATGACACACACATTTTGGGAAAATATTTGCACCGCAACACAACATAAACACTACATAACAAAGTCCCAGGATTCCCTGTAGAAACAACTCTTCCGGATCGCTACAATATAAGCAAACGCCATTGGTGGATCTACACCTGACATCCACTGTGATGATACCATGAACAGGAGCGTATCTAGTCAATACTACTATGATTACATCTATATTTTTTTAGCATTACAAAATCTTTTAATTTGTTTTTATTTTTATTTATGTATAATATGTTTATAAACCCAGGAAATATGTCTCTGGACACATGAAGACTTTGATTATGATTAATGTCCGATCCTGTAACTACTTGGTATCAAATTGATACCCACATTTGTGGTGTCATCCAAAACTAATGTCAAGTATCAAACAACAGAAGAATAAGTGATTATTACATTTTAACAGAAGTGTAGATAGAACTTGGTAAAAGAGAAAGTAAGCAGATATTAACAGTAAATTAACAGGTAGATTAATAATTAATTTTCAACCACTTGTCCTTAATAATTTTGACAAAATAATTGATTGAAAAATGAAACATGTTACTGCATATGTCAGCAGCTAAATTAGAAGCCTTTTTTTGTTTACTTACTAATAAAATACAAGTTGACTTGTATGTTCACTATTTTATTTAAGGACACACTTGCAATAAGAAACATAAGTTTAATGTACCATAAGAGTTTTTTGTTCTAATAAAGCCAATCATTACTTTTTTTGTGGTGCCCTTTATTTAGAAAAGTACCAAAAATAAATTCATTTTGGCACCGGTACCAAAATATTGGTATCTGAGTGAGCACAATATGTCCATCATGTCCTCATGTGTAATGTTACATGTATGTGTGTATATATATTCATATGCATGCATATATGCATTTGTGTGGATATATATACATATACATAGACACATCTCTCATCTATATCTTTTTTTTACTATTTATATTACCATATTGTATATGTACCTTAGGCCCTAGGGCAGGGGTGCCCATTACGTCGATCGCGAGCTACCAGTCGACCGCGGGGGGTGTGTCAGTCAATCTCCAGCCAGGCTTTTAAAAAAAATAGACCTAAAAATTAGTGATCATCAATCTTCACCAAGACGTCACTTAAATGACATTCACGGTACCGGAGGGTCTTGTGAGATGACGCTGGCTGCTGCAAGATCTTTATTATGAAAATATGACCGACGAGGAAGGCGATAAACACTTTTTATTTCAACAGACTCTCGCGGCCTACCTTCCGTCAAAACTCTAAAGGCCGACTGCACATTTCCTATCCTCACAATAAAAGCCCTGCTTCATGCTGCCTGCGCTAACTAAATACAGAGTCTCGGAAAACTGGCGTGCACAAGCGATCCCTCAGAAAGCTGGCGAGCACATCACTTGTGCACGCCAGCTTTCCGAGACTCTTATTTTGTTATCGCAGGCAGCATGAAGCAGGGCTTTTATTGTGAAGATAGGAAATGTGCAGTCGGCCTTTAGAGTTTTGACGGAAGGGATGGCGCGAAAGTCTGTTGAAATAAAAAGTGTTTCTTGCCTTCCTCTCTGTCATTTTTTCATAATAATGAACTGGCAGCAGCCAGCGTCATCTCACAAGACCCTCGGGTGCCGTGAATGTCAATCAAGCAAGCTACGGAATTTGCCGCCAATGTTTTTCTTGTAAAGTGTATGGAAGCTGGATGAATTAGATGCCAAAAACCAACCACTTTCATGTGGTATTGTACAGAAAGGACAACTTTTTTTCTCCTCCATTTGAAAATGTGGGCGTTATCATCATTACTGTCTGATTCCAATCAATGCAAGTCATGAGAATCAGGTAATACACCAACGTATATTCTTGTCTTTGTGAAAGAAAGACATCTGTATGTGTTACACATGCTTGTATTATCATTAAACACATTTAACTTGTTAACAAAAATGTCTCTTTCATAAATAAATAAATATAAATGATATATATAAAAAGGTAGATCTCCTCGAGTTGGTCAATTGAAAAGTAGCTCGCCTGCAGAAAAAGTGTGGGCACCCCTGCCCTAGGGGATCTGCTCCAATTTATGTGTTCTTTGAACCTGTTCATTGCAATAATGACAATAAAACTATATTCTAGTCTATTCTATCTGTAATCATCGTCCTCTGTAATATCTCAACAAATTACAGTCAATTCAAACTGATTCGTCTCTGTTTTTTGTCCTGTCCAGCCACCCTGGCGAATCCTATTGTTGAAATAGATGCCCATATCTGCTGTACATAATTGCTTTACAAAAGAGAAGTATGGGATACTTCTCTTGTTGCCTTATTTCTATTCCACTTAATTAAACGGACATATTAAATGTTTGACCGGATCAGGAGGCGATAGAAAGAAGAAGAAAAAAAAGACAAGAGGGGTAAATTGTGGCCACAAGAGGGGGATAACACAAAAAGAAAATAACATCAGCAAATCTGATATGTACAAACATGATAGAATAATTTAAAGCAAAAGTACCAGTTAAGTAATAACACAGAAATGACAATAATAATACAAATGGATAATAATGAATTACATTTATATAGCACTTTTATGGACACTAAGCACTTCACAGAGAAGTAGGAACCCATAATTCATTCACTCCACATTCACACCTGGTGGTGGTAAGCTACATCTGTAGCCACAGCTGCCTTGGGTTAGACCAGTGGTGTCAAACTCAAATACAGAGTGGGCCAAAATTTTAAACCAAACAAAGCAACGGGCCGAGGTTGAACAAATGAACCTTTTAATAGGGACCCAAACAAGTTTTGCATTGAATTTTGAACAAGCAAGGCTTACAGTATATAACTTTATAGTGACATGCAAAATCGAGTTTCAAATTATAATAATAATTAAAAAATATCAATGGCATATCAAATAAAATTGTAACAAAAATGGAATGCCTCTTTTCGCCGGCGGGGTTGAGGTGGACAGGGTTTGGTGATAGCGGGGGGTGTATATTGTAGCATCCCAGAAGACTTAGTGCTGCAAGGGGTTGTGGGTATTTGTTCTGTTGTGTTACGTCGCGGATGTTCTCCCAAAATGTGTCATTCTTGTTTGGTGTGGGTTCACAGTGTGGCGCATATATGTAACAGTGTTAATGTTGTTTATACGGCCACCCTCAGTGTGACCTGTATGGCTGTTGACCAAGTATGCCTTGCATTCACTTGTGTGTGTGTATAAGCCACATATCATATGTGACTGGGCCGGCACGCTGTTTGTATGGAGGAAAAGCGGACATGGCGACAGGTTGTCGAGAATGCCAAAGGCAGTGCCTTTAAGGCCCACCCCCAATATTGTTGCCCGGGATGAAATTCGGGAGGGACACTGAACTTCGGGAGTCTCCCGGGAAATTCGTGAGGGTTGGCAAGTAAGAGTTTTAGCGGTGAATACGGTGTTACATCGGCGGGCCAGCTCTAATGTTAATTTGATATTGCCTCAAGGGCCAAGAGAAATTACACTGCGGGCCAAATTTGGCCCGCGGGCCGTAGTTTGAAACCCATGGGTTAGACTGACAGAAGCGTGGCTGCCAGTTTGCGCTTATGGAACGTTATTACACTACAAATGGAGCAATAAAAATACCAATAGAAATAACACTATTGATAATGAATAATGATAATTGCCTCTGTTGTCAACGTCACAATTGCTTCAAATGCAATAATACATACATGTAATAATTACAAAATTACAAAAGAAAGCAGATAACTGGAGGGGAAGAAAGATGAGCGGACTATATTAACCTTATAGATTGTTATAGTATAACTAGGTTAAGCTTTAGCAGTGTGCCGTGCTCCTACCCAGTTTCCCTTTGGGGGAGGTGGGGGACAACGTTAATATATGTTTAATGAAACGTGATTATATGCATGAGTGTATATATGTATATGTGCTTGTGTATGTACAATATATGTACATCCAGAAATATCAACCCAAATCAGCAGGTGCAGTCCAGGGAACAAGGCACCACCAGCCCCATGCATGCTGGTTGGCCAGCGACAGGACCCACTGTGCCGCTGGCGCCAGTTCAGGCCATGGACAGACGCACCCGGCTAAGGACAAGGCACGGGAGAAGCAGGAGACAACCAGCCGCAAGCCAGCGAGAGACCACACCCCACATGGACAGAAAGACTGGATGCCCCACCCTGAGGGGTCTAGAGACTCCCTACAAGCAACCGGGCCCTCATTGGTATCTAAACATGCCGTAGCTCCTTCTCTGACTACAAATGCTCCTACAGCAGGAATGCAAATTCTGTATTACTACAAAATACAAAATCTGGGCAAGACACCAATGCACTGCAGGTATTTTTTTATTGTTCAATAAAAGCGTGTTTAAAGGCCTACTGAAACCCACTACTACCGACCACGCAGTCTGATAGTTTATATATCAATGATGAAATATTAACATTCCAACACATGCCAATATGGCTGGTTTAGTTTACGAAATTACAATTTTAAATTTCCCACAGTTTCTTGTTGAAAACGTCGCGGAATGATGACGCGTGTTTGTGACGTTATTGGTTGGAGGGGACATTTTAGCCCAGCACCACTTACGGCTAAAAGTCGTCTCCTTTCATCGCCTGATTACACAGTAATTTGGACATCTGTGATGCTGAATCTTTTGCAATTTTTTCAACTAATAATGGAGAATATAAATAAGAATGCTGTTGGTGGAAAGCGGTGGATTGCAGCTGCCTTTAGAACCAAAACACAGCCGGTGTGTGTTGTTGTGAAGCTTTAACACAGAGCGGTCAAGCGAACAGGTTTCTCTACGTCAACCAGCAAGTTTTTGGATGGGGAAATTGTGATATTAAGTCAGCTCATACCGGAGACCTCAGTGGATTATGGGACCTCCTGCAGCAGCTGTCAAAAAAGCAGCTGTGAGCTTAGCTCCGCCATGGCTTCTTTCAGAGACTCTGGCGTTCACCGCAGCCATCCGACTTTCAGGTATGACTTTTATAATCTCACTAAAATACTATTAACACAATAAGCAGATAAGGAATCTTCCAGAATTATCCTAGTAAATGTGTCTAATAACATCTAAAACGCTAACAGAGCGTCACTTTATTATTATTATTATTTTTTTAAGTGCCTCACTCTAACTTTCCTCATCCACAAATCTTTCATCCTCGCTCAAATTAATGGGGAAAGCGTCGCCTTCTCGGTTCAAATAGCTCTTGCTGCTGGAGGCTATGATTATAAACGATGTGAAGATGTGAGGAGCCCTACAACCCGTGACGTCACGCGCACATCATCTGCTACTTCCAGTACAAGGCTTTTTCATTAGCGACCAAAAGTTGCGAACTTTATCGTCGATGTTCTCTACTAAATCCTTTCAGCAAAATTATGGCAATATCGCGAAATGATCAAGTATGACACATAGAATGGACCTGCTATCCCCGTTTAAATAAGAAAATCTCATTTCAGTAGGCCTTTAAGTCCTTTTTGCGTTGAGCAGTTTAAAAAAGAATAACTTTTAAAAAACATTTGATTTAAAACAACTAATTGTCCAGTCATGGAAATAAAAACTTGAAAATGATCCGTCTCAGGTACTATTATTAATGATGAAAAACGATATCTATCTGCGACAAGTCATGAACAATTTAAAGTGCACTCTTAACAAACTGTGATTAATCGCGGCTAAATGTTTTAGTCGTTTGACAGTCCTAATAAAAATACATTCGTCAAGTTGCAGCATTTCGGTTTGAAACACACACCTTTTCAGTTTTGGGTACGCACCAATCATGTTTACCAAGCTATATTTGCAAGGGATTAACCTTTACACCGCGCCCCGTGAAGCAGTGCTTGTTTAATCTCCAGGTCAGAAAGGTCACAGACTTTAATAGAAACTGTCGTTGACAAAAAGGCTTTAAATAAAACCCTCTTGGCACTCATTAGCTAGCTGCTAGTGGTGCTAATGCATCAATATGATAACTGACTGATCAGTTAAGTAGGTCAAGCACAGTCATTGTTGGACTTGCGTGAAACAATGTGTCTCTTTGAAAGGCATTTGCAGCCTGACATGGTGTTTTTATCTAAAAAGTGCAGATTTAGTATTTTATACACTGTTATGCATGCAATTGTCATATTCCTGTCAGGGTTCAAACAGATTACTTCCCAAGTTTTTGTAAAAATAAGATGGGTAATTGTGGACACTGTGGATACCAAGATTTTACTCTCACAAATTGTATATTTTGCTGAAGCTTCCAAGCAGTTAGGGAACTGACATACAATAAACTATTATACATTTACAAGTTATAAATGAACGTAAAAATTAGGAGACTAGATAACGTCAAAGTCTGATTTCCTTAAAGGCCTACTGAAACCCACTACTATCGACCACGCAGTCTGATAGTTTATATATCAATGATGAAATATTAACATTGCAACACATGCCAATACGGCCGGTTCAGTTTACTAAATTACAATTTTAAATTTCCCGCGGAGTTTCCTGTTGAAAATGTTGCGGAATGACGACGCGTGTTTGCGACGTTATTGGTTGGAAGGGACATATTAGTGCAGCACCACTCGCGGCTAAAAGTCGTCTCTTTTCATCGCGCAATTACACAGTATTCTGGACATCTGTGTTGCTGAATCTTTTGCAATTTGTTCAATTAATAATGGAGAAATCAAAGTAGAAAGATGGAGGTGGGAAGCTTTAGCATTTAGCCACTCAAACACACGGTGTTTCCTTGTTTAAAATTCCCAGAGGTGAAGCTTTACCATGGATCAGAGCGGTCAAGCGAACATGGTTCCCGACCTCTTGTCAACCGGCAGGTTTCGGTGAGAAAATTGTGGTAAAAAGTCGCCTCTTACCGGAGATCTGCGGAGCTTGCGCCGTCCTTGCAGCTGCCTAGACTTCCCTCAAAGAATGGCGTCAACACACCCGTGGACACACCCCTCCGACTATCAGGTACTATTTAACTCACTAAAAAACTAGCAACACAATAGAAAGATGAGGGATTTCCTAGAATTATCCTAGTAAATGTGTCTAAAAACATCTGAATCGCTCCCAATGCAATCGCCTTTTTTTTTTTTTAAACTTTATTTATTTATTTATTTTTTTCTTCGCTATCAATGTCCTCATCCACAAATCTTTCATCCTCGGTCAAATTAATGGGGAAATTGTCTTTTTCTCGGTCCGAATAGCTCTTGCTGCTGGAGGCTCCCGTTATAAACAATGAGGATGTGAGGAGCCCTCACACCGGTGACGTCATCGTCTGCTACTTCCGGTAAAGGCAAGGCTTTTTTATTAGCGACCAAAAGTTGCGAACTTTATCGTTGATGTTCTCTACTAAATCCTTTCATCAAAAATATGGCAACATCGCAAAATTATCAAGTAAGACACATAGAATGGA
>NC_084628.1:13229186-13304186 GCF_033978795.1 Nerophis ophidion | reverse complement strand
TTTTATTACTTAGTATATGTTCC
This sequence comes from Nerophis ophidion, assembly GCF_033978795.1. Classification (NCBI taxonomy): domain Eukaryota; kingdom Metazoa; phylum Chordata; class Actinopteri; order Syngnathiformes; family Syngnathidae; genus Nerophis; species Nerophis ophidion. Next base: position 13,304,163 of record NC_084628.1, on the reverse strand, counting down.
CCTAGTGTCCAAATAACTCTAAATTAAGTCTTTATTACTTAGAATATGTTCCCCTAGTGTCCAAATAACTCTAAATTAGGTCTCCTAACTCCAACCAAATAACTATAGATTAAGTCTTGGTTGCTTAGAATATGTTCCCCATATTGAAGTGTTACCAAAAACATAACTTTGTCTTGAATTTGAAAAAAAAAAAACATTTTATTTTTCACTAAAGAAGGGTTCGGTGAATGCACGTATGAAACTGGTGGGGTTCGGTACGTTCAAAAAGGTTAAGAATCACTGTTTTAAGATATTCAACACTGCCATCTGGCAGCTAAAGTGGCTGGTACACCCCCACCCCACTCGTCTCGTTTCATGTGTCATCCATCCATTTTCTACCGCTTTTCCCTTTTGGTGGAGCCCATCTCAGCTGGACAAGTCGCCATCTCATCACAGGGCCAACACAGATAGACAGACAACATTCATACTCACATTCACACACTAGGGCCAATTTAGTGTTGCCAATCAACCTATCCCCAGGTGCATGTCTTTGGAGGTGGGAGGAAGCCGGAGTACCCGGAGGGAACCCACACAGTCACAGGGCCAGGGATTGAACCAAGGACTACCAGGACCTTCGTATTGTGAGGCAGATGCACTAACCCCTCTGCCACCTCTTTACTGTAATATATAATACTTCTTCTTGGCTCATGGAGGATGGTGTAACACAATAGGACTACCATTGCTTACATGTAAAATGCCATCCATCCATTTCTTACCGCTTGTTCTTTTCGGGGTTGCTGGAGCCTAATTTATTTTTCACACATTTAATCAAACAATATAATTATTATTATTATGAACATTTAATCCATTTTTATACATATTTTTGAAAATACTTAATTACATTTTTCTTCTATATTAATTTGGTTAACCATGATGTATTTGAATTGTTAACCATCCATCCATCCATTTTCTACCGCTCATCCCGTTTTGGGGTCGTGGGGGGTGCTGGAGCCTATCTGTAGTTTAACAATAATTATTTTCCTTAGGAATGAGTCAAATATATTGTACATACAAACACGCATACTCATACACACACACCGTTATTCATACATACAAACATAGGTTCCCACGCTCTCACATACATACACAAATACAGTACATTCCTACATACTCCAAGCTCATCCATCTACACGCACATTCACGTTACAAACATACACATACTGTACATATACTGTACATACATACATATACACATTCTGTACATATACCAGTACATATACATACACACACTCATGCACATAATGCCCTAGGGCAGGGGTGGGCATTACGTCGATCGCGATCGACTGGTCGATCTCGGAGGGTGTGTCAGTCGATCTCAAGCCAGGCATTAAAAAATATACATAAAAATGAGCAATCATCAATCATACCAAGACTTCACTTTCTTCAGTTTTTTGACATTCTCGGCACCCGAGGATCTTGTGAGATGACGCTGGCTGCTGCGAGCTCATATTTAAGAAAAAAATCACTAACAGGGCGGACGCAGAGAAACACATTTAATTTCTAGAGACTCCGTACCTACTGTCAAAACTCTAAAGACCGACTGCACAGTTCCTGTCTTCACCATAAAAGACCTGTTTCATCCTGCCTGTGCCAACAAAATAAGAGTCTCAGAAAGCTAGCGTGCACAAGCTAGCAAGCTACGGAGTTTGATGCCAATGTATTTCTCCCCCGCCCTCAGCGACCGCTTTCTCACTTGCTTGCCCACCCGCACAGTCACTGACGTCACTCACCTGCTGCCAGACATTAAAGGGCCACACACATATGCTACTCTCATAACAAAGTGTTTAAAAACGAGTATGCGAGTTGGACAAATGAGATGCCAAATCCAACCACTTTCATGTGGTATTGGACAGAAAGGAGGACTTTTTTTTCCTCCATTTGAAAATGCGGACGTTATCAGCACCACTGTCTAATTCCAATCAATGCAAGTCATCAGAATCAAATACACCAACTTATATTCTTGTCTTCATGAAAGAAAGGAATCTATGTGTGTTAAACATGCTTGTATTATCATTAAACACCATTAACTTGTTAACAAAAATGTCTCTTTCATAAATAAATAAATATAAATTATAAATAGGAATGAGGTAGATCTCCTCGACTTGGTCAATTGAAAAGTAGCTCACCTGCAGAAAAAGTGTGAGCGCCCCTGCCCTAGGGTAAACAGGGCAACACATGGCATACTGACAAAGCTTAACCCATTGTTACCATAACAATCTACAAGATTAATATAGGTTGCCTCTCTCTCTTCCCCTCCATCTTTCGGTATTCCTTTTTTTTTTTAATCTCTCTAGTTATCATTTTGTATACGTATTGTTGCATTATATATATATAAACTGTATTGTAGATAATAGAGGTAAACTATTGGTATTGTTCATGATCAATAGCGCTTTTTTTTGGTATTTGTATTGCTCCAGTTGTAGTGTAAAAATGCTCATTATCATTTCTATATTATTATTTCACTAACTGCTTCTTTGCTATCACTTTTACGATCATATTTGTACATATCGTATGTGCTGGTGTTGTTCTATTGTTGTTTTTGTTGTGTTTGCTGTTGTTGTTTTTGTCTCTCTGTCTAATCCCCCTCTTATCCCCACAATTTCCCCCCGTCTTCCCTTTTTTCTCTTTCTATCCCTTCCTGCTCCGGCCCGGCTGCATCCATTTTCTACCACTTGTCCCGTTCAAGGTCGCGGGGGTGCTGGAGCCCATCTCAGCTGCATTCGGGCGGAAGGCGGTGTACACCCTTGAAAAGTCGCCTCCTCATCGCAGGGCCAACACAGATAGACAGACAACATTCACACTCACATTCACAAACCGTAAAGCCAAAATCTCAAAGAGGAGCAAACACTGACTTATACATTTGTCTTGATTTGGTTGCTATGCTATTATCAGCCACAAAGCACCACCGACAAGGACGCCACTCAAGCTATTTTGAGTCCGCCGTGAATGGTCTGCGTCACTGCGGAGACAAAGCAACAAGACCTCGCCACTTTCAAGCCATTTTAGCAGTCATGAAATATTAAAAGCCTTTGCACTGGAGGAAAACTTGCGATTAAAGAAATCTCTATAAAGTAGACGTCTAAGGATTGTTGATGGTTATGAGTTGTTTGTGCTGATCAATAGTTGTAATATGAGACTGTTGGTTTTTTTGACTTACAATTGATCCTTCGGTGACACTATGCAAGCCAACCTGTGGCCATCTTGCAGAAACTCCTAAAAAGTCAAGTGAATTATATCATAGCACTTTAAGCTACATCCAAATCAGTGTGGGTGACACTGGAGTGAACAACGACAGTGACTAGGATGGCAGTAGCGGGAATCGAACGTGGAATCCCCAAGGTGCTGGCAAAAAAACAAAAAACATAAAAATAGAAACAAAAGAGCTTTAAAATGTTGCAATATAGACACTGATAACACAAAGCTGCTTTGTTTTGACTTTCAAAACAAAATCCAAAAATAATAAAAACTTACATTTGACGGATAGATCTGAAGTTGAATAGTTAAGCGCTAGTAGTGGCTTTTATTTGAACATTTATTAGTGGGGCCTTTTGGATCCCGAGACCTTAAGTTGGATTGTTTTTATTAACAATCATTGTTAAAAAACAAAACAAAGCAATGTTATAAATAATTTACCTATTTAAAGGCCTACTGAAATTAGATTTTCTTATTCAAACAGGGATAGCAGGTCCATTCTATGTGTCATACTTGATTATTTCACGATATCGCCATATTTTTGCTTAAAGTATTTAGTAGAGAACATCCACGATAAAGTTTGCAACTTTTGGTCGCTAATAAAAAAGCCTTGCCTTTCCCGGAAGTAGCAGACAATGACGTCACCAGTGTGAGGGCTCCCAGCGTCCTCACATTGTTTATAATGTGAGCCTCCAGCAGCAAGAGCTATTCGCATCAAGAAAGCGACAATTTCTCCATTAATTTGAGCGAGGATGAAAGATTCGTGGATGAGGAAATTTAGAGTGAAGGCCGAGAAAAAAAGAAAAAGAAAAAAAAAGAGCGATTCAGATGTTTTTAGACACATTTACTAGGATAATTCTGGGAAATCCCTTAACCGCTTATTGTGTTGCTAGTGTTTTAGTGAGTTAAAGAGCACCTTAAAGACAGAGGGGTGTGCCCACGGGTGTTTTGACGCCAGAGTCTCTGAGAGAAGTCACGGCAGCAGGAAAACGCTGGCTCCGCTGATCTCCGGTTTAGGTAGACTTATTTCCACAATTTTCTCACCAAAAACTGCCGGTTGACATGTAGTCGGGATCCATTTTTCGCTTGACCGCTCTGATCCATAGTAAAGCTTCACCTCTGGCAATTTTAAACAAGGAAACACTGTGTCTTTGTGTGGCTTAAGGCAAAAAAATTCCCAACTCCATCTTTTTACTTTGACGTCTCCATTATTAATTGAAAAAATTGCAAAAGATTCAGCAACACAGAGGTCCAAAATACTGTGTAATTGCGCGATGAAAAGAGACAACTTTTAGCCGTGAGTGGTGCTGGGCTAATATGTCCCATCCAACCAATAACGTCACAAACAAGCATCATCATTCCGCGACGTTTTCAACAGGAAACCTTGCGGGAAATTTAAAATTGCAATATAGTAAACTAAACCGGCCGTATTGGCATGTGTTGCAATGTTAATATTTCATCATTGATATATAAACTATCAGACTGTGTGGTCGGTAGTAGTGGGTTTCAGTAGGCCTTTAATGCTTCAATTACTTCACATCAAATATTCCACTTTGTGGTTTTGTGAAAAATACTGTATATTTTGTGTTTTTGCCATAAAACAGGGTTTTATTTGGGAAAAAATGGCATAAATGATTAAAATGTAAACAACTCTGAAGTTGACCAATAGATATTTCTTAATAGGAAAAAAATTACATATCGTATTTTTCTGAGTATAAGTCGCACCTGCTGAAAATGCAGAATAAAGAAGCAAAAAAACATATATAAGTCGCACTGGGGTACAAGTCGCATTTTTGGGGGAAATTTATTTGATAAAACCCAACACCAAGAATAGACATTTGAAAGGCAATTTAAAATAAATAGAATAGTGAACAACAGGCTGAATAAGTGTACGTTATATGACGCATAAATAACAAACTGAGAAGGTGCCTGGTATGTTAACGTAACATATTATGGTAAGAATCGGTTCTGGATCGGTTCGCAGCAGAGTGTGAAGCGACCGGAATGAGAATCAGCACCTCCAAGTCCGAGTCCATGGTTCTCGCCCGGAAAAGGGTGGAGTGCCATCTCTGGGTTGGGGAGGAGACCCTGCCCCAAGTGGAGGAGTTCAAGTACCTAGGAGTCTTGTTCACGAGTGGGGGAAGAGTGGATCGTGAGATCGACAGGCGGATCGGTGCGGCGTCTTCAGTAATGCGAAAGTTGTATCGATCCGTTGTGGGGAAGAAGGAGCTGAGCCGGAAGGCAAAGCTCTCAATTTACCGATCGATCTACTTTCCCATCCTCACCTATGGTCATGAGCTTTGGGTCATGACCGAAAGGATAAGATCATGGGTACAAGCGGCCGAAATGAGTTTCCTCCGCCGGGTGGCGGGGCTCTCCCTTAGAGATAGGGTGAGAAGCTCTGCCATCCGGGAGGAACTCAAAGTAAAGCCGCTACTCCTCCACATCGAGAGGAGCCAGATGAGGTGGTTCGGGCATCTGGTCAGGATGCCACCCGAACGCCTCCCTAGGGAGGTGTTTAGGGCACGGGGAAGACCCAGGACACGTTGGGAAGACTATGTCTCCCGGCTGGCCTGGGAAGGCCTCGGGATCCCCCGGGAAGAGCTAGACGAAGTGGCTGGTGAGAGGGAAGTCTGGGCTTCCCTGCTTAGGCTGCTGCCCCCGCGACCCGACCTCGGATAAGCGGAGGATGATGGATGGATGGATGGATTATGGTAAGAGTCATTCAAATAACTATAACATATAGAACATGCTATACGTTTACCAAACAATCTGTCACTCCTAATTGCTAAATCCCATGAAATTTTATACGTCTAGTCTCTTACTTGAATGAGCTAAATACTATTTGATATTTTACGGTAATGTGTAAATAATTTCACACATAAGTCGCTCCTGAGTATAAGTCGCACCCCTGCCCAAACTATAAAAAAAACTGCGACTAATAGTCTGAAAAATACGGTACTTATTCTTAACACTTTTATTACAGCCCCTTTTGGATCCCCGGCACCTTTACCATTCACCAAAATTGAAAAGTATCAAAATGTCTCCATCAGTGGTACGGCTCTGAGTGGAAAAAAAAAAAAACTTTCTGACAGCCCTGCTCTAACAGCCGGCCAGGCACAGCATCTTTTAATTTATTTAGTCAAATACCAGGTATCTATCTGCTTTATGACTGCACGAGTGCCCATGTATGGAGTGTCATTATAGCCTACCTTTGTGGTTTCCATATCAGTTGCTTCCACTTCTTTTGCTTGGCCTATCAGTGAAGGTACAACACATGTAAATGAGAGGCTTTGGTTGATAATCAAAGTATTCACTTGCAATCAACAAAGCTGATAATGAGTCATCATCACACAGATTTCGAAACAAAAACCCAAAGCCTGCTAAATGGTTCTATTTTAGCAGATACAATGTTGCAGCTCTGGTTGAATCACAGCACATATTCTGTGAAAAAAGCCCATTTTCACTCATGTCTGAGTAAGATGTCACACACAATGACATGCATTTTGTGTTTCGGTGCATGTTCTACAGTACAAAGTAACACAGGCTTTTTACTCCAGTGATTCAATACCAACCGCCCACATACTTCGTGAATCACTCCACCTAATCCATTTTTACAGTGACACTTGATAACGTCAGTCATTGCCATGCTTTCCTATGGTTTTACCCCACAAGGGAACCTTCTGCAAAAGGGAACATTTTTACATGGATTTTGATAGATAGATGGATAGATAGATAGATAGATAGATAGATAGATAGATAGATAGATAGATAGATAGATAGATAGATAGATAGATAGATAGATAGATAGATAGATAGATATTTATTTTTTTGAGATGAGCCCATCACTTGACGGAGGGGTAAAAAAATGCTTTGCCAAAAAGCTCTTCCAATTACAGTGGAATCTCGATTTACAAACAACTCATTATACAAACTTTTCTATTTACGAACTACAAACCGATTGAAATATACTTTGGTGAACACTGAACCTTGTCTCAGTGTATGACAGGGGTGTCAAACTCATTTTAGACGTGGGGGGGGGGGGGGGGGGGGGCACATGGAGAAAACTCTAGTCCCAAGAGCGCCGGACTGGTAAAATCACAGCATGATAATTTCAAAATAAAGACAACTTCAGATTGTTTTCTTTGTTTAAAAAAAATAGAACAAGGACATTTTGAAAATGGACAAATCATAGTGTGGTTGTTTTTTTAGACCCTTACATGTTGCGGTTAAAGGGGAACATTATCACCAAACCTATGTAAGCGTCAATATATACCTTGATGTTGCAGAAAAAAAGACCATGTATTTTTTTAACCGATTTCCGAACTCTAAATGGGTGAATTTTGGCAAATAAATGCCTTTCTGTTTATCGGTCTTTTAGCGATGACGTCAGAACGTGACGTCACCGAGGTAACACACCCGCCATTTTCATTTTCACATTACAAACACCGGGTCTCAGCTCTGTTATTTTCCATTTTTTTGACTATTTTTTGGAACCTTGGCGACATCATGCCTCGTCGGTGTGTTGTCGGAGGGTGTAACAACACTAACAGGGAGGGATTCAAGTTGCACCACTGGCAAGAAATCTGCTGCCAGACCCCCATTGAATTTGCCAGAGTGTCTGCACATTTTACCGGCGATGCTAAGACAGACATGGCACAGAGATGTATGGATAACCTGCAGATGCATTTGCAACGATTAAGTCAACTAAATCACAAAGGTGAGTTTTGTTGATGTTGTTGACTTATGTGCTAATCAGACATATTTGGTCACGGCATGACTGCCAGCTAATTGATGCTAACATGCTACGCTAATCGATGCTAACATGCTATTTACGCCAGCTGTATGTACATTTTAAACTAGATACCCACATTTAATGCGAAACAAACACTTACCAATCGACATATTTAAGTTGTTCCAGTGTCACAAGATGCGAAAGTCCTGATCGTTTGGTCCGCACATTTTACCGGCGATGCTAATAGAGCAGCCATGCTATGGGTCACTTCATTAGGTACACCCATGCTATGGCCGAATAGTGTCAATAGCTATTCGCTCAATAGCTTCAATTTCTTCTTCAATTTCGTTTTCGCTATCTGCCTCTATACTTCGACCATCTGTTTCAATATATGCGTAATCTGTTGAATCGCTTAAGCCGCTGAAATCCGAGTCTGAATCCGAGCTAATGTCGCTATATCTTGCTGTGGTAACCGCCATGTTTGTATTGGCAGCCCTGTATGACATCACAGGGAAATGGACAGTCGCATCGCAAATAGCGAAAATCAAGAACTTTAAAGCTTTTTTTAGGGATATTCCGGGAGGTGTAAAATTTTGAAAAAAACTTAGAAAAATAAAACAAGCCACTGGGAACAGATTTTTATTGTTTTTAACCCTTTTCAAATTGTGATAATGTTCCCCTTTAATAGTATTCTATCTGTATTTGTTGTTATTTATACTTTCTGAACAAATTATGTGATAATGTTCAAGAGTCAACTCATTGGTGTTCATTTTCAAACCATCAAGATAAAAAAAATATCTAAATCCATGTACAGGATGTTATGACTGGCGCACTAATATGTGGTTTATTTTTATTTTTTAACAATATAAAGCATAATCTACATAGATACAAATAATTGCTATTGTGACATCTAGTGGACACATTTAGAACAGTAGTTTCTTTCATTCAAAAAAATTCTGCTCATTTTTATACTTAAACTCATCCCGCGGGCTAGAAAAAACCTGGGCCGGGGGCCGTATGTTTGACACCCCTGATGTATGACAATTTCATGCACGCATTGTGTGCCTGAAGTGCAACCATTTTGTAACCGGCAGCACATCCATTGTGAGAGACCTAATCTCTGCTAAATGATACTTGGATCGTTTTTTTTCAAAGTCTTTTTTTTTTTTAAATACGTTTTCTGTTTTTGCTAGATTAATATGATTCCAAGAAAGCACATAAACAAGTTATTCACGAGGTATCCATAGCGTTGTCGACACTGCCTTCCCTCCTCCCTCTTTCACTGCACGCAAAGAAGATTACTGGACAACATACTGAATATTTTTCTGTTCCTAATCATTGTAGCGACCTGGCTGTTAAAGTTAAGGAGTTTGTGATTTCAAACTGTGTGTGCACCACAGGGCTAGTGACAGTTTGTGCGTGTGTCAGCATGGCGGCTGAAAATGAGAAAAGTTCTAATCAGCTAGTTCTTGTTTTGACTTTGTTTTTAAATAGAACGTTGATCCACCACCCCCTTGTTATGTTTGTTAGATATACAGTATTGTAGAGCGCTCTATACTATGTTCAAAGTGTACAAACTTTTACTAATGTATGAACTTTTGTCAAAGCCGGAACAACTTATTCATGTTTACATTGTTCCTTCAGGAGACATTTACTTCAGCATACAAACTTTTCTGTGTACAAACCAGCTTCAAGAACCAATTAAGTTTGTAAATTGAGGTTCCACTGTATGTCAGGCAGCTAGAGTACTAAGAACTTTAAGTTGGATCATTTAGTTTTTTCTTCAAAAAATAGGCTAACCTAGCAGTGTAGCTATCATAGCTATGCTAACGTTTCTGTGCGTCTGTCCTACTCCTTAATATGACATTGTGGTATGTAGGGATGGGTACCTACTACCTTTCACTTTTCAACCTATGAGGTGCAGACAGTACCAATTTTTGGCGCATTTTCATGTCTGAAAAAATGGTAATTGTGTCATAAAAAATATATTTTTTCATAATTTACCATATAACAGTTATATAGTAGACTTTGCATGCAGTAGCAATTCCAAGACCTTACGGGACAATGGTATGTAGACTACAGCTTAGTACTTATCCAGAAAGTAGTCTTTGCCATGAAGCTGAATGAACCAATTCAATCCTGCGAGACCTACTATGTATTTATACTGTACTTATACACACTGTCTGATTGTATTGTACAGCTTAGTCATAGTATTCATTACTAACTTTGTAGATGTTAAAATCGCCATGTAAAATCGCTAATGCTAATCAGTACCACGTATATGGCAAATACAATGGAATTTAGCAACAAGCTAGCACATTCTGGAAAAGTGGAGCCCTAATTTTACATTTGAGTTTTTTTTATTTTTTTATTAGGCATACTTGCTTTGTTGGCAGGACAAATTAAAACATTACCTAGAGGCGGAAAGACAGAGACAAGAGTTCGAGCGGGCGCACAGTCTGCACGAGCAACAAACGTATCAAAATGAAGAACTTTCTGATTTTATTTCAATTGATACCAAGTAGTACCGATGGAATTCAGTCGGTGCTTATAAAAGTAACAAATTCAGTACCCATCCCTAGTTTGTGTGTAATATACCACATTAATACAAAAAAGTCAAGTACACAATAGTGCTATCTGGAGCTGCATGGACAAACACCGTTAACTAGCATTAATGCTCCAAACACAAAATTTCGTGTTTCCGTAAGACTTTACTAAAAGACCTTTAAACGGTCTAAATTCCAGCATCAAGGCTAGATTTGACGACACATTTCCAAAACATTATTACATGACCTTTAACACCTGCCAGTTTAAATGATGGAATGGCCACAGTCAACAGAGTGAGATTCAGAACTTTAGAGATATTTTGCCTTGGCCAAAGATAGTATTTTCTCCTACAAGGCGGGGAGGCGAGCTATGCAAACGGACTCTCTGGTCCCTTTGCGGCAACTGAGGGGGAAATTCATCATGCCTACGAGGAAGGGCGGCAGCTGAGAGATGGATATTGTCCGACACGAAGGATGGATGTTTTCAGACTTCCATGCTTATCGTTAAAACACAATTAAAAATGTAGATCTAGCAAAGACAAATGCGATTTGTGACGTATAGCGTTCCACTATCGACACCCCTGTGGACAAGAGTGCCTGCATGCATGCATGCATTAAAAAAAAAAAATCAAAGTGCATTAACTCTGGGTCTGATGGGACAGCAGACATCAACATTAGCGTAATCAGCAGAACGGATGAGTGTTGCACCAGAGGCCTTGAGATGAGTCAGCAGTGGACTAATAAGGGAATTTATTAACGGTCGCCACATGTGGACCATTTAAAAAAAAAAAAACAGCGAGAGGCATCTGAGGCACCAACGTATTACATGGACCGTCAGCGGCAACCACCAGAGGGCGCCACCAAAGGAGAGCCGACTGCTTAGACGGGCTGCGGAGGAAATCAAAACAAGAAGTTGCGAGTAATGCATAAAAAGTGCGATACAAAAAGTAAAGTAAAGGGCGGGACAACATTAAGCGAGAAATTGAGAATAATAATAATACAATAATAAAAATGGCCGCGTTTTTTCCAAAAAGGCTTACGAAAAATTACGCGAGGAAAAACTAATGAGGCCTTGTATTCCAGGGTAGCCCACACCTGAGTAGAGATGGCAAGTGATGCACCCTGCAGGTAATAAAGGGTAAGTGACATCCAACCTGACCTTCTGCTGGTGCATGGCGAACAGGTGGACACCATCCTGGTCCCTCGCCTCGCTCTCATGGCCTCTCTTCAATCACTTCAATCCCGCTCTTTCGGAAAACATCGCCACCGCGCCTCGTTACATCCCCTCGCCACATTCAGTTCCAGGGGGGGGGGGGACACAAAAACACACGGAGAATAAAAAAAAAAAAAAAAAGTCCACACGGAGTGACTGGCCTGTTGAGAAAGGCGTCAGGATTATCTCAGCGTCCTTACATCCGTGGACTTCATCCTGAACGTGTTATTGGTACTATTAGCCTTTTTTTTAAAGGAAAAAACAGGTTTTAGGCGCTGAGGCGGTCCGCAGCCTCGTTTCAGTCCTCATCAGCTCAAATGTGAGCCGCTGAGGCATGGATGAGCAGTCGCACGAGGGAGGATGGCTCAAGGATGCGAGCGCTCTGATTGGCCGGTTGGCTATGGTGTGTGTGTGGGAAGGCCCCTTTGGTAGGCTCACACAGAATGGCTGTGCTCGATAAGGGTGGTCCTTCATTTCCTTTCATTCCCTCTCGGCTTCATCAGGCTCCCTCCCCCTCGGCCTCTCTCCATCCCTCCCTGCTTCAGCAACGGAAACTAGGCTGCGGCTACGTCACCAAATTCATCATTTTCAGACATAACTACCCTGGTTAAGACGGTGACCTACATTCGCCAAGACGCCTACTTACACCGCCACGGTCACAACATCATGCTGAGCGTGTGTGCATCTCCGCCTGGACCTGCTCGCTCCAAACATCTCGCCGCAAAACAGCACGGCAGATGTTTCGGAGCATTAGCAGCAGACTTTCGAGACACTTTGTTGTGCACACAAGAGCCGTAACTCTGCAACGATAACTAGCTTCGACTCGACTGCCAACGTCAGTGACGTATTGTGTTGGTTCGATCACAATTGTGGCATGTGGCCATTTTTGCAATCAGCAGCGTGAGCTCTGACAACAATGAGGTAGTAAATGGTAGGGATGAATGATATTGCCTGAACTGTATATCACTGTATGTATCACTGTATATACAAACCCCATTTCTTTATGAGATGGGAAATTGTGTTAGATGTAAATATAAACGGAATACAATGATTTGCAAATCATTTACAACCCATATTCTGTGTGGGTGTCAGGGGTTACAACCCATATTCTGTGTGGGTGTCAGGGGGACTGCATTAGAGTGGTTCAGATCTTACCTGTCTGAGAGGTCCTTCTCTGTCAGGCTGGGGGACGCCACCTCCTCTTCTGCCCCGCTTTACTGTGGTGTCCCCCAAGGATCTATTTTAGGTCCCATCCTGTTCGCTCTTTATCTCCTCCCTCTTGGAGATATTCTTAAGAAACATGGAGTGTTTTATCACTTTTATGAAGATGACTGCCAAATTTATATGCCAATTTCAAAAGGCCACCGCTCCCTTACCCCCCTTCTTAACTGTCTATGTGACGTCAAGGCTTGGTTAGCCCAGAATTTTTTAATAATGAATGAGGGGAAAAACGGAAATTTTAGTTTTTGGTCCGGCCCTTACTGACTTGGGACCATTGCAAAATTATGTGCGTCCCAAAGTCACCAGCCTTGGCGTCACTATAGACAGCGATTTTAAACTAGACAAACAAGTCAATGGCGTTTTAAAATCGTGTTTTTATCACCTTCGTCTTTTAGTAAAGGTTAAACCGTTTTTATCTTTTAACCTTTTTGAACAAGTCGTGCATGCTTTTATTTCAAGTGGCCTGGACTACTGCAATGCACTTTATGCTGGCATTAGCCAAAATGCTCTCTCCCGGTTGCAGTTAGTCCAGAACGCGGCAGCACGACTTTTAACAGGGGCCAGGAAACGCCAGCATATAACCCCAATTCTTCAGAGTTTGCACTGGCTCCCTGTTCATTTTAGAATTGAATTTAAAACATTGCTGTTTGTTTTTAAATCTTTACATGGACTGGCACCTCAATATATCTCGGACCTCATCCAAATTTACATCCCTGCGCGCGCTCTGAGGTCCGAGAGCCAGCTCCAGATCGTGGTGCCCAAGACCAGACTTAAGACCAGGGGAGACAGGGCCTTCTCTGTGGTCGGCCCTAAGCTCTAGAACACTCTGCCCTTCCATGTTCAAACTGCTTCCACAGTGGAGTGTTTTAAGTCCCGTCTTAAGACCCACTTTTATTCTTTGACTTTTAACACTACGTGAGTTGTGTGGTCCTCTGTCCTCTGTTGTCCTCTGTGTTTTTTATATACTTTGATTTTTATTTTACTGTTTTAATTGATTTTACCTTTTAAAATAGTTTTTAATCATATTTGCTTTATATTGTTTTTATTGGTTTTATTTGTATTCATTTTTGGTTTTATTCAGTCATTGGTGGAGCATAATATTGTTTTTAACATGGCTGTGCAGCACTTTGGAAACTTTATTGTTGTTTAAATGTGCTATATAAATAAAGTGGATTGGATTGGATTAGATATTCAGTTGAATATGCAACAAAGACAACATATTATTTTAGTACCGGTACCAAAATACTGGTATCGAGACAACACTACAATGCATTAATCACCGAATGGAGAACTGGGGGTGGGATTAAATAAACAATTTTCTTCCCACTCCCTTTCAGGCAAAACTGGATTGTCATGTTTATATACTGTGCATTCCCCTTTGCACTATATGAATTAGTATCATCTTGCGTTGTCTGCCATGCACTTTTTCTGTGTCACTTCCTGAAATAAATGAACACATGAAAACATTAAATATTTCACATTGTATGTGTGCTAATGTTTACGCTAGTATTTCCTCCCCTCGATAGAACGTCCACTTTGCAAGTATGGCAAGTTGCCCTGTTGTCCCTCTTTCCCGTGAATAAACTCTCCAGCGTTTGTGCCACTTTGGCGCCGTGCGTGGTGACGTCACGCGTGTCCACATGCATCAATAAGGGGATCGTTAACAAAACTGGCAAGTGATTCCCAGAAATCAAAACACTGGGAGCCAGTTTTAAACAAGAATCGTTTTTTGATTTACCGACTCCGAGCACAAATCGTGTGGATGGTGTGGAATGTTAGAAGAGGCTTGATGAAGTGAAATTACTCACATGTATGAGAAACACTAACTTGTTTTTTTATTAACCATCTGGAATGTACAAAAAACCAAACCCAGTGATGTTGGCACATTGTGTAAATCGTAAATAAAAACAGAATACAATGATTTGCAATTTTTTTCTAGCTTATTTTCAATTGAATAGACTGCAAAGGGAAGATATTTAATGTTCGAACTGAGGAACACTTTTTTTGCAAATAATCATTAACTTAGAATTTAATGGCAGCAACACATTGCAAAAACGTTGGCACAGGGGCATTTTTACCACTGTGTTACATGGCCTTTCCTTTAAACAACACTCAGTAAAGGTTTGGGAACTGAGGAGACCAATTTTTGAAGCATTTCAGGTGGAATTCTTTCCCATTTTTGCTTGATGTACAGCTTAAGTCCGAGGTCTCCGTTGTTGTGTTTTAAAGGCCTACTGAAACCCACTACTACCCACTACGCAGTCTGATAGTTTATATATCAATGATGAAATATTAACATTGCAACACATGCCGATACGGTCTTTTTAGTTTACTAAATTGCAATTTTAAATTTCCCGGGAGTTTCGTCTTGAAAACGTTGTGTAATGATGACGTGTACGCAAGACGTCACGGGTTTTTAGGAAGTATGAGCGCTACGCACACACACACAGCTAAATGTCGTCTGCTTTAACGGCATAATTATACGGTATTTTGGAGAACTGTGTTGCTCAATCTTTTGCAATTTGTTCAATTAATATTGGAGAAGTCAAAGTAGCAAGATGGAGTTGGGAAGCTTTAGCCTTTAGCCACACAAACACACGGTGATTCCTTGATTAAAATTCCTGGAGGTGAAAATTTACTATGGATCAGAGCGGTCAAGCGAACATGAAACACGACGGAATGTGAACCAGCAGGTTTCGGTGAGAAAATTGTGGTTAAAAAGTCACTTTTTCCCGAAGAAAAGCTGAGCTTGCCCCGTACACAGCTGCCGTCGACTCCCCTGAGACACTGCACGTCAAGACACCCGTGGACACACACCTCCGACTATCAGGTAATATTTTACTCACTAAAACACTAGCAACACTATAGAAAGATAAGGGATTTCCCAGAATTGTCCTACTAAATGTGTTTAAAAACATCTGAATCCGTACCGATGCAATTAATTTTTTTTTTTTTTTCTTACTTTTTATTTATTTTATTTTTTCTAGTCCGTCGCTATCAATATCCTCAAACACAAATCTTTCATCCTTGCTCAAACTAATGGGGAAATTGTCGTTTTCTCGGTCCAAATAGCACTTTTTGTTGGAGGCTCCCATTAAAAACAATGTGAATATGTGAGGAGTCATCAACATGTGACGTCATCGTCTGCGACTTCCGGTAGAGGCAGGGCTTTTCTCTTAGCCCTGAAAGTTGCAAACTTTATCGTGGATGTTCTCTACTAAATTCTTTCAGCAAAAAAATGGCAATATCGCGAAATGACCAAGTATGACACATAGAATGGACCTGATATCCCCATTTAAATAAGAAAAATAAATCTCATTTCAGTAGGCCTTTAAGCTTCATAATGCGCCACACAGGTCTGGACTACAGGCAGGCCAGTGTAGTACCCGCATTATTTTACAATGAAGCCACACTGTTGTAACACGTGGCTTGGCATTGTCTTGCTGAAATAAGCAGGGGCGTCCATGATAACATTGCTTGGATGGCAACATATGTTGCTCCAAAACCTGTATGTACCTTTTTTCTCTGAACCTTTTGATACTACGTACCGTAAATAAGGGGTCACCAACGCGGTGCCCGCGGGCACCAGGTAGCCCATAAAGACCAGATGAGTAGCCCGCTGGCCTATTCTAAAAATAACTCAAATAGCAGCACTTACCAGTGAGCTGCTTCTATTTTTTTTTTTTTTTTTCAATTTCATTACTAGCAAACTGGTCTTGCTTTGCTTGACATTTTTAATTCTAAGAGAGACAAAACTCTCCAAGAAAATATTTTAAAGACTTGGTCTTCACTTGTTTAAATAAATTCATTTATTTTTTTTACTTTGATTCTTATAACTTTCAGAAAGAGAATTTTAGAGAAAAAATATAACCTCAAAAATGATTTTAGGATTTTTATAAACACATACCTTTTTACCTTTTAAATTCCTCCCTCTTCTTTCCTGACAATTTAAATCAATGTTCATGTATTTTTTTCATTTTTATTGTAAAGAATAATAAATACATTTTAATTTGATTCTTAATTTTAGCTTCTGTTTTTTCGACAAAGAATATTTGTGAAATATCTCTTAAATTTTATTATGATTAAAATTCAAAACAATTATTCTGGCAAATCTAGAAAATCTGTAGAATCAAGTTTGAATCGTATTTCAAAAGTGGATTTTAACCTATTTAAAACATGTAATCAAAATTT
Source organism: Nerophis ophidion (assembly GCF_033978795.1). Lineage (NCBI taxonomy): Eukaryota > Metazoa > Chordata > Actinopteri > Syngnathiformes > Syngnathidae > Nerophis > Nerophis ophidion. The sequence goes on along the minus strand of NC_084628.1, from coordinate 13,287,026 downwards.
TTAAATTAATCTTAATCAAGAAAAATTACTAATGATGTTCCATAAATTCTTTTTTTATTTTTTTCAAAAAGATTCGAATTAGCTAGTTTTTTTTCTTAAATTTTTTTTCGGTTGAATTTTGAATTTTAAAGAGTCGAAATTGAAGATAAACTATGTTACAAAATTAAATTTTAATTTTTTTCGTGTTTTCTCCTCTTAAACCGTTCAATTAAGTGTTATTTTCATCATTTATTCTCTACAAAAAACCTTCCGTGAAAGGAAAAAAAATGTACGACGGAATGACAGACAGAAACACCCATTTTTTATATATCTATATCTATATCTATATATATATATATATATATATATATATATATATATATATTTGTTTATCCATCCATCCTATCTCAGCTACAATCGGGCGGAAGGCGGGGTACACCCTGGACAAGTCGCCACCTCATCGCAGAGCCAACACAGACAGACAGACAACATTCACACTCACATTCACACACTAGGGCCAATTTAGTGTTGCCAATCAACCTATCCCCAGGTGCATGTCTTTGGAAGTGGGAGGAAGCCGGAGTACCCGGAGGGAACCCACGCATTCACGGGGAGAACATGCAAACTCCACACAGAAAGATCCCGAGCCTGGATTTGAACCCAGGACTGCAGGAACTTTGTATTGTGAGGCAGACGCACTAACCCCTCTGCCAACGTGAAGCCTAGATTTGTTTATTAAAGGTAAATTGAGCAAATTGGCTATTTCTGGCAATTTATATAAGTGTGTATCAAACTGGTAGCCCTTCGCATTAATCAGTACCCAAGAAGTAGCTCTTGGTTTCAAAAAGGTTGGTGACCCCTGCCGTGGATGGTGAAATGCTTCAATTCCGTGCAATAGCTCGTTGAGAAATGTTCTTAAACTGTTCAACAATCTGCCCACACATTTGTTCACAAAGTGGTGACCCCCACCTCATCCTTCTTTGTGAATGACTGAGCATTTCATGCAAGCTGCTTTTATACCCAATTAGCCTGTTCACCTGTAGGATGTTCCAAAAAAGTGTTTGATGAGCTTTGTTCAACTTTATCAGCCTTTTTTGCCACTTGTGCCAGCTTTTTTGAAACATGTTGCAGGCATCAAATTCCAAATGAGCCAATATTTGTAAAAAATAACACCGCTGTCCAGTTCGAAAACAATAAGTATTTTGTCTTCGCAGTCTATTCAATTGAATACAGGTTGAAAAAGGATTGGCAAATCATTGCATTCTGTTTTTATTTACCATTTACACAATGTGCCAACTTCACTGGTTTTGAGGTTTGTATTTATGCTTTAAGTTGAGGAGGAGCAGCAATGTGTTTGGCGACACCTAGTGGCCACAATAATTGAATGATGCGGACACATTTGTTACTGGATACTTTCTAACACACTCCTGCATTAAAGACTTTATTTAGTACATGTTTACATTGAATCATGTGTTTTAGACTGGAGTATTGTTCAATTATGTCTATTTTTGTGCTATAGTGTGCTTAGCTGTTGTGTAGCTGCTAGCTGGAGTAGCCTATAGCCTACCATGTTTACCATTTGTTAATACTCGACTAAAATAGACCAACCTTTATGATTTTAATTTGTTATCTGACTGTCTAGTTTTTGCTGAAATTAACACGCTGCAGAACTATTTGTATCAGAAAATTTAGTGCAGGGGTCACCGACTTTTTTGAAACCAAGAGCTATTTCTTGGGTACTGATTAATGGGAAGGGCTACCAGTTTGATACACACTTAAATAAATTGCCAGAAATAGCCAATTTGCTCAATTTACCTTTAATAAGTAAATCCATATATATATATATATATATATATATATATATATATATATATATATATATATATATATATATATAAATGGGTATTTTTGTCTGTCATTACATCGTACATTTTTTTTCCTTTTTTAGGGATGGTTTTTGTAGAGAACAAATGATGAAAAAAACACTTAATTGAACGGTTTAGAAGAGGAGAAAACAGGAAAAAAATGAAAATTAAAACATAGTTTATCTTCAATTTCGATTCTTTAAAATTCAGAATTCAACCGAAAAAAAAGAAAAAACTAGCTAATTTGAATCTTTTTGAAAAAAAACAAAGAAATTAAGGAACATCATTAGTAATTGTTCCTGATTAAGATTAATTTTGGAATTTTGATGACATGTTTTAAATAATTTAACATCCAATCTGCATTTTGTTATAATATATAAAAAAATGGATTAAGCTATATTTCCAACAATATTTCTAACAAAGACAAATCATTCTTTCTTCTAGATTTTCCAGAACAAAAATTTAAAAAGAAATTCAAAATAATTTGCAATAACATTTAAATTTTATTCTAAAGATTTTCTAGATTTGCCAGTATATTTTTTGGGAATTTTAATCATAAGTTTGAAGAAATATTTTCCAAATATTCTTCGTCGAAAAAACAGAATCTAAAATGAACAATTAAATCAAAATCTATTATTATTCTTTACAATATAAAAAAAAAAATACTTGAACATTGATATAAATTGTCAGGAAAGAAGAGGAAGGAATTTAAAAGGTAAAAAGGTATATGTGTTTAAAAATCCTAAAAACATTTTTATGGTTGCATTTTTTCTCTAAAATTGTCTTTCTGAAAGTTATAAGAAGCAAAGTAAAAAAAATAAATGAATGTATTTAAACAACTGAAGACCAAGTCTTAAAAATATTTTCTTGGATTTTCAATTTCTATTTGAGTTTTGTCTCTCTTAGAATTAAAAATGTCGAGCAAAGCGAGACCAGCTTGCTAGTAAATAAATTAAATTTAAAAAATAGAGGCAGCTCACTGGTAAGTGCTGCTATTTGAGCTATTCTTAGAACAGGCCAGCGGGCGACTGATCTGGTCCTTACGGGCTACCTGGTGCCCGCGAGCACCACGTTGGTGACCCCTGATTTAGATGTTAGCCAATACTTTTTTTTTTTTTCAGCATCAGATTGCCTCTACATAGTCGTACTTTCTACCCAAGTTCCATTAACAGTTGGCTTTGTTAGCCCCTGTTAGGTAATACCTGTGTGTATATTAGTAGTGTGGTGGGAACCAACAACTTGTCACTCTGATGGATTAACTACAGACTCGTTTATAAAACTGTCTGCTACAGTTCCCGGATATTGTATGTTGGCTGTCCAATAACTGTCCCCCGTGTCCACATTGCCATACTATCTCTAAGAGTTATTATAAGAACATGTGCAACCATATGCAAGATGTGTGTTTTTGCGAGGCTCCGGCCTCCAAAGACCCAAGATCAGATTATGCTATGAAAGCAAACATCTCTCAAACCTCTGACAATGATCGATAATCCTGCAGCTGAGACGGCGGAAAAAAGCAACAAGGACGTTTACGGCAAAGACAAAGAAGACATGAGAGGAATTCTCTTTTAGGAAATCCACCAACGTCAGGACGATCCGTGACAGCCAGAACGAGGAACGTGTGCACTCAAAGCAGCATGAAAGGAGCCCTCTAGAACAGGGGTGCTCAAAGTGGGGCCTGAGGGACAAATTCGGCCCGCAAAGTTATTTTGTTTGGTCCACCAAATGGTGGTTTTCAGAATGTATTACATGTCTAAACTGGCAATAAAGTAGGAACAAAGCGAGCCAAAAGAAAAAAGGTACTATGCTAAAATGCTAATACCGTGCTTACAATTCGCATTAGTGAAATACCAAAATATAAACTACTAAATACCCTTTGAATTAGCCAAAAAAGCTAACTAGTGTGCAAACCTACACAATTACCCAAAGAAAAGAAGCTTGCATACTAACAAGTATCAGATGTCAAGTAACTGAAAAATTAGCAAAACAAAGTTAGCATGCTGATATTAAAATGCTAACTAATGTGACACAGGCTTGTTTAGAATTAGCTCCGGGCTATACTTTGGGAACCCCTGCTCTAAAAAGACAAAGCGAGCAAAAAGAAAAAATTTACTATGATAAAATGCTAACAATGACACGCTTACTGTTCGCCTTGGTGAAATACCAAAATATAATCTACAAAATACCCTTTGAAATAGCCAAAACAGCTAGCTAGTGTGCAAACCTACACAATTAGCTAAAGAAAAGAAGCTTGCATACTAACAGGTATCAGATGTCAAGTGACTGAAAAATTTGCAAAACAAAGTTAGCATGCTAATATTAAAATGCTAACTATTGTGACACAGGCTGTTTAGAATTAGCTAAGGGCTATATATTGGGCACCCTTGCTCTAAAAACGCAAAGCAAGCCAAAATAATAAAGGTACTATGCTAACATGCTTACAGTTTGTATTAGTGAAATACCAAAATATAAACTACAAACTATCCTTTAAATTAGCCAAAAAAGCCGCCGTGCGAATGTTAGCAAGCTAAAAAACAAACTAAAATGTGTCAAGCGCTAAAATATGTTACTCTGATGTGTTTAAAATGCTCCAGTAGCATGCTAACATTAAATTGCATCCAGCACACGACTATGACTGAGGTGTGTGTAAACCTACACAATTATCCAAAGAAAAGAAGCTTGCATACGAACAGGTATCATATGTTAAGTAACTGCAAAATTAGCAAGACAAAGTTAGCATGCTAATATTAAAATGCTAACTATTGTTTAGAAATAAGCTACGGGCTATATTTTGGGCACCTTTGCTCTAAAAACGCCAAGCGAGCTAAAAAAAATAAAGATACTATGCTAACATGCTAACAATAACATGCTTACAGTTCACATTAGTGAAATACTAAAATATAAACTACGAAATACCCTTTGAATTAGCCCAAAAAAAGCTAGCATGCTAATGTTAGCAAGCTAAAAAATTAACATGCGTCAAGTGCTTAAAATATTACTCTGATTTGTTTAAAATGCTACAGTGGCATGCTAACATTACATTGCATCAAGCACACAACTATGACAGAGTTGTGTGCAAACCAACACAATTAGATAAAGAAAATTAGCTTACATAATAACAGGTATCATGTCAAGTAACTGAAAAATTTGCAAAACAAAGCTAGCATGCTAATATTAAAATGCTAACTATTGTTTAGAAATAAGCTACGGGCTATATTTTGGGCACCTTTGCTCTAAAAACGCCAAGCGAGCTAAAAAAAATAAAGATACTATGCTAACATGCTAACAATAACATGCTTACAGTTCACATTAGTGAAATACTAAAATATAAACTACGAAATACCCTTTGAATTAGCCCAAAAAAAGCTAGCATGCTAATGTTAGCAAGCTAAAAAATTAACATGCGTCAAGTGCTTAAAATATTACTCTGATTTGTTTAAAATGCTACAGTGGCATGCTAACATTACATTGCATCAAGCACACAACTATAACAGAGTTGTGTGCAAACCAACACAATTAGATAAAGAAAAGAAGCTTGCATAATAACCGGTATCATGTCAAGTAACTGCAAAACTAGCAAAACAAAGCTAGCATGCTATTATTAAAATGCTAACTATTGTTTAGACATAAGCTACGGGCTATATTTTGGGCACCTCTGCTCAAGCGAGCTAAAAAAAAATAAAAAGGTACTATGCTAACATGCTAACAATAACATCAGATGTCAAGTAGCTGCAAAATTTGTAAAAAAAAAAGTTAGCATGCTAATATTGAAATGCTAACGTTTGTGACACGGGCTGTTTAGAAATTAGCTACGGGCTATACTTTGTGCAACCTAGTCTAAAAAACTTCACTCATGTACTTTTAAAAATGCTGGGTTTGGCCCGCGGACTAATGGTGCATTTCCACTTTGGCCCTTGGAGGAAAAAGTTAGGGCACTCCTACTCTAGAAACATTAATAACTGATGGAATAGTGTATACGTGTTTCCAGGTACTCTTCCTGGAGCAGTCACTCCCACATGCATTATTCAGCCGCTCAGTTGCTGCACAAAACTAATCAATAATTGTGTGCTTCCAAAACTACTTAGCCAGTATAAGTACACTACCTGCAGTGATGTCAAAAAAGGATGCACACGATATTGGAGGCTAGAGTATTAGTTGATACCGATATCAGAATAGACAACAGGATAAAATTATAGGACATTGTTATTTTGTAGTGTGGAATGTTAGAACAGGCTGGATGAAATTAAATGACTCAGAACACAATAGTAGGAATGAAAAACGCCAACCTTTCGACGGATTCATTCTTTTGTAATGATTTGTTTTGGTGACACCTGGTGGGCAATATCATTCATTAAATTCAGCTCATGATGCAGTAAGTTGAATGATGCAATGATTGCTGAAATAGAGGCAGTTTTGCACTGTAGAGGAACATTAGCCTCTATAAATCCATCCATTTTTTTTCGACCACTTGTCCGTTTTGGGGTCGTGTGGGGTGCTGGAGCCTCTCAGTTGCATTGGGGCAGAAGGCAGGGTACACCCTGATAAACACACACACACGCACGCACGCACGCACGCACGCACGTATATATATATATATATATATATATATATATATATATATATATATATATATATATATATATATATATACATACATATGTATATATATATATATATATACATATGTATATATATATACATACATATGTATATATATATACATACATATGTATATATATATATATACATACATACATACATACATACATATATATATATATATATATATATATATATATATATATGTATATATATATATATATATATATATATATATACATACATATATATATATATATATATATATATAAATATATATATATGGCAGAGGGGTATGTGCGTCTGCCTCACAATACGAATGTCCTGAGTAGTCAGGGTTCAATCCCGGGCTCGGGATCTTTCTGTGTGGAGTTTGCATGTTCTCCCCGTGAAGGCGTAGGTTCCCTCCGGGTATTCCGGCTTCCTCCCACTTCCAAAGACATGCACCTGGGGATAGGTTGATTGGCAACACTAAATTGGCCCTAGTGTGTGAATGTGAGTGCGAATGCTGTCTATCTGTGTTGGCCCTGCGATGAGGGGCGACTTGTCCAGGGTGTACGGCGCCTTCCGCCCGATTGTAGCTGAGATAGGCACCAGCGCCCCCAGGGACCCTAAAGGGGAATAAGCTGCAGAAATGGATGGATGTATACATATGTACATATATATGTATATACACACACATATATACATATGTATATATACACACACATATATACATATGTATATATATACGCACAACAATTTAGTGTTGCCAATCAACCTATCCCCAGGTGCTTGTTTTTGGCAGTGGGAGGAAGCCGGAGTACCCGGAGGGAGCCCGCGCAGTCCCAGGGAGAACATGCCAACTCCACACAGAAAGAACCCGAGCCCGGAATTGAAAATCAGGACAACTCAGGACCTTGGTATTGTGAGGCACATGCACTACCCACTGTCTTACCGAGCTGCCAAAATTACGCAGAACATTATCCTTGAGTCGCTGTGAAATTTGCCGGACACAATGCATGTGTCATCAACATGCATTATCAGGATACAGCTTTTAAGACTATTATTTCAAATAATAGTCTTAAAAGCGCTATCATGGGCCAAATATATGTATTTTTTTTATCTTATATAGTAGATGCATGGCAATGAATGGCCTTTATTGTGAAACCACACAAAAAAACTGTTAACTGCTATCCATCCGTCCATCCATTTTTCTACTGTTATTCCCTTTGGGGTTGTGGGGGGCGCTGGTGCCTATCTCAGCTACAATCGGGCGGAAGACGGGGTACACCCTGGACAAGTCGCCACCTCATCGCAGGGCCAACACAGATAGACAGACAACATTCACACTCACATTCACACAATAAACAAATTGCATTGCACAATATAGTTGTAATACGATATGAATGACACAAATTTGGCCAACAGTAGAGCCAGTAGGTTTCTTATGAGTATTATTGTCACTGGCAGACTGGAGGACGAGTACTACTGTAGCAAAACATGCCACGTCACACACCGAGGAGGAAACAACAAAAACACAGCTAGCCGTTAAGCAATAGCACTTCCACTAAACAAGGTTGGATGGATGATGCGGACACGTTTGTTACTGATACTTTGTAATATACTTGTACTTTGCAGACTTTATATCTGTTAGTTATATGCAACCATTTGATACTTGTTTATATTGAGAAATGGTCTTTTAAAGCAATATTGTTCAATAAAGGATCTTCATTGCATATGTCTAGCTTGTGTATTATTGTGTGCTTAGCAGTTGTGTAGCTGCTCCTTCCTATTAGCATACAGCCTCCAATGTCCACCTTTTGAAGACGACTTGACTAAAATAGAAGAAAATACCAACTTTCTGTGTTTATTAGAGGACATTTAGATGTTAACTGGCTAACAAGCCGCAGATTTTAAATGCAAGCTGATATTATGTGATACTTGTTTTTTTGCTGCAATCTTTTATAAGTATTATTATCACTGGCAGACGAGAAGACAAGTACTACTGTAGCAAAACATGCCACATCACACCGAGGAGAACACAAAAAAAAAAAAAACACAGCTAGCCGTTAAGAAATAGCACTTCAATATAAATAAGGTTGGGTGGATGATGCGGACACTTTTGTTAATGATACTTTATAATACACTTGTACTTTGCAGTCTTTACATCTGTAGGTACTATGCAACTAAAACTATTTGATACTTGTTTATATTGAGAAATATGGCATTTGATAGGAATATTGTTCAAAGAAGGATCTTTATTACATATGTCCAGCTTGTGTGTTATTGTGTGCTTAGCTGTTGTGTAGCTGCTCCTTCCTATTAGCATACAGCCTCCAATGTCCACCTTTTGAAGACGACTTGACTAAAATAGAAGAAAATACCAACTTTCTGTGTTTATTAGAGGACATTTAGATGTTAACTGGCTAACAAGCCGCAGATTTTAAATGCAAGCTGATATTATGTGATTCTTGTTTTTTGCTGCTATCTTTTATAAGTATTATTATCACACTCAGACGAGAAGACGAGTACTACTGTAGCAAAACACGCCACGTCACACCGAGGAGAACACAAAAAAAAAAAACACAGCTAGCCGTTAAGGAATAGCACTTCAATATAAATAAGGTTGGGTGGATGATGCCGACACTTTTGTTAATGATACTTTCTAAAACACTTGTACTTTGCAGTCTTTACATCTGTAGGTAATATGCAACTAAAACTATTTGATACTTGTTTATATTGAGAAATATGGCATTTCATAGGAATATTGTTCAAAGAAGGATCTTTATTACATATGTCCAGCTTGTGTGTTGTTGTGTGCTAAGCTGTTGTGTAGCTGCTCCTTCCTATTAGCATATAGCCTACAATGTCCAACTTTTGTAGACGACTTGACTAAAATAGAAGAAAAGACCTACTTTCTGTGTTTATTAGATGACATTTAGATGTTAACAAGCTAACAAGCTGCAGATTTTGAAAATACAAGCGGATATTACGTGGTACTTGTTTTTTTGACGCTAGCGTTTAAAAGTATTATCATCACTGGCAAACGAGAAGATGAGTTATACTGTAGCAAAACATGCCACGTCACACCGAGGAGGAAACAAAAAAGCCGCTAAGCTATAGCACTTCAATATAAACAAGGACTCCCTTTTGAGACCAGTTGATCTGCCGTTTCTTTTCTTTTTTTCCTATGTCCCACTCTCCCTTGTGGAGGGGGTCCGGTCCGAGCCGGTGGCCATGTACTGCTCGCCTGTGTATCGGCTGGGGAGATCTCTGCGCTGCTGATCCGCCTCCGCTTGGGATGTTTTCCTGCTGGCTCCGCTGTGAACGAGACTCTCGCTGCTGTGTTGGATCCGCTTTGGACTGGACTCTCGCGACTGTGTTGGATCCATTATGGATTGAACTTTCACAGTATCATGTTAGACCCGCTCGACATCCATTGCTTTCCTCCTCTCCAAGGTTCTCATAGTCATCATTGTCACCGACGTCCCACTGGGTGTGAGTTTTCCTTGCCCTTATGTGGGCCTACCGAGGATGTCGTAGTGGTTTGTGCAACCCTTTGAGACACTAGTGATTTAGGGCTATATAAGTAAACATTGATTGATTGATTGAAGGTTGGGTGGATGACGCGGACACGTTTGTTACTGATACTTTGTAATACACTTGTTCTTTGCAGGCTTTATATCTGTAAGTAATATGCAACCATTCGATACTTATTGAGAAATGTGGTCTTTTATGGCAATATTGTTCAATAAAGGATCTTTATTGCATACGTCTAACTTGTGTTATTGTTCAGTTCAGTTTCAACTCATTTCGAACATGAATACGATACAATGTAATGCATCCAGTTGTTTCATTACAGCACGTCCGAAAAGGAGTAGGAAGAAGCAGAGCTTATTTAATCCTACCCCTTTTCCTACCAAAGCAATTTAATCCAATTTCCTTGTTCTTTGTAACAGAAAAGTGAACAAATAATAATATACCACAGTAAGCAAACACATAAAATAAAAACATAATCATAGTCGAAATAAAAAAAAAGGGTCGAAAATGTTTATTATAACACTTGTAGTTTGAACAGTCTCTTAAACTGAGTCATATTGGTGCTTTGTTTGATTTATTTGGTTAATCCATCCCATAATTTGATTCCACATACTGATATGCTAAATACTTTTAAGCGTTGTACGAGCATACACGTTTTAAATTAGATTTTCCTCTAGTTATATTCCTTCTTTTGTTGTACATTCTCGGGTAGCAGGTTATAGTTTGCTTTGTACACAATTTTATCTGTTTGCAAATGCACCAAATCGTTGAAGTTCAATAATAGTGATTTGATAAATAAAGGGTTTGTATGTCCCCGCGACTCCGAAAGGGACAAGTGGTAGAAAATGGATGGACGGATGTATGTTCTCTACACATTTCTAGTAGTTTCCCCATATTTCTACAATGTAACACTAACGAGCAGTAAAGAATTGGAAGTGATTTTTGGTCTAAAACATGTTTAGCTTTATTCATTATTGATGTGTTTCTTGATGTCATGCTGAATATTTTTTACATGGGATTTTTTCCAATTAATTTTATCATTAATTATTACACCCAAAAATCTGTTTTCTTTTACCCTTTCAGCATCTACTCCGCCTATTTGTATTCGTGTGTTTAGCTGTTGTGTAGTTAAAGTACCAATGATTGTCACACACATACGAGATGTGGCGAAATTATTCTATGCATTTGACCCATCACCCTTGATCACCCCCTGGGAGGTGAGGGGAGCAGTGAGCAGCAGCCGTGCCGCGCCCGGGAATCATTTATGGTGATATAACCCTCAATTCCAACCCTTAATGCTGAGTGTCAAGCAGGGAGGTAATGGGTCCCATTTTTATAGTCTTTGGTATGACTCGGCCGGGATTTCAACTCACGATCAACCGATCTCAGGGCGGACACTCTAACCACTAGGCCACTGTGTAGCTGCTCATTCTTATCAGCATATAGCTTGCAATGTTAACCTTTTGTACCGTACATGACTTGACCGAAATACAAGAAAACATCAACTTTGTGTGTTTATTGGAGGACGTTTAGATGTTAACTGGCTAACAAGCTGCAGATTTTAAAAGCAAGCCGATATCAACTTATCGGATCAGGACACCCCATGTGCTTCTTTTCCTTACCGTACATGTGATTTATGAATAACATGAAATATTTACATACCTATTTAGAGCATCTTCCCTATTTGCACCACATTAGTCTACCTAATGATGTTTCCCTCATACCCTCGGATACTTTTTTAATGTTGTTATGGAAGGAATTGTATGGGCAAGAGAGAGGCCTGGCGGCTTAAACGCTGCTCTATCTGCACCCATTTCGCATGACTGCCCACTTTATGCATACCAAAACAGACACATGGACACACACTCACACACACACTGGTACACAGGATACAGTGTTTCCATTCGGTGCAGCAAATGTACCAGGCAAACTTGACACACCAACAAAGAGCATCAACAATAAAAACAAAACAGCAAAATGTTGACCAAAGGTTAAGTTGTGATTCTTGAATGAAGCCCACAATTTTTTCACCCACCTGTTTTCCAGCTTAAACGCCACCAGGGGGATGACTCTTGTACCACCTGCCACAAACTGCCCGGCTAACATACGAACATCACCAGCACAGCATGCCGACCCTCCCCTTCGCCGATGTTTGTGTGCGATAATGTTCCAGCAACCAGCGCCAACAATGACATTCCACGGCTTGCAACTGTATTGAGTCCACGCGGGCAAAAGCACATTCCGACACCTTGCTCGGCACACAGAGTTGTGAATGTGTGTCAGGCTGGACCCGCGTCGAACTGGGTGACAAACGTAAAGCCCCCCCCCCCTATCTGCAAGCTCAACAACACGCTGCTTTTGTGGGTCACAACGTCGACTTACCTGATTTTGTCGGCGGCACTGTCAGACCTGCAAACACACAAAAAACGAAACAATTTAGGGTTTTCTTTTCACTCTTGAGAAAATGAAACAAAACATTTGAGGCCAAAATACGACTCGGCTGAAGTCCTAGTTTGCTGTCAAAAAAAGTGCCACTTCCTAGGAAAGTGAGAATTTGAGAAGCATCCACACACACCTCTGTTGTGGTAGTGTTATTCTGCAAAGTACAACAATGGCATGGAAACAGGAGTTCAGAACATTCTGAACATCCCTCGAAACGAGACAATGGGCGACGGGTGCAAAATGCGGGTCAACGGGTGCAACTGTAGCACTAGTAAAGACTTAAGAGTAGGGTTGTCCCGATCTGATATCTGGATCGGATCGGCCGCCGATACTTGCCAAAAAATGCGTATGGGCAAGGAATGGGAAAATGCAGATCCAGATCCAGTTAAAAAAATTATCCGGTCCGTGTTTTCCAAAGCACCGATTTAAATAATACATTCCACTCTTCGCCTGCTCCCTACGCTCCGTTTTGCATTTTCCAGCACACCTTCAACACATCTACAGGTCTGTGTTCCAAACGTTAAGACGGCCGTGTGAATTAAAAGTTACGGTAAAAATGTCAGCTGTGTGGGATTATTTTACCTTACAAAACTAAAAAGATGAAGAGGTGGAGTGCAAAACATGCCACAATAAAGTCAAGCGTGGTGGTAAAGTTGTAAGACATTTTAATGACTTGAGAGTGAGAGGCTTTTTAGCACTCATCATTGATGAACACAGGAGCAGGCTGACACCTGAGCATCTTGAAGTGCTCGTCTTTGTTAGAAAGAATCTCCCCATTCTGCTTGGACTTCAATTGTTTGCCCCCCCACCCCCACCCCCTGACTGGGGCAAACAATGGAAAGGAGTGTGTAGATGGTTTTTTTTTCTTCAAGTTTACACTTGTTCAAGAGCAAGTATTGATGCTGAGTTATAAACATTTTATCCCACTCAGGTTGTGTGTTTTGCATTTTTAATAATGTTTACAGCATTATTTGCACTTTATACAGTTCACTTTTTGTTTACTGTTTAATGATGCCATGTCTCTTTGGGGCGGTATAACTCGGTTGGTAGAGCGGCCATGCCAACAACTTGAGGGTTGCAGGTTCGATCCCCGCTTCCGCCATCCTAGTCACTGCTGTTGTGTCCTTGGGCAAGACATTTTACCCACCTGCTCCCAGTGCCACCCACACTGCTTTAAATGTAACTTAGATATTGGCTTTCACTATGTAAAGTGCTTTGAGTCACTGGAGAAAAAGCGCTGTATAAATATAATTCACTTCAATTCACTTTTTCAATCTTGTGTTTATCTTTGAATACCAACCATTGTGTATTATTCAAACTCACCTAATTCAGCTGGCTAGTTATCAAGAGTACCAAAACCCTTTTCAACATGAATCTGAAAACTAAGTAGGCTAAATAACTTTAAACTTTAATACATGCTCAGATAGGTCACTATCGACCAGTATCAGTATTGGATCGGAAGTGCAAAAACAATATCGTATCGGAAGTGCAAAAACCTGGATCGGGACATCCCTACTTATGAGTGCCCCAACTTTAGAGCGTTTATGGAAGTGTTATTGTAGCAAGATTATTTACAAAGGCGTATCTCAATATGTTGCTCTGTAATCCAGTTCACGTGTCTGTGTCATTTTGTGCGTCTGTATCTGAATCGGTTTTTGTTTGGGTTGTAAATGGGTTATACTTGTATAGCGCTTTTCTACCTTTTTAAGGAACTCAAAGCGCTTTGACACTATTTATACATTCACCCATTCACACACTGATGGCGGGAGCTGCCATGCAAGGCCCTAACCATGACCCATCAGGAGCAAGGGTGAAGTGTCTTGCTCAAGGACACAACAGACGTGACTAGGATGGTAGAAGGTGGGGATTGAACCACGAACCCTCAGGTTGCTGGCACAGCCGCTCAACCAAACGATCCACGGCGTCCCCAAAGCACTGACAACACTTATTTTTTTTTATAGAACAAACGTCTCACTCTCGTTAGCATCAGCCATGTTTTGCTAGGCTTGTTGTGGATCTCCGCTAAGGAAATAAGGGGAAATAAGAGGACTACGAAAGCTCATGGGGCAAAAAAAAAGTATGCCGGAGCAAGAGAAGAAATGCATAGATTTTTTTGTTTTCCAAGTCGTCTGCAACAAAAAACTTGAATTACTCGATAAAAACAATATATCGTCTAGGCCAGTGGTCCCCACCCACCGGGCTGCAGAATAATTTTTTATAAATTTTTATTAAAAAAAAAAATAAATAAAAAAAAAATATATATATATATATATATATATATATATTTTTTTTTTTGTTTTGTTTTGTTTTTATTAAATCAACATAAAAAACACAATATACACTTAAAATTAGTGCACCAACCACAAAAACCTCCCTTTTCATGACAAAAACGTTCCTTTTTCATGACAAAGAAAAAAAAAAAAGGACACATGGTTTTTGTTACCACGTCAACTCATTAGTTTCAGCTGTCATGTCACGCACCTGTTCCATTACTAATTATGTCACTGCTATTTAAGCCATTTGGTTTTTGTTCTTCGGCCTGGAAACTTTGTACTTATGTGCCTACACATCCCGTATTCATCTTCTTCATGCCTTGCTGTTCATTTTTGTCCACGCTACGTAAGTTTTGTATTTATGCTACAGTGCAAGTTTTGTTTTTTTCATGCCACAGTGCAAGTGTTTTTGTTTCATGTTTGTAGTATTTATGAGTCTTTTGTTTTTTCATTAGCCAAGTTGGTTTTCCGCCCTCGTGCGCGCCCTTTGTTTGCCTTTTGTTGTAGTCTGTTTGTTTAGTAATAAATCAACATTAGATTAGATTAGATAGATAGTACTTTATTTATTCCGTCAGGAGAGTTCCTTCAGGAAAATTAAAATTTTCAGCACAATCCCATTCAAGATCAGACAAACATTACAGGGAGACAGAACAGGATCGCTGACGGGTCTGCCGGCTTCCAGCGCCCGTTACAAAAAAAGATGACATACAGGTAAACAAGCGGGCGGGGGGGGGGGGGGGGGGGAATAGAAGATTAAAATAAAATAAAAAAATAAAAAAACGGTCTTAGCCTAGGCCCTGGAGTGGGGGTGCAGACTGAGGCCAAGGGAATAGAACAACTCATAGCCTTAGTACACATGCCTCTTCCAAGTGTGAAAGAGGGAAACATCAAACATCAAAGACCACGGAGGACATTAAAGACATTAAAGCAGCAGATACAAGCAGACACTTCTACATACAGCTATGAATAAAAAGTAAAAGAAACATATCCACTGTGGTGGCCTCTGTGGTGTTCCAAGCCATCGTCCGCTGGGGTGGAGGGAGCATGGCCAGAGACAGAAGCAGATCCAACAAAGCAACCAAGACAGGCGACTCCACTTTTGGCCAGTATCCAGTCCGCATGGATGAGCGAGGATACGTCCAAGGTGACTGAGGTGTCCGACACCTGCTCACCCAATCGAGACACCGCGAAGCCTCTCCGTCCCAGCGCTCAGTGCCAGCTCCGCAGCCCTGTCCCCTCATCCGCATCTCCTCCAGTCCCTCCAAACAGACTCTGGTGTAGCAGACACCCAGCAGCTGGTCTCCATGGCCAAAAGGCTCCCAGGAGGCAGATCCAGAAGTCCACAAAAAAAGCACCACAGAGGTCACGAAAGTGGCACCCCTTGTCAGACAGTCCCAAAGGGTCCCGGACCAAAATGCAAAAAAATATAATAACACATGAAAACAAGAGGGAAACACAAAAGGATGATACAAGAGCACAGAGCTCCTGCCAACAGCAGCCACTACAGCAGCGCCATCTTGGAAAAAAAAAAAAAGATGTACTTACATTCACGCCTGGCTCGTGCAAATCATCCTTTGCGTTGGAAAAACAAAATATTCCATAGTCCAAGTCGTGACACAAACATAGTAATGTCGCTATCTTTTTTTCTTTGGCTAATCTAGTATCGTCATGGATAAATAAACACTAAATTATTCATGTTTAAATATTTCCCCTAGATTGCAGAGATACCTCTCCCAACTGTACGGTATACCGGTATTAAAGTTAAAGTTCCAATGATAGTCACACACACACATGAGTTGTGGCGAAATTATTCTCTGCATTTGATGCATCACCCTTAATCACCCCCTGGGAGGTGAGGGGAGCAGTGAGCAGCAGCGGTTTCTGTGCTGGGGAATAATTTTTGGTGATTTAATCCCCAATTCCAACCCTTAATGCTGAATGTCAAGCAGAGAGGCAATGTGTCCTATTTTTATTGTCTTTGGTATGACTTTGGTTTGAACTCACAACCTACCGATCTCAGGGCGGACACTCTAACCACTAGACCACTGAGTAGGTTTAGTATAGTACCGCGATACTGTTGAATCATTCGGTACTATACCGCCTCTAAAAAGTACCGGTCCCCCACCTATTGGCGCCGTCACGCTTTAAGAAACAGTCTAGCTAGTTGTATGTCCTTCTAAATCTTTATTAGCCATATATGCTTCACTACACACCGAAGTCATGAGTGTTAAAATGGTCTGAAGTTAACTAAATCAAGACAAGATTAATCTATGAGCAATCCTCTACAATTACGATGACCAATTCAACTTTAAACATACTACACATAAGACTGAAGTGCATACTTAGTCAACAGCCATACATGTCACATTAAGGGTGGCCGTTTGAACAACGCCAACATTGCCATAAATATGTGCCATGTAGTGAAACCATGTTAAACAACAATGACAAACACATTTTGGGAGAATATTTGCACTGCAACACAACAAACAAAACAGGACAAATTCCCAGAATTCCCTGCAGCAGCCAACTTTTCCGGGACGCTACAATACAAACAAACGCCATTTGTGGAACTACACCTAACATCCACTGTGATGATACTAAGTGCACAATCTATCTAGTCGATACTACTATGATTACATCAATATTTTTTAGCATCACAAAGTCTTCTTTCATTTAAAAAAAAATTATGTTATGTTTATAACCTCAGGAACTATGTCCCTGCACACATGAGGACTTAGAATGTGACCAATGTATGATCCTGTAACGACTTGGTATCGGATTGATATCCAAATTTGTGGTATTATCCGCAACTAATGTAAAGTATCCAACAACAGAAGAATAAGTAATTATTACATTTTAACAGAAGTGTAGATAGGACATGTTTAAACAGAAAGTAAGCCAATATTAACAGTGAAAGAAAAAACAGATTCATAATACATTTTCTACCACTTGTCCTTAATTTTGACAAAATAGAATGATGAATAACACAATATGTTACTGCATATGTCAGCAGACTAAATTAGGCGTCTTTGTTTGTTTACTTACTACTAAAAGACAAGTTGTCTTGTATGTTCACTATTTAATTTAAGGACAAACTTGCACTAAGTAACATATGTTTAATGTACCCGAAGTTCCATTCGTCCATCCATTTTTTACGGGGGGCGCTGGTGCCTATATCTCAGCTACAATCGGGCGGAAGGCGGTGTACACCCTGGACAAGTCGCAACCTCATCGCAGGTACCCTAAGATTTGTTGTTAAAATAAAGCAAATAATGTCATTTCTTGTGGTCCCATTTGTTTAGAAAAGTACCGAAAAGTTTTAAAATTATTTTGGTACCGGTACCAAAATATTGGTATCGGGACTACACTAGTTTGTCCAGGGTGCACTCCGCCTTCTGCCCGTTTGTAGCTGAGATAGGCACCAGCGCCCCCCGCGTCCCCAAAGGGAATAAGCGGTAGAAAATGGATGGATGGATGGACTACACTAGTGTGTGTGCAATCAAGTCCACGTGTGTGTTCTAATTTCTGTGTCTGTATTATGATTTGTCTGTGGGTGAGAAAAAGAAAAAAAAAATCCGTCTGTATTTTGATCTGTTTGTGTGTAAAAGAAATGTGTGTCCGTACTGTGAATTATGTGAAGCAAGAACCCTCGATATGCTGTACATTTTACAAATGACTTTGACAACAATTTTGCTGTGAAAGATGTGTGTGTGTGTGTGTGTGTGCGTGTGTGTGTGTGTGTGTGTCCAAATGTGTGTGCGTGTAAAACAATCTTTGTTCAATCAACATTACTGCTAAAACATGAATTTTAAATTCCAGCAGGTGATGAAAAATTCATTCATGGAATTTTATGTTAAAATACTGAACAGATGTTTATTGGGATAAGGTAAACGTCTGTTCAGTATTTTAACATACAAATGTTTGATTGTGAGGCATTAAAAGCCACAAAATGCAACGGGTCCATCAGACCCACAAACGCTGGCTAAGTAACAACAATATGAACGTTGCACAGAAAATTTCTTTGCCAGTTTCTGCATCCCACAGGGATTTTTCATTTGCGTTTCTGAACCTGCGGTTCCCACACAAGGTTGCAACATTGTCAACACTGTCTGCTCTCATTTCCTCGCACATTTGACCCTCTGATGTTCTGTGCACCTACACTCTGTCCTCCTCCTGTCTATGCCTGCTGTGTGTGTGTGTGTGTGTGTGTGTGTGGTACACAGAACATCTATTTCCACATTTCTATCAGCCCTGGGTCCAGTGGACGGGGACATCTTATATGTGATACAAACCCCATTTCCAAATGAGGTGGGAAATTGTGTTTGATGTAAATATAAACGGAATACAATGATTTGCGAATTATTTTCAACCCACATTTAGTTGAATATCCTACAAAGACAACATATGATTTTCAAACTGATAAACTTTTTTTTTTTTTTGCAAATAATCATTAACTATAGAATTTGATGCCAGCAACACCTGACAAAGAAGTTGGTAAAGGTGGCAATAAATACTGATAAAGTTGAGAAATGCTCATAAAACAATTATTTGGAACATTCTACTGGTGTGCAGGCTAATTGGAAACAGGTGGGTGCCATGATTGGGTATAAAAGCAGCTTCCGTGAAATGCTCAGTCATTCACAAACAAGGATTGGGAAACGGTCACCACTTTGTGAACAAAGCATGAGCAAATTTCCAAACAGTTTAAAAACAACATTTCTCAACGGGCTATTGCAAGGAATTTAGGGAATTTCACCATCTATGGTCCGTAATACCACCAAAAGGTTCAGAGAATCTGGAGAAATCACTGCACGTAAGCGATGATATAACAGACCTTCGTTCCTTCAGGCGGTACTGCATCAAAAAGCGACATCAGTGTGTAAAGAATATCACCACATGGGCTCAGGAACACTTCATAAAACCACTGTCAGTAACTACAGTTGGTCGCTACATCTTTAAGTGCAAGTTAAAAATACTATGCAAAGCCAAAGCCATTCATCAACGACACCCAGAAACGCCGCCGGCTTCTCTGAGCCCGAACTCAGCTAAGATGAACTGATGCAAAGTGGAAAAGTCTTCTGTGGTCTGATGAGTCCACATTTCACATTGTTTTTTGGAAACGGTGAACGTCGTGTCTTCCGGACCAAAGAGCAAAAGAACCATCAGGACTGTTCTAGGTGAAAAGTTGAAAAGCCAGCATCTGTGATGGCATGAGGTGTAGTAATGGCCAAAGCATGGGTAACTTAGACATCTGTGAAGGCACCATTAATGCTGACAGGTCCACACAGGTTTTGGAGCAACATATGTTGCCATCCAAGCAACGTTATCATGGACGCCCCTGCTTATTTCAGCAAGAAAATGCCAAGTCACTTGTTCCAACAGCGTGGCTTCATAGTAAAAGAATGCGGGTACTAGACTGGCTTTCATGTAGTCCAGACCTGTCTCCCATTGAGAATGTGTGGCGCATTATGAAGCCTAAAATACCACAACGGAGACCCCGGACAGTTGAACAACTTAATCTGTACATAAAACAAGAATGGGAAAGAATTCCACCTGAAAAGTTTCAAAAATGTCTCTCCTCAGTTCCCAAAGTTTTATCATCAATCAATCAATCTATGTTTATTTATAAAGCCCTAAATCACAAATGTCTTAAAGGACTGTACAAACCACTAAGAATACGACATCCTCGGAAGAACCCACTTAAGGGCAAGGAGAATTCACACCCAGTGGGACGCTAGTGACAATGATGACTATGACAACCATGGAGAGGACCTCAAATGTGGGCAACCCCCCCCCCCCTCTAGGGGACCGAAAGCAATGGATGTCGAGCGGGTCTAACATGATACTGTGAAAGTTCAATCCATAGTGGCTCCAACACAGCCGCGAGAGTTCAGTTCAAAGCGGATCCAAGACAGCAGCGAGAGTCCCGTCCACAGGAAACCCTCCCAAGTGGAGTCGGATTAGCATTGTAGAGATGTCCCCAACCGATACACAGGCGAGCGGTCCATCCTGGGTCCCGACGAGCGGTCCATCCTGGGTCCCGACTCTGGACAGCCAGTACTTCATCAATGGTCATCGGACCGGACCCCCTCAACAAGGGAGGGGGGGGGGGGGGGGGGGCAGAGGAGAAAAAGAAAAGAAGCGGCAGATCAACTGGTATAAAAAGGAGGTCTATTTAAAGGCTAAAGTATACAAATGAGTTTTAAGGTGAGACTTAAATGCTTCTATTCTTGAGTGTGGTTAAAAGAAAAGGTGATGAAACGCAGTGGTGAACATGCCCTTTCCCCACTACTAGGGCACGTGTTGCAGCCATGAAATTCTAAGTTAATTATTATTTGCAAAAATAAAGATTATGAGTTTGAACATCAAATATATTGTCTTTGTAGTGCATTTAATTAAATATGGTTTGAAATGGATTTGCAAATCATTGTATTCCGTTTATATTTACATCTAACACAATTTCCCAACTCATATGGAAACGGGGTTTGTAGAAATGTGTAGGGGGCGTGTGTGGTGTGCGGGCATAAATATGTATTTTTGTATGTTTTTCACAGAAAATGAGTTAAAGTCAGTGAGTCTCAGTTTGAAAAATTAACTGTATAATTTTTATTTTAATAAAAAATGAAAAGGGGTCCCACAGACCCCAACACCACACAAAGGTTCTGGACTTTTTTGCGATAAAATTAGACCAGCCTCCATGGAACTCATTGTAGTTACAATAAAAAAAAACATAAAACAAAAATCCCCACACCGTATAACAGGGGTCGGGAACCTTTTTGGGTAAGAGAGCCAAAAAGGCAAATATTTTAAAATGTAATTCCGTAAAAGCCATATAATATTTTTTTCAACACTGAACACAACTAAACGCATGCATTTTGAAGTAAGACCAACATTTCTAGAGTATAATAGGTCTCTTATTCTTTGTAATAACATTGTTATTCCGAAGCTAAATGTGGAGGGGGCGTGGCCTGTGGGCCTGCAGTGAACTGGGGTGTGCCAGGACCGGCCTCTAAATGAAGTGAATTATATTTATATAGCGCTTTTTCTCTAGTGACTCAAAGCACTTTACATAGTGAAACCCAACATCTAAGTTACATTCAAACCAGTGTGGGTGGCACTGGGAGCAGGTTAGTAAAGTGTCTTGCCCAAGGACACAACGGCAGTGACTAGGATGGCGGATGCGGTAATCGAACCTGCAACCCTCAAGTTGCTGGCACGGCTGCTCTACCAACCGAGCTAAATCAGCGACAGGTGCGTAGACGGCCCACCATGGGCCTTGTTATCTAATCACCTGTCACTCTGTCATAAGCAGCAGCCAGGAGGAGAGACGGGGTTGGGGCTGGAGCCAGAGCGCGAGCGAAAACGAAAGAGAAAAATACAATTGCTGGAAAGCAACTGAGGGACTTATTGAAAAATAAAACAATATTGTAACCCTGAAATAGGCTCTCATGTCGGTGCTTGGTGGTCTGAAGAACCCCCAGAAGGGCAAGCCCCACACTAACCAATTATAGATAAATAACTTCTTACCATTAACGCAACTTCTTGAACAGGTGCGGTAGAAACGGATAGATGGCTTAAAAATGCATGAGAATGTTTTATATTTTGAACATTATTTTTAACACTGTGATTACAAGTGGAATTATTCATTATTTATCGTGTTAAGCAATCCCCAGCTCAGATTTATCCGAGAGCCAGATGCAGTCATCAAAAGAGCCACATCTGGCTCCCGAGCCATAGGTTCCCTACCCCTGCCATATAACATGACACAATGATGCCACACTCACCATGCTGCATCATTGCCACCAATGAGTCATATTACACGTCTTTCACAAAGTCACATTGTGTTGTTATGTAAGCGGTTACATGCAGTTTATATACCGGCGATGGACTACACGGAGAGACCCCCAACATGCACATTCTTGGCAATGTCAGCAATGAGAAAGCCAGCAGCAGCAGCAGCGGCATTAATTAACCGGCTCCCACTTCCAGAAAAATACATCAAAAAGCACTCAGTGAACTGACTGCAGCTACACAGCCGACGCAGTAAAAAGTCACGAGACTCTCACTAGCGGAGGCAGCGGCTCCGAGTCCAGAGCAGGTGTCGATGCAGACCCCACCGCAACCACCACCCCCTTCCCACCAAACAGCCGCTATTTACCTGCAGAGGAGACATGACATTCCGTGCCCTCTAAAGCCGGCTACAGAGCGCTGCTAAACAGCTACTCCTCGCTAGTTCCGGCCAGCACCGCAAAGAGGAGCGCAGCCAAGACATCCCATATACGGCTTGACAGGTCCGACTTCATGTAAGTGGAGACCGCGCGGTGGAGGGGAGAGTCAAGAGAGGAGCAGGGACAGAACAAGTGGAGGTGTGCTGAGCAGCACGCAGAGCTCGTCAACCGCAGGTTATGGACTTCACATACTTTTGCGTTTCACAACCTCAACAAGTATCACCAAAGCTATTACCAGTTAAGCGGTGTGCCTCAAAGCAGTGGTCTGGAACAGTGGGTCTCAAATGGGGGTACGCGTACCCCTGAGGGTACTTGAAGGTATGCCAAGGGGTATGTGAGATTTTTTTTAAATATTCTGAAAAGAGCAACATTTCAACAATCCTTTATAAATATATTTATTGAATATTACTTCAACAAAATATCAATGTAAGTTCATAAACTATGAAAAAAATGCAACAATGCAATATTCAGTATTGACAGCTAGATTTATTGAGTCAAACATTAAAGCTCGATGACTTGATAGAATTGCAAACAGCTTAATTGATGTAGAAAGTAAAAAATAACCTGCTACCAAAGAATGTGCAATTCTCAACTAAAGAGGAGAAATATAACAGAGGAAAATCTAACTTAAAACATTTGTATGCCCATCCATCCATCCATCATCTTCCGCTTATCCGAGGTCGGGTCGCGGGGGCAACAGCCTAAGCAGGGAAGCCCAGACTTCCCTCTCCCCAGCCACTTCGTCTTCCCGGGGGATCCCTAGGCGTTCCCAGGCCAGCCGGGAGACATAGTCTTCCCAACGTGTCCTGGGTCTTCCCCGTGGCCTCCTACCGGTTGGACGTGCCCTAAACACCTCCCTAGGGAGGCGTTCGGGTGGCATCCTGACCAGATGCCTGAACCACCTCATCTGGCTCCTCTCGATGTGGAGGAGCAGCGGCTTTACTTTGAGTTCCTCCCGGATGGCAGAGCTTCTCACCCTATCTCTAAGGGAGAGCCCCGCCACCCGGCGGAGGAAACTCATTTCGGCCGCTTGTACCCGTGATCTTATACTTTCGGTCATGACCCAAAGCTCATGACCATAGGTGAGGATGGGAACGTAGATCGACCGGTAAATTGAGAGCTTTGCCTTCCGGTTCAGCTCCTTCTTCACCACAACCGATCGGTACAACGTCCGCATTACTGAAGACACCGCACCGATCTGCCTGTCGTATGCCCGTACAACACTTAAAACTTTTAGCATATCAGTATGTGGAATTAAATTATGGAATGGATTAAATAAAGAAGTTAAACATTGTACTGATATGATCCAGTTTAATAGGATGTTCAAATTAATAGTGCTTTCAAAGTACAAAGAAGTATTATGACAAACACTTTCAAACTTTTGAAAATAAGATATTCTTCATCTTAGTATGTTAATAATGACTGAAATAATTAAGTACATGTTACAAAACTGGTGTGTTACTCACTCACAGATGTAATTTTGCTATTTTGCTGTAAAGAAGGTCATTGAATCAATGTATATATTTGTGGGCGCTCTGAAGTGGAAAAGGGGTAGGATTAAATAAGCTTTGATTCTTCCTACTCCTTTTCGGACATGATGTATTGTGTATTGCGAAATGATGAATTTACCCGATGTATAATGTTGTATGTATGTCATGTTCGTAATAAACTAAGAAAAGAAAGAAAGAAAGATTTTTTTGTGGACAAGTTCCATAAATATTGATGTTAAAAGCCTACTGAAATGAGATTTTCTCATTTAAAAAGGGGGTAGCAGGTCCATTCTATGTGTCATACTTAATTATTTCGCGATATTGCCATATTTTTGCTGAAAGGATTTAGTAGAGAACATCGACGACAAAAATTTGCAACTTTTGATCGCTAATAAAAAAAGCCTGGCCTTTACCGGAAGCAGCAGACGATGTGCGCGTGACATCACTGGTTGGAGGGCTCCTCACATCCTCACATTGTTTATAAACATAGCCTCCAGCAGCAAGAGCAATTCGGACAGAGAAAACGACGATTTCCCCATTAATTTGAGCAAGGATGAAAGATTCGTGGATGACGAAAGTTAGAGTGAACTAAAAAGAAAAAAAAAAAAAGGGACAGCTCCAGGCGGCGGCAGTGGGAGCGTTTCAGATGTATTTAGACACATTTACTAGGATAATTCTGGAGAATCCCTTGGATCTGCTTATTGTATTTATAGTATTTTAGTGAGATTATAAAGCCTTACTTCAAAGTCGGATGGCTGCGGTGAATGGCAGTGTCTCTGACAGAAGCCGAGGAGCCAAGATCACAGCTGCCTTTTTGACAGCTACAGGAGGAGGTCCCACAATCCACTGAAGTCTCTGGTAAGAGCTGACTTAATATCACAATTTTCCCATCCAAAAACTTGGTTGACGTAGAGAAACATGTTCGCTTGACCGCTCTGTGTTAAAGCTTCACAACAAACAAACAAACACCGGCTCTGTCTCGGTGCTAAAGGCAGCTGCAATCCACCGCTTTCCACCAACAGCATTCTTATTTATAGTCTCCATTATAATTGAACAAATCGCAAAAGATTCAGCAACACAGATGTCCAAATTACTGTGTAATTATGCGATGAAAAGAGACGACTTTTAGCCGTAAGTGGTGCTGGGCTGAAATGTCTGCTACACACGTCACAAACACGCGTCATCATTCTGCGACGTGTTCAACAAGAAACTCCGAGGGAAATTTAAAATTGTAATTTAGTAAACTAAACCGGCCGTATTGGCATTTGTTGCAATGTTAAGATTTCATCATTGATATAAAAACTATCAGACTGCGTGGTCGGTAGTAGTGGGTTTGAGTAGGCTTTTAAAGATGTATTTTTTTGTGAAGAAATATTTAAAATTAAGTTCATGAATCCATATGGATCTCTATTACAATCCCCAAAGAGGGCACCTCAAGTTGATGATTACTTCTATGTGTAGAAATCTTTATAATTGAATCACTTGTTTATTTTTCAACAAGTTTTTAGTTGTTTTTATATCTTTTTTCCCCCCAAATAGTTCAAGAAAGACCACTACAAATGAGCAATATTTTGCACTGTTATACAATGTAATAAATCAGAAACTGATGACATAGTGCTGTATTTTACTTCTTTATCTTTTATTTCAACCAAAAATGCTTTGCTCTAATTAGGGGATACTTGAATTAAAAAACATGTTCACATCACATCACTGAAAAAAGGTTGAGAACCACTGGTCTAGAACATGGGTTTCAAACTCTGCCCCACGGGCCAAATTTGGCCCGCCATGTCATTTCAATTGGCCCTTGAGGCAATATGAAATCAACATTAGAGCTGGCCCGTCGGTATTAACACCGCAATTCCTCACACTTACCAACCCTCCCGATTTTCCCGGGAGACTCCCGAAGTTCAGTGCCCCTCCCGAAAATATCCCGGGGCTACCATTCTTCCAAATTTCTCCTGATTTCCACCCGGACAACAATATTGGGGGCGTGCCTTAAAGACACTGCCTTTGGTGTCCTCAACAACCTGTCGTCACGTCCGCTTTTCCTACATACAAACAGTGTGCCGGCCCCGTCGCATAATATATGCGGCTTTTACACACACATAGGTGAATGCAACGCGTACTTGATCAACAGCCATACAGGTCACACTGAGGGTGGCCATATAAACAACTTTAACACTGTTACAAATATGCACCACACTGTGAACCCACACCAAACAAGAATGACAAACACATTTCCAGAGAACATCTGCACCGTAACACAACATGAACACAACAGAACAAATACCCAGAAAACTTGCAGCACTTATTATTATTATTATTTAAAACCCGATTTTGCATGTCACTATAAAATTATATAAGCATTGCTTGTTCAATATTCAATGCAAAACTAGTTTGGGTCCCTATTAAAAGGTTAACTTGTTCAACCTTGGCCCGCGGCTTTGTTCAGTTCAGTCAAATTTTGGCCCAATCTGCATTTGAGTTTGACACCCCTGGTCTAGAACCATTATTCTGTGGCGCCAAAATCCACCCCAAAACTGAAAAGTCTCCCGAAACACCTATGGCAGTTGCAGCACAAAGTATATATTCCGAAAGGTGCTCTCTGGCCATATGTAACAACTATTTGTAACGTTTCATGAACATGTTTTTGTGTAATCACGCCGGCCTACAACCTAACACAAACCAAAATACACAAAAACACAATATCTCTTGCATGTGCTGGATCAGTGATTCTCAAACCGTGGTATCAGTGGTAAATCTAGTGCAGGGGTCAGCAACCCAAAATGTTGAAAGAGCCATATTGGACAATAGAGAAAAAAAAATAATCTGTCTGGAGCCTCAAAAAATGAAAAGCTGTATATAAGTGTTATTATGAAAGCAACACATATCGTAAGTTTTTATATTATCTATAATAACCTTCTATGAAAAAGACTTTAAAATTATTATGAGTGTTTTAATGAAGGCAACACATGACGTAAGTGTCTATATTAGCTATAATAGCCTACTATCAATATCAAATAGACTGTCACAGGCTGTAGCAAATCTTCGTTGAAAGAAATGTTGAAATGTAATATTTATTCCACACATTTTTACAACATTAGAAACCATTAGTAAATCAGAGGCTACTCAGAAGGTGAGATAACTCCTGAAAATTACTGATTTTTAATGGCCAAAGGTATGGATGTGTGTTTACAACAGGCCAACAGCAGGCTGTCTTCTTTTAAAAGATTAATTACAATCTTTGGCAAGCTAGGTAATATTTGCTGCGATCTGGAACAACATGGCACACACACACAAATATCTGAAATGCAGCCAATTTTACCTACAGATAATGTACGAGACATGCAAAACTAAATGTACAAAGAGGATAAAATGATATTAAATGAGCTCAAACATACCTACAAACGAGGCATAATGATGCAATATATACATATAGCTAGTCTAAATAGCATGTTAGCATTGATTATTTTGCAGTCATGCACTGACCAAATATGCCTGATTAGTCCAACAAGTCAATAACATCAACAACGTGCACCTTTTTTCATCCAAGCACAGCATAAAACTTTGGAGTGGAAGATTTTACATGTAAACAAACTGTTGCGTCACAGTCCATAATATGGGGAGTTCAAGAACCGCCAAAATTAGTCGGGCAAAACGATGTTTACCAAACACTGTCGTCACTTAAGCATACACACAAACTTATTAAACAGTGGGCTTTATAACAATTGGGAAGGTTTGCGTCACGTCTGTCCTCAAACAAAAACATACTAAAAATACACAATTATATCCCCCCCCCATCTTTTTCCATTTTCAATCATTTTTTCAAAACAAAAACAAAAGAACAAACAAAAGTAAGAGTACGTACGAAAGTACCCAGAGTAATATAAATACATAAATTAATACAAGGCACTTGAGACAAAGTAGTTGAAAGCTGAAACAGTGTAGAAGCAGCATGACAAGGCCTGAAATATCGTCAGTCATATTCAGATACGTGTCGAGGGCTATTCCTGCACTTGTGTAAAGGATTGGTAAAAATAAATCAAAAAAGGTCTCCACACTTTGAAAAACTTGTTTTTAGAGCCCTGTAATGTATATCTTATTTTCTCGAGCTTCAGGTTTGCTAGCACGTCCCTTATCCAGTGGGAGACTGAGGGTGGGACAGCCTCCTTCCACTTCAACAATATCAGGCGGCGTGCGAGGAGGGTGGTAAAAGCCACTATTTTATGACCCCCCCTACAGGTAGCTCCATCCCTTCAGGAATGATTCCAAAAACGGAAATTAAAAGGGTTTGGATTTATTTGAATTGATAGATAGATAGATAGATAGATAGATGGATAGTACTTTATTGATTCCTTCAGGAGAGTTCCTTCAGGAAAATTTAAATTCCAGCAGCAGTGTACAGAGTTGAGATCAAATTAAAGAAAAAAGTAAAAAGTAAATAATGGGGGTTTAAAAGGAAACAAAATAGAGAAATATTACAAAAAGAATAATAACGAAAAGAATTGTTAAGACCGTAGAGCATGGGTGTCAAACTCTGGCCCGCGGGCCAAATTTGGCCCGCCGTGTAATTTCATTTGGCCCTTGAGGCAATATCAAATTAAGATAAGAGCTGGCCCGCCGGTATTATACAGCGGCGATGCCTCTAACACTGCATTCACCGCTGATACTCGTACTTGCCAACCCTCACAATTTTCCCGGGAGACTCCCAAAGTTCAGTGCACCTCCCGAAAATCTCCCGGGGCAACCATTCTTCCGAATTTCTCCCGATTTCCACCCGGACAACAATATTGGGGGCGTGCCTTGAAGGCACTGCTTTTAGCGCCCTCTACAGCCTGTCGTCACGTCCGCTTTTTCGTGCCAGTCCAGTCACATAATATATGCTGCTGTAACACACAAGTGAATGCAAGGCAAGGGTGGCCGTATAAACAACTTTAACACTTTTACAAATATGCGCCACACTGTGAAGCCACACCAAACAAGAATGACAAACACATTTCGGGAGAACATCAGCACCGTAGCACAACATAAACTCAATACAAGAAATACCCAGAATCCCTTGCAGCACTAACTCTTCCGGGACGCTGCAGTATACACCCCCGCTACCACCAAACCCCGCTCCCCCAATTTTTATTTTCTTTTTATTTGATATGCCATTGATATTTTTTATTCATTATTATAATTTGAAACTCGATTTTGTATGTGACTATAAAGCTACATAAGCCTTGCTTGTTTAATATTCAATGCAAAACTTGTTTGGGTCCCTATTTTGGGACGGCGTGGCGCAGTGGAAGAGTGGCCGTGCGCAACTCGAGGGTCCCTGGTTCAATCCCCACCTAGTACCAACCTCGTCAGGTCCGTTGTGTCCTGAGCAAGACACTTCACCCTTGCTCCTGATGGGTGCTGGTTAGCGCCTTGCATCAGTGTGTGAATGTGTGTGTGAATGGGTAAATGTGGAAGTAGTGTCAAAGCGCTTTGAGTACCTTGAAGGTAGAAAAGCGCTATATAAGTAAAATCCATTTATTTATTTATTTATTTATTAAAAGGTTAATTTGTTCAACCTTGGCCCGCGGCTTTGTTCAGTTTTAAATTTTGGCCCACTCTGTATTTGAGTTTGACACCCCTGCCGTAGAGAGTGCTTCAAAGATAGATTTCCAATACCCCTTTAGCTTCGGACAAAGCCAAAACATGTGTATTAGTGTTGCGTTATTTAATTGACATTTATCACATAATGGGTTGATTTGGGGAAATATTTTAGCTCATTTTGCTTTTGAGAAATGCAACCGGTGTATCACTTTAAATTAGACCAGTGAGTGTCGTGCGCACATTGAGGATGAGTGGACCCTTTTCTAAATTTTTGCCCAGGTTACGTCATCTATTCATGTTTGGAGGTCTTGTTCCCATGCTGTTCTAATTCTTAGCATGGAAGTGCATTCTAACCCTGAGAGGAAATGAAGTATACCGTATTTCCTTGAATTGCCGCCGGGGCGCTAATTAATTTAGAACCTCTTCTTACTCCTGCGCTTACCAAAGTTATGCGGAAAAAGTAAGCATGCGCTAATTATTTTAAAAACTCTTCTCACTCCGGCACTTACCAAAGGTATGCAGTAAAAATTTGAGTGTGATGAATGCTTGGACCTTAAATCCTACTGAATAGCTCTTAATCTTCTTCCCTTTATGCGATTTCAAATTACCGGTATTTAAATCAGCCTCCTCCATTTTGAAAATGACGACAGGGGAAGTGTCACTCGTGACGTCACGAGTTTGACTAGTAATACTAAGCATGCGCTAATTGTTATGGGAAGCGAGTTTGACCCGGCAGTAATTCAAGGCAGGCGCATACTATATGCCAGGGGCCGGGAACCTTTCCGGCTGAGAGAGTCAAGAAGTCAAATATTTTAAAATGAATTTACGTAAGAGACATATAATATATGTTTAACACTGAACACAACAAAAAGTGTACATTTTTAAGTAAGACCAACATTTCTAGACTATAATAGGTCTCTTATTATTTGTAATAACGTTGTTATTCTGAAGCTAACTTAGGAGGGAGCGTGGCCTGCGGGTCTGCAGCAAAGCGTGGTGTTGCCAGGACCGGCCTCGGAATCAGCGACAGATGTGTAAATGGCCCACCTGGGCCTTGTTGAAGAACCCCTAAAAGGGCTAGTCCTACACTAACCAATAATAAATAAATTATTTCTTACCCTTAAGGCAACTTCTTGAACAGGTGCGGTAGAAAAGAATGGATGAATTCAAATGCATGAGCATTTTTGTATTTTCAACGTTATTTTTAACACTGATTACAAGTAGAATTATTCATTACTTATTGTGTTAAGCAGTGTCAGCTCAGATTTATCCGAGAGCCAGATGCAGTCATCAAAAGAGCCACATCTGGCTCGCGAGCCATAGGTTCTCTACCCCTGCTATATGCCCTGTGGCAATTCAAGGAAATACGGTATGTGAGATTGCCTTTTTCTTTGTTGGACTTAAAGACACAATTTCATCTGTGATTGATTTAGAGCAGGGGTGCCCACACTTTTTCTGCAGGCGAGCTACTTTTCAATTGACCAACTCGAGGGGATCTACCTCATTTATATATATCATTTATATTTATTTATTTATGAAAGAGACATTTTTGTAAACAAGTTAAATGTGTTTAATGATAATACAAGCATGTGTAACACATATAGATGTCTTTCTTTCACAAAGACAAGAATATAAGTTGGTGTATTACCTGATTCTGATGACTTGCATTGATTGGAATCAGACAGTAATGATGATAACGCCCACATTTTCAAATGGAGGAGAAAAAAAGTTGTCCTTTCTGTACAATACCACATGAAAGTGGTTGTTTTTTGGCATCTAATTCTTCCAGCTTCCATACACTTTACAAGAAAAACATTGGCGGCAAATTCCGTAGCTTGCTTGATTGACATTCACGGCACCCGAGGGTCTGATGAGATGACGCTGGCTGCTGCCAGTTCCTTATTATGAAAAAATGACGGAGAGGAAGGCGAGACACACTTTTTATTTCAACAGACTTTCGCGCCGTCCCTTCCGTCAAAACTCTAAAGGCCGACTGCACATTTCCTATCTTCACAATAAAAGCCCTGCTTCATGCTGCCTGCGCTAACAAAATAAGAGTCTCGGAAAGCTGGCCTTTCCGAGGGATCGCTTGTGCACGCCAGTCTTCCGAGACTCTATTTAGTTAGCGCAGGCAGCATGAAGCAGGGCTTTTATTGTGAAGATAGGAAATGTGCAGTCGGCCTTTAGAGTTTTGACGGAAGGTACGGCGCGAGAGTCTGTTGAAATAAAAAGTGTTTCTCGCCTTCCTCTCGGTCATATTTTAATAATAATGATCTTGCAGCAGCCAGCGTCATCTCACAAGACCCTCCGGTACCGTGAATGTCATTTAAGTGACGTCTTGGTGAAGATTGATGATCACTAATTTTTAGGTCTATTTTTTTTAAAAGCCTGGCTCGAGATCGACTGACACACCCCCCACGGTGGACTGGTAGCTCGCGATCGACGTAATGGGCACCCCTGATTTAGAGGGTTTATTAGAGAACTGCGGAAGAACTGTTTTAACACAATACCTTATCTGGAAATATCTAAATAAATGGGAACAGGGTAGATAACATTTCTCGGACAATTCCATAAAAGAGGCGAATATATTGTCTATAAAAAGATCATTGAAACATTTCAAACCCCTTTGATGCCACATATTAAAAGCTGTGTCAATTGTTGAGGGTGGAAAGCAGTGATTTGATGCTACTGGGCTGAAAAGACTCATTCCTTGCAGGTTAAAATGTTTTCTAAATTGACAGTATATTTTGAGCGAGTGACTTACTACTGGATTGATGTTAATTGTCTTCACTGATAGAGGCAAAGCTGCACTCATTAGGGCTGCTAAGGAAGCAGAACCACAGGAATGTGTCAACAGCTTCACCCATGTCGGACTTTCCTGATGTAGGTGATAATATGTCCAGGAGGACATGCAATACAAGTTGGCGGCCCAGTAATACATCCAGAAATTTGGAAGGGCCATACCTCCATCATATTTTGCTCTTTGTAAAAACTCCTTACGCAGACGTGGTTTGCCATTCCAAATATAAGATGAGATTATTGAGTCTAATTTTTTGAAAAATGTATCGGATACACACAGGCAAGCATTGAAATAAATACAGATATTTTGGAAGCGCAGTCATCTTAAATGTATTGACTCTGCCTATAAGTGAAATGAACTGGGGAGTCCAATTAGCCAGATCTTGCTTGGTTTGTGGAAACAACTTCCAAAAGTTTTGTCTGAAAAGGTCTTTAAACTTCTTTGTAATAGTAACTCCGAGGTAATTAAAACTGTTTGTAGTGATCTTAAAGGGCATGCTAATGTTTTCCAATATTGAGACGTCCATATTCAAAGGCAGTAGCTCAGTTTTATGTAAATTCAATTTAGAACCGGAGATTTCACCAAACCGTTGAAACAGGCTGAGGATTAATGGAATTACAGACTCTGCGTTGGACACATAAAAGGAGAAGGTCGTCAGCATAAAGGGACAATTTATGTTCTGTGTTTCCTCTATTTATACCCATTATGGAGTGATTAGACCTAATGGCTAAAGCTAGGGGTTGGATAGCCGGGACGAAAAGAAGGGGACCGAGGGGGCATCCCTGGCGAGTTCCACAATGTAAATCAAAAGAACTTGAATACAAATTATTAGTCAGA
The DNA here is from genome assembly GCF_033978795.1 of Nerophis ophidion. Classification (NCBI taxonomy): domain Eukaryota; kingdom Metazoa; phylum Chordata; class Actinopteri; order Syngnathiformes; family Syngnathidae; genus Nerophis; species Nerophis ophidion. The sequence continues at coordinate 13,253,405 of NC_084628.1, read as the reverse complement.
ATCATAGCAGAAGGGCTGAAATATAACAGTTTTATCCATGTAATAAATGTTTCCCCGAATCCAAATCAGCGTTTCAAAGAGGTAGTCCCATTTTACTCTATCAAATGCCTTCTCTGCATCCATGGAGAGAGTACATTCTGAAGCAGCTTGACAAGGAGTATACATTATGTCAAACAATCGTCGGGTATTAAAAAAGGAACGCCTATGCTTGACAAAACCTGTCTGGTCTGGGGATATTAAACTGGGTCTAATATTTTCCAAACGACAAGGTAATACTTTGGCCAATATTTTATAGTCTGTATTTAACAAAGATATGGGTCTATAGGATCCACAGTCTAAGGCAGGAGTGTCAAACTCAAATACAGAGTGGGCCAAAATTTTAAACGGAACAAAACCGCGGGCCAAGGTTGAACAAATTAACCTTTTAATAGGGACCCAAACAAGTTTTGCATTAAATATTGAACAAGCAAGGCTTATATAACTTTAGTGACATGCAAAATCCAGTTTCAAATAATAATAATAATAATAAAAAAAATATGTATGCCTTTTTTTCTATTTGCAATCTTTAGAGGTAAATATCACATTTTTTCCACAGGCTAATAATAAATCTCAAAATAAAATAACAATGAATGAACCAAACATTCAAGCCTTGAAGTAGCAAGAGAAAATGCATGATAAAACTTAAATTATTGGTCAGTTTGCTGGAAGTTTCCCGGAAGAGTTAGTGCTGCAAGGGTTTAGTGGTCCAGGTGGAAATCGGTATAAATTCTGGAGAATGGTTGCCCCGGGAGATTTTCGGGAGGGGCACTGAACTTCGGGAGTCTACCGGGAAAATTAAGAGGGTTGGCAAGTATGAGTATTAGCAGTGAATGCGGTGTTACAGCTGTATAACACCGGCGGGCTAGCTCTAATGCTAAATTGATATTGCCTCAAGGGCCAAATTAAATTACACGGCAGGCCAGATTTGGCCCGCGGGCCAGAGTTTGACACCCTTAGACTCTAAGGGGTCCTTGCTCTTTTTTGCTAGTAATGTTATGCATGCCTGATTTAGGGTGGTTGGAAGAGATCCCGCTTCTAGTGATTCTGAGTACATGGCTGCCAAAATAGGAGCTAACCTTTTCTATCAGTTCACCAAATTCGGTACCTCTCCCTAGAGGGATGATTGACACCATTTACCTCAAAAGTATTTTGCTTGGCTCTATATATATGTACACTGCTATGATATGTTGCGAGTACTGTATTTTCCGGACTATAAAGCGCACTTAAAATCCCCCCCCCTCTCAAAACTCGACAGTGCGCCTTATAACCCGGTGCGCCTAATGTAAGGAATAATTCTGCTTTTGCTTACCGACCTCAAAGCAATTTTATTTGGTACATGGTGTAATGATAAGTGTGACCAGTAGATGGCCGTCAAACATTAAAAATCAATCAATCAATGTTTATTTATATAGCCCTAAATCACCAGTGTGATTAAGATATGTGTAGGCTGCAATATGACTCAAGTAAACAACACCAATATTTGATATGTTCCATTAAAAATATAGCATTATATAGAATTATATAACCGCATTACTCACGGTGCTAAAGCATCTCTCAAAATGTTTTAGGTTGCCATTGGTAAGCTATGATGCCGCACAACTTGAAGGACTGTTGACGCATTAAACATCCGAGTATTATGGTGTGTGGATTAGGTAAAACATCATCTGGCGTATTGTTTCACAATATTATGCAAAAGTAACTTTTTTTTTAACCTTCTGGGAAATGCTTATCTGTATTTGGGATCTGGATAAATCCTGAAAAATTGTGCGCATCAGACTTCGTAGTCAGTGACGACACCATAGTCTATAACCTTCTTTTTCTCTATCTTCTTGTTATGAGGTATTTATCCTCCATTGTTACAATTTCTAATATAAAGAAGCGTACAGTCGTAACTCATATCTGTCAGTAAACTTGCCATGAAAGTGCTAAAACATACCGGTGTCGTGAGTTTACATTATTCACCCAAGGAACTTTAGTTAATAGAGAGTTCCGGTCGGACGTTTTTTCACGGGTCACATTTCTGGCCTTGTTGTTGCTCCGTTATTGATTTAAGTAAAGTCTGAATGTCAGTAAAACAGTTAGCTCAATCTTTTCACACTTCTTCCACTCCCGTCCTTGCACACTACGCCGCTACAACAAAGATGACGGGGAGAAGACGCTGCCCAAGATGAGCCACGTAAATAAGCCCACCCACAAAACGGTGCATCCGGAAGCAACCGTCAAAAAGCGGCTTCAAGATCAGAACCATAATTTATGCAAAATTTTGACCAAAGAATCACCATTACATGTTATGTAGACCAGTGGTCCCCAACCTTTTTGTATCCGCGGACCAGTCAACGCTTAATAATTTGTCCATCGGCCCAGGTCTTTTTTTTTTTTCTTTCTTCTTTGTCATGAAAAAGGGACGTTTTTGTCATGAAAAAGGGAGGTTTTTGTGGTTGGTGCACTAATTGTAAGTGTATATTGTGTTTTTATGTAGACCACAAGGAAGTGTTTTCCATTGAGAAAACAAAACCAAAAAATATGACTCCTTTAATGCGCCCTATAATCTGGTGCGCCTTATATTTTGAAAAAAGATCATTCCATAGGTGCGCCCTATTTTCTGGAAAATATGGTAATTGATTCTCGGTGTATGAGTTGAGTAAAACATTTATTTTTGCCGCTGAGTAAACTGTAATTGGAATGCAATTTCAGTTAATTGTGTATGTCCGATTATTTCATATGTATAAGGAGATGGAGCCTGCGTAGCAGTTTGAGAAACTTTTACCGAACACGTTTCGCACAAGGTGCTCACCTCTCCTCTCGGATTAATGGAGTCAAGAAGCGTGTGGTGTCATCTTCATGGCTGCTCTGCTGGCTGCTCTGCTGGCTGCTCTGCTGGCTGCTTTAGACACACGAGAAAAGTCAATTTGTCAGTTGTCTGTGACTTATTTGCACCTGCACACAGGGCAGAAAAACAGGTGTGAAGTTAAATAGATGCAGAGTTGCAGCATGTCGGACACAGAACGCCGCCCTTGTTATTAATGTGGGGATTATTTTTGCATCACCACACATTTGGCCCAGTGGGGGAAAGGCTGTGGCGTTATTTATCAAGTTGCCCTAAATGTGTTGTGGTTACAGCTGAATCCGCTCAATATAACTTGCCTAATGTACACTGACTAAAAGAGACTCATCTGAGGCACAAAGGTACAACTAAATGCATAAAAAAGACCATGCAAAAATTATAATAGATACGTGTAGAGGATAAATGATTAAAATACTTGATAGTCATAATATTTCTGTAAATAATGATGTGGCAAGTGGGTTGTTTGCAGGGATTTATACAACCTGACCTGCACAAATCTCATCCTGACGCTAGAGGGAGCTAAATGACGTCTATAAGAACTATACTGTGTGCTATAGCATCTGCTGGCAATTTACTGTATATCATCCATCCATCCATCCATTTTCTACCGCTTATTCCCTTTCGGGGTAGCGGGGGGGGGGCTGGCGCCTATCTCAGCTACAATCGGGCGGAAGGCGGGGTACACCCTGGACAAGTCGCCACCTCATCGCAGGGCCAACACAGATAGACAGACAACATCCACACTCACATTCACACACTAGGGCCAATATCATGATCTATTAAATTGTACTTTTAGAGGAGCCAAATAAAATACAATTAAAAAACTTGAAATGATCTGAACCAGTTATTTACAAATAAGATTCAAAACATGTTTGTTCCCCACTATCAGATTTTTTTAAGGCATTTGCATAAACTTTTTATAAAATAAAAATCAAAAAAATCAAAAAACATTTTTCGTGTACAAAATTAGTTACATGTTGCATATAATAATTAGCTATTTCATAAATAATGAACATAGTGGATCCATAGATCCATTTTTCTACCACTTGTCCCTTTCGGGGTTGTGGAGGGTGCAGGAGCCTATGTATGATTTTTTTTTTTTTTTAAAGCAATATTTTTAATATTACTTAAATAATTCCAAATTACATCTATTAAATCATTATTTATGTGAACGCCTTTTTTACTAACACATTTATTTGCTCATGCAAGTGTGCTTTTGACTTCGACAGCTAAGTACTGTTGCTTACATAAAACGACATTTTAATCACCAAAGAACATCAAATAAGAGAATATATATATTTTTTAATTTAGTTATTGGCATAATAATTGCTCATTGTGTGGAATTAAGTACCGATTAATCGTGTGTTGAAATAAATGAGAAAAATGGGACTGCGCTACTTGGCTGCGACCAGCAGAGGCGCTGCTGATTCACTTTGGTTTGCTATCTAGATTAACACCCATTATACTATAAGTAAACTACATCCGCAGTGTGAGAACTTTTCTACTCAGTAGGACATGGAAACAGGAGTTGAGCACATACAGCAGGGGTAGGGAACCTATGGCTCTAGAGCCAGATGTGGCTCTTTTGACGACTGCATCTGGCTCTCAGATACATCTGAGCTGACATTGCTTAACACGATTAGTAATATAAATGGGTTGTACTTGTATAGCGCTTTTCTAACTTCAAGGTACTCAAAGCGCTTTGACACTACTTCCACATTTACCCATTCACACACACATTCACACACTGGAAGGATCTGCCATGCAAGGCGCTAACCAGCACCCATCAGGAGCAAGGGTGAAGTGTCTTGCTCAGGACACAACGGACGTGACGAGGTTGGTACTAGGTGGGTATTGAACCAGGGACCCTCGGGTTACGCACGGCCACTCTCCCACTGCGCCACGCCGTCCCCATACTATTATATATAAATATTTGTAATAAATAATTCCGCTGGTAATCAGTGTTAAAAATAACGTTCAACATATAAAACATTCTTATGCATTTTTAACCATCCATCCCATTTCAACCGCACCTGTTCAATAAGTCACATCAATGGTAAGAAGTCCATCCATCTATTCTGTACCGCTTGTCCCTTTTGGGGTCGCGGGGGTTGCTGGAGCCTATCTCAGCTGCATTTGGGCGGAAGGCGGTGTACACCCTGGACAAGTCGCCACCTTATCACAGGGCCAACACAGATAGGCAGACGACATTCACACTCACACACTACGGCCAATTTACTGTTGCGAAAGAAGTATTTTATTTATTATTGGTTAGCTTCAGAATAAAAATGATACAAAATATAAGACTTATACTCTAAAATGTAGGTCTTACTTAAAAAATGCATGCATTTAGTCGTATTTGGTGTTAAAACATACAATACGGCTCTCACGGTAATACACTTTAAAAAATTTGGCTTTCATGGCTCTCTCAGCCAAAAAGGTTCCCGACCCCTGACATACAGAGAACGATTCCCCTGTCCCATTAGACATTAAAATATATAGTCAATCCATGGCTAAAACTTGATACTGATGTCGGATTATATATAAATGTTCCGATACGAACAGTCCTTCTGCGTGTATGCATGCGTGTGCAAAGCTGGACAACCAGTTAACATCCAAACGTCCTCAAAGTTGGACTTCTCTTGTATTTTAGTGATGTCATTAATAAAAAGGTAAACATGGTAGACTATGGGCTACTAGAACCTAGCAGCTACACAACAGCTAAGCACACAAGCAGTCATTTGTAATTGAACATACTTAATTAATCAATACCGCAGTGTAAAACAGCACATTTGTCAATTTAAACAAGTATCAAATATTTATAGTTGTATATTATTTACAGATAAAGTCTCCACTTAAGGACAGCTACGTCTCTGAGTAATTTCACTTGGTCAAGTATGTATATTTTTTAGGAAAGCTTTTTTTTTTTTTACGCTAAATTGATATATGCGGATTTCTCTCTTAATTCTTTAAACACGCACATTTTGCTCACTTTTTTAATGTAATTGAATAGTCTGCATTCTTTGAAATTATAAAAAAGCAAAACATTCAGTTTCAAATTCAGTGTAAAAAAAACTCAGTTTAAAAAAAAAAAAAAAAGAAACAGCTTTGGTAATAAAGACACAAATTAACCTCCGTCCTTTCTAACATTCCACACAACCAAATAATAAATGAACGATTCCTGCTGACATTGCATCAAATCTATAGCGATGTTTGCCAATACTGAATGCTCCTATATTGCTATCATAGTGAAAATGAAAAAAAAAAAAAAAGTGCAGCATACTCATGTAAAAATAACTGTAAAAGTGCTAAATTATCGAAACAAAACATTCAGTAACAAATTCAGTGTAAAAAAAAAAAAAAAAAAGTCCTCCAATAAACACCATGTTGGTCTTTTCTTGTATTTTATTTTAGTGATATTTATAAAAAAAGGTAAACATGGTAGACTATGGGCTACACAACACCTAAGCCAGACATATGTAATTGAACAAACTTAACCGAACGATTTCAGTCTAAAACAGCATATTTGTCAAATTAAACAAGTATCAAATAATTATTGTTGTATATTAAAGGCCTACTGAAATGAGATGTTCTTATTTAAACTGGGATAGCAGGTCCATTTTATGTGTCATACTTGATCATTTCGCGATATTGCCATATTTTTGCTGACAGGATTTAGTCGAAAACATCGACGATAAAGTTCGCAACTTTTGGTCGCTAATAAAAAAGCCTTGCCTTTACCAGAAGTAGCAATGTGCGCGTGATGTCACAGGTTGTAGGGCTCCTCACATTGTTTATAGTCATAGCCACCAGCAGAAAGAGCAATTTGGACTGAGAAAGCGACAATTTCCCCATTAATTTGAGCGAGGATGAAAGATTCGTGGATGAGGAAAGTTAGCGTGAAACACTAAAATAAAGAAGAAAAAAAAGAAAAGGCGACGGCAGTGTGAGCGATTCAGATGTTAGACACATTTACTAGGATAATTCTGGAAAATTCCTTATCTGCTTATTGTGTTACTTGTATTTCAGTGAGATTCTAAAGTCATATCTGTAAGTCGGAGGGCTGCGGTGAACGCCAGTGTCTCAGAGAAGCCAATGGAGGAGCCAAGATCACAGCAGCCTTTTTGACAGCTGCAGGAGGATGTCGCATAATCCGCTAAAGTCTCCGGTAAGAGCAGACTTAATATCACAATTTTCCCATCCAAAAACTTGCTGGTTGACGTAGAGAAACATGTTCGCTTGACCGCTCTGTGTTCACAACAAGCTTCACAACAAACAAAGAAACAGCGGCTGTGTTTCGGTTGCTAAAGGCAGCTGCAATCCACCGCTTTCCACCAAAAGCATTCTTCTTTATAATCTTCATTATTAATTGAACAAATTGTATAAGATTCAGCAACACAGATGTCCAAAATACTGTGTAATTATGCGATGAAAAGAGACGACTTTTAGCCGTGAGTGGTGCTGGGCTGAAATGTCCGTTCCAACCAATAACGTCACAAGCACGCGTCAACATAAGCGTCATCATTCCGCGACGTTTTCAACAGGATACCTCGCAGGAAATTTAAAATTGCAATTTAGTAAACTAAAAAGGCCGTATTGGCATGTGTTGCAATGTTAATATTTCATCATTGATATATAAACTATCAGACTGCGTGGTCGGTAGTAGTGGGTTTCAGTAGGCCTTTAATTGCAGACAATGTCTCCAATTAAGGACAATGTAAGTCCTTGAGTAATATCACTCGATCAAGTATGGAGGTTTATTACCAAAGCTTTTTTTACGCTAAATTTGTGTATGCAAATTTCTGTCTTTCAAATATTTAAACATGCACATTTTGCTGGAACATTTTTTTTTTGATTCAATTGAATTTTCAGCATACTTTGATGTAAAAAAAATTCTAAAAACGCTAAACATTCAGTTCCATAAATTCAGTGGTTAGTAAAGACACAAATTGTAAAGTAAACTGAAGTAAAGTAATTTCAAACATTCACACAACAAAATAATAAATGAATGATTCCTGCTGACATTGCATCAAATCCATATCAGTATTGGCCATTACTGGAATCTCCTATGTTGCTATCATACTGAATTTTTTTTTTTTTTCGGCATACTCTGATGTAAAAATAACTATAAAAATGCAAAATTATCAAAACGCAAAACATTCAGTTACACAATTTCAGTGTAAAAAAAAAAAAAGCTTTGGTAAGAAAGACAACAATAAATTCCACCTTAAGTATTTTCTAACATTCAACACACAACAAAATAATATATGATTTGTGCTGATAACGTATCAAATCCATATGGGCCAATACTGAATGCTCATATGTTGCTATCGAATCGAAAATGAAAAAAATTTGCATCGCGACACCCGTGATTAAAACCAAGGAAGTGTGGTTTTATCAGCCGTTAAATGAAAATACACGATGTTTCCAATCAAGTGAATCCATTTCCTGTTTTCCAGTTCACCAATCATCCATCTCCATCTGCCTGCATGCATTCTACATTCCACATTCAGTCATTGTCTAGCCCTCAGCTGCTAACGCCATCAATACTGTACTCAGTCCTTTCAGACGCTGCAACGGCCACACCATCGGACCACCTGCTGGTCACCTGCTCGGTCTTTGCTGATGTTTGGGATCATGAAAGTCATGCACAGCTCCAGATTGTAAATCTTTGGACCGGCGAGTTATACTTCCCTTTCGGATTTAAGGCCTGTTAAACCCGGTTGACTTTGACTTAATATGAAACTGTGGCTGACTCATGCTTGTAAGTCATTGGCTATCCTGTCAGACTGAGGATAGATTAGTGAAGTGTTTTTGTTTAATAAGTGATGCTCTTATGTAGTTAATGTAAGTGTATAATCATATTCTCTGTTGTTTTTTTTATAGAATGTGCTTATTTTATTGTAGGTTTTTTAGAATCAAAATCATCTGTTTCTTTTGAATGGTGCTGACGGATTATTTTGGATCATGCTTATCACATTGAAGTACAACACATTTACACTTCAACATGTCTATAAAAAGAAGTATAGAGAAAGACCACGTCTGGAGATGTCCGATAAAATCAGCCGATAAATGCTTTAAAATGTAATATCGGAAATAATCGGTATCTGTTTCAAAAAGTAAAATGACTTTTTAAAACGCTGCTGTACGGAGCGGTACATTTCCGGTAAACACGGACGTAGGGGGAAGTACAGAGCAGTTGCGTCTTCCAGTCAGCAGCCTCTTCCCTCTCCCCCATACAACACAGGACTTGACGACTGCAGCATGAGAAATTTACTGGCGACGCTTGATGACCTCATCAAACCACCGCAAAAGTTGCATAACAACAACAAGAGTGTGTTGTTGCCGGTGCTGTAGCCGTGGCTAACAAGCCAGCTCGCTCGGTGACTGATTAACGACAGCATTTCTATGGTTTGGCATTATTTTAAAGTGTGACTGACGGATAAAAAATTGGCAATTTGCAATGACTGCAAAAAAATGGTTATGAGAGGAGGAACCAAGATGTCTTCCTTTAATACGAGCAATTTGATCTCCACCTCTTCAAGAATCATAAGGAGATATACGATGAATGCAAACGGAAGATGGATGAAAAGCAAACACCGAAAGCAGCTTGCAGTGAACAGAGGTGCCCTGTCTAAACGCATTATTTCAGAAGCTCTGGCGAGGCCACTTCAAGCACTCACCACTAGCTTGCAGCACATTTGTGTTACTCATATAAATACGTTAGAGCAGGGCAGATTGAGCCCAGTTTATTATTTCCTGTTATAAAGTTTGCCAGGCAGTCTACTAAAGGAGGACTATGTTATGGTTTACTTTATTACTCTAGAATACACTGGACTGAAACTGTGTACCTTCATTGTTTTTGTAGCTGTTTTGAGGCACGATTGAAAAAAAAAAAAAAAAATGCACTTTGTGAAAGTCCAAGTATAGTACTTCGCATAGTTGTAGTGGGGATCAGGATTATCTCAGGGAGAGCATGTCCCAAATTCCAAGTTGCGGTTTAGAGGCATGTTAAAAAAAATAATGCACTTTGATACTTCAATAATAAATATGGCAGTGCCATGTTGGCACTTTTTTCCATAACTTGAGTTGAAGTTGTTCTCTTATTTTGGAAAACCTTGTTACTTTGTTTAATGCGTCCAGCGGGGTATCACAACAAAATTAGGCATAATGATGTGTTAATTTCACAACTGTATATATTGGTATTGGTTGATATCGGAATCGGTAATTAAGAGTTGGACAATATCGGATATCGGCAAAAAAGCCGTTATCGGACATCTCTAATCACATCCCATACATCACTTCCTGTCAGGGATGTAACGATAAACGGTATTCATGATAAAAACTCCTGACGGTTAGTATAACCGTTTTATCTCAAAATTATGGAAAAAACGTAATAACGGCACTTTTTTTGTTCATAAACTCAAGACTGAATGGCTCCAGCTTTACATGCTAACATGAAAACAAGAGATATTAGCGTCTATTTAGAAACAATATAAATCAATTCAAACGTAGATCAACACATTACAGCAACTGAGCTATTCAATTGTGCACATTGAACCTCTAAGCTGTGCTCTCTCAGAGTGATTGTTCTATACCCGGAGGAATATGAGACAAAGTGTTTTCACGGTGAGTTCAAGGACTGCTGAACAGAGAAGGATGCCACAATGCCTGCCAGAAATCATACATCATAATACATTGTATTTGTTGTGCACTTTACTTTTGAAGAAATTGTAAAGTGCTAAAGTACAAACCAAAATTTAAAACAATAAAAGCTTTAGCTTTACCATTAAAACAGTTTAAATACTACAGTAAGACTAAAACACCATCCGGGTTTTCTAAAAGTGGGACTGTTTTCAACAATAACGCAGTAATAATAACCGTGATAAATTTGGTCACAATAACCGGAATGTGAAGTTTTCATATCATTACTTCCTTACTTATTGTGTTATTACGGAAGTTTTTAAGAAAATAATTGTTACTAGATTGTAAAGGAAAAGGGTAAATATGTGATATTAATTTAAAAATAATCTGTTGGTAGTGTAATCAGAAAGGTGTAATTTTGTTGTATAATGTGTCTAAAATATTTAACTGTTTGACTGAGGTTTGTAACAATGCGTTATGTAATGAAGCTGCATTTTGCAACAATCTGCCACATTTTGTAATAATATTCTTGAACACATGCTGCAATAAACTTTTGACACATTTTTGTAATATATTTTTACATATTGCAGACAGTATTACAAAACGTGGTTGCAGCCCTTTTTTTGGTAATAGAATTGAACAATTTGGTGCATTATTTTATAAACAATTGATTTTGATGCTGTAAAGGGGTAATCATTTTTTATTTTATATATATATATATGTATATATATATATATATATATATATATATATAATACTTTCTTGTGGTCTACCTGCTGCTTATTTGGTCAAAATGTTGCATAAATCATGTTTTACAGACCATCATCAAGCTGTCTCTTCATGGTGTGCCGATTTATTTATGTGCCTCCACTCCGACAGCGTCTTCTCCCTGCCATGTTGTAGTTTTGAGCGCTTCCATGTGGAGTCTACTGGCATAAGTGAGAACAATATGCTTCTTTGTATTGGACATGACCACAGCAGAGGATGCATGTGCATGTACGAGCAAGTCTGCCCCACAACAAGAGGAAAGATAAAAATAATTAAGTTATAGACTACAATGTCGGAGTCGCGCAAAACACAAATTTTTGATTATATGACGTCACAAGGCAAAATACTTTGCAGGTCAGAGTAAATTCCATACACTTCGTTTGGAGGAATTATGAAGTAAGGCAATATTATTTTATGAATATCTCTGTTTTGATTAAAACATTTTGGGGACCTTATGCAGATCCTAGATGCACAACAGCAGATACCAATACAGGTGCTGGTCATATTATTAGAATATCATGAAAAAGTTTATTTATTTCATTAATTCCATTTAGAAAGTCAAACTTGTTGAACATATACATTCATTCCAAACAGACTGATACATTTCAAGTGTTTTTTGCCAAAAAGGAGATGATTATAGCTGACAACCAATGAAAACCCTCAATTCAACATCTCAGAAAATTAGAATATGGTGAAATATCATATTATTAGAATATCATGAAAAAGTTTATTTCATTAATTCCATTTAGAAAGTCAAACTTGTAGAATATATACATTCATTCCAAACAGACTGATACAGTTCAAGTGTTTTTTGCCAAAAAGGAGATGATTATAGCTGACAAGCAATGAAAACCCTCAATTCAACATCTCAGAAAATTAGAATATGGTGAAAAGGTGAGATATTGAAGACACCTGTTGCCACACTCTAATTAGCTAACTAACTCAAAACACCTGGAAAAGCTTTTAAATGGTCTCTCGTTTTGATTCTGTATGACACAAAATCATGGGGAAGACTGCTGACTTAACAACTGTCCAAAAGATGACCATTTATACTTTAAAGAAGGAGGTCAAGACACAAAAGGTCTTTGCCAAAGAGGTTGGATGTTCCCAGAGCTGTGTCCAAGCACATTAATAGCGAGGTGGAGGGAAGACATAGATGTGGTGGAAAGAAAAGTGTACAAGCAAGAGGGATAACCGCGCCCTGGAGAGGATTGTCAAACAAAACAGATTCAAAAATGTGGGGGAGATCCACAAAGAGTGGACTGCAGCTGGAGTCGCACCGACGTATGCACGAAATGGGCTTCAGCTGTCATATTCCCTGTGTAAAGCCACTCTTGAATAAGAGACAACGTCAAAAGCGTCTCGCCTTGGCTCAAGACAAAAATGACTGGACTGCTGCTGAGTGGTCCAAAGTTATGTTTTCAGATGAAAGTCAATTTTGTATCTCCTTTGGAAATCAAGGTCCCAGAGTCTGGAGGAAGACAGGAGAGGCATAGAATCCATGTTGCCTTAAGTCCAGTGTCAAATTTCCACAATCGGTAATGGTTTGGGGTGCCATGTCATCTGCTGGTGTTGGTCCACTGTGTTTCCTGAGGTCTAGGGTCAATGCAGCAGTCTACCAGGAAGTTTTACAACACTTTATGCTGCCTGCCGCGGACCAATTTCATGGAGGTGAAGATTTCATTTTCCAACTTGACTTGGCACCTGCACACAGTGCCAAATCTACCAGTACCTGGTTTAAGGACCATGGTATCCCTGTTCTTGATTGGCCTGCAAACTCACCTGACCTTAACCCCTTAGAAAACCTATGGGGTATTGTGAAGCAGAGGATACGAGATGCCAGACCCAACAATGCTGAAGAGCTGAAGGCCACTATTAAAGCAACCTGGGCTCTCATAACACCTGAGGAGTGCAACAGACTGGTGGACTCCATGCTGCGCCGTATTGCTGCAGCAATTCAGGCAAAAGGAGCTGCAACTAAGTATTGATTGCCGTACATGCTGAAACTTTCCATGTTCATACTTTTCAGTTGGCCCACATTTCTAAAAAATATTTTTTGGTACTAGTCGTGACTAATATTCTAATTTTCTGAGATACTGAATTTGGGATTTTCAGTAATTGTCAGTACTAATCATCAAAATTTAAAGAAATAAACATTTCAAATATATCTCTATGTGTGTAATGAATTTATATAATATGTAAATTTCACGTTCTGAATATAATTACTGAAATAAATCAACTTTTTCATGATATTCTAATAATATGAACAGCACCTGTATATACGAAAAGTTGGTTTTGCAAAATAGGTCACCATTATTTAGATTTTTTTTTAAAGAATTTAGTAGGATGTTTTCTTAGTCAAACATAAATTAAATGTAACTATTGATTGTAATCGAATATGTGATTGAAAGCAAGAGACAGAAGTATTACTGACATGAAAATGACAAGTGCCCTGAAATATTGGAAGACATACACTCATGCAATATGGATTATCCATGCATCCATCCATCCATCATCTTCCGCTTATCCGAGGTCGGGTCGCGGGGGCAACAGCCTAAGCAGGGAAACCCAGACTTCCCTCTCCCCAGCCACTTCGTCTAGCTCTTCCCGGGGGATCCCGAGGCGTTCCCAGGCCAGCCGGGAGACATAGACTTCCCAACGTGTCCTGGGTCTTCCCCGTGGCCTCCTACCGGTTGGACGTGCCCTAAACACCTCCCTAGGGAGGCGTTCGGGTGGCATCCTGACCAGATGCCCGAACCACCTCATCTGGCTCCTCTCGATGTGGATTATGTTATAATCAATTAATCTATGTTTTTTTTATATAGCCCTACATCTCCAGTGTCTCAAAGGGCTGCAAAAACCACAACACCAACCAATACATCAATACAAATATGAAACAGAACAAATATTTTCTTTCCATCAATGACCAGTTGCATGTTAATGCAGCTGCCTCATTTTAAGTTTTTACAAAATGCGTAATAATGCATTAAAACAATGCGTTCAATAATTGTAAAACTAAACGTGGCAGATTACACAATGAAGTGGACATGTATTATATTATTACATAATGCAGCACTATTTCATATTGTGTTGTGATTATGTGCATGGGGAAAATACATCCATCCATCCATCCATTTTCTACCGCTTATTCCCTTTCGGGGTCGCGGGGGGCGCTGGCGCCTATCTCAGCTACAATCGGGCGGAAGGCGGGGTACACCCTGGACAAGTCGCTACCTCATCGCAGGGCCAACACAGATAGACAGACAACACTCACACTCACATTCACACACTAGGGCCAATTTAGTGTACAGCTATTCCTCAAAATTGTCCGCTACACTGGGTAAGCATTTGTCCTTAATTTACACTTCAAACAATATAAAAAAGGACCAGATTGGTTAGATACATTAAAGCGAAACAAAGACATTTTTCAACCTTCATAAAATATTTTCATAACTTTTGGGATGATACATGGACTTACAACTACTTGGATGGCACCTCTGTCATGGGGGTCTGTGTCATTTTAATGGCACTTAACAACTTTGAGAAGGGTGGCAGGAACCCTGCCACACAAATGTGCTGACTTGCTGTACGGCATGTGTCACTCCCCCTTTCCCCGTTGGTTAAAAAGACGGAAGTCGTTGCGAACGCCCTTGCGTGCCACCAGAAAACTTAAAGGCCTACGGAAACCCACTACTACCGACCACGCAGTCGGATAGTTTATATATCAATGATGAAATAAACATTCCAACACATGCCAATACGGCCGGGTTAGTTAACTAAATTTAAATTTTACATTTCGCGCGAATTATCCTGCTGAAAACGTCGCAGTATGATGACACGTATGATGACGCGTGCGCGTGACGTCACAGATTGTAGCGGATATTTTTATCCAGCATTGATCCCAGCTATAAGTCGTCTGCTTTAATCGCACAATTACACAGTATTCTGGACATCTGGGTTGCTGAATCTTTTGCAATTTGTTCAACTAATAATGGAGACGTCAAAGAAGAAAGATGTAGGTGGGAAGCGGTGTATTGCGGCTGCCTTTAGCAACACAAACACAGCCGGTGTTTCCTTGTTTCCTTGTTTACGTTCCCGAAAGATGACGGTGAAGCTTTACTATGGAACAGGCGGTATAGCTCGGTTGGTAGAGCGGCCGTGCCAGCAACTTGAGGGTTGCCGGTTCAATCCCCGCTTCCGCCATCCTAGTCACTGCCGTTGTGTCCTTGGGCAAGAAACTTTACCCACCTGCTCCCAGTGCCACCCACACTGGTTTAAAATGTAACTTAGATATTGGGTTTCACTATGTAAAGCGCTGAGTCACTAGAGAAAAAGCGCTATATAAATATAATTCAATTCACTTCACAACAGAGCGGTCAAGCGAACATGGTTCCCTACCACATGTCAACCGGCCAGTTTCGGTGAGAAAATGGTGGTATTAAGTCGGCTCTTACCGTAGACATGAGTGGAGAGCTTGCGTCGTTCCTACTGCAGCTGCGGACTCTCTTGCCTCCTCCCACCGGCCTCCCCCAACCGTCGAATACTTACACAGTGAAGGAGGGAAAAAAAATAAAAATTCTCAGCCCGGCCCCAACGGCTGCCTTCACCTAGTCGAGAAAAGTGGCTTCCCTCGGAGACACTGGAGGTCACCACACCCGTGGCCACACCCCTCCGTCTTTCAGGCACGACCTTATCATCTCACTAAAACACTAGTAACACAATAAGCAGATAAGGGATTTTCCAAAATTATCTTAGTAAATTTGTCTAATAACATCGGAATCGCTCTGTCGTCTAGTTTTTTTTATTTTTGTAATTTTTTAATTTTTTATTTTTCCCCAGTCCTTCACTCTCACTTCCCTCATCCACAAATCTTTCATCCTCGCTCAAATTAATGGGGAAATCGCCGCTTTCTCGATTCGAATCGCTCTTGCTGCTAGTGGCCATGATTGTAAACAATGTGAGGATGTGAGGAGCTCCACAACCCGTGACGTCACGCGCACATCGTCTGCAGGCAAGGCTTTTTTATTAGCGAACAAAAGTTACGAACTTTATCGTGGATGTTCTCTACTAAATCCTTTCAAAAAAAATATGGCAATATCGTGAAATGATCAAGTATGACATATAGAATGGACCTGCTATCCCCGTTTAAATAAGAAAATCTCATTTCAGTAGGCCTTTAAAGTAGAAGAAAAACTTACATGTGCAATTAATGCTATCAGATCAGATCACAAAATACTTTATTATCATGGCCTAAGCTCCTAAACAAACAAATAAACTAAAGGTTTAGTCTGAGGAGACAAACCAGAAACACTGAGCTGAAAAGGACAGTCAGGATCAACATTGCCCCAGTGGCGTGAGCTTGAAGACGACGTATTTCAGACCGACTTTCAATGTTCTAATCAAACTTCTAATGCTAATGTCAGCTTAAGGAAATGTGCACGTTAGCAATAAATAGCCACCAGCGTGATAATTCCACACAACTTTTAAAAAAACAAAACATTCTTTGCTTTAGACCTGCATCCGCCTTGATACATTCTTGGTAGCAGCGTCATGTTTGTAGCACAATCCAAGATCATTTATTGATAGTGTCTGCTATTTAACATCAGCATAGTCATTAGAGACTTAATATTTTTGCCAATATTACAGTTTGACGCTATATGCGCCAGTCCTCATGGGAAATGTAGTCTTCTGGCAATACACTGGCACTGCCAAAATCAACCCAAACTTAAAGTTCTTAAGTGGGGCTTCATCTACTATAAAATATTCTGAAAGCTCCACATGGAAAGCACAGCTCAACATCTCATTGGACTTTAAAACAGTTCCCCCAAACTGGAGTACAGCTGGGACTGTAAAAGAAAACTACAATTTGTACTAACCAGTCACACAACAACCAACACCCACTTATATTTTGACCTATTTCTAATACCAAGAACACAAAGAAGTACAGGGAAAAGTCCTTATTTTGATGTTACTTACAACTCCTGTGAGAGAACGTCCATGTCAGCTCTCTGTCCGCAAGATCACCCAACCACCAAAGTATTGCATTAACTACATATACTCAGCCATGTTTGTACATTACCTGGGCAGTTAAAGGGGCGGTCCGAGTTTGTAAGGGTCCTTTGAGAGAGGACATAATTACAGTAAATGTTTGCCTAAATATTTTTGATGTAAACTGGTAACCAATCCCAAAAGTTTACATTGTTAATAAAGGGAAATGATTAAACCTGACCATGAGGGTAGCAAAAACAGCATACAATAGAGCACGGGTACGGAAACTAGAGTCTGCTGCCACTTGGCCCGCCGACGTTTTCACTTTGGCCTGTAAGACGGAACTAATCTTATAAGAAATTTGGCCGGGCGCAATGTTTTCATAAAATGTTCACGTAGCCAACAGTCTGATGGCTAGTGAGCAATGGAGAAATCCATGTCAGTGGCCATTATTTCTGCATGAATGAGCGCATGTGCACAGTTTTTACTTATATGACCCAGTGCAAACAACCATCCATAGTCATAATGCAGAAAAATAAATAAAAAACAGAATACAATTTCAACAAACAGGGTCACACATAACACACCCTGATCAATGAAATTTGTGGAAATTAGAAAAAAAAACTCTGTTGCTTGATTGATTGAAACTTTTATTAGTAGATTGCACATTTAAGTACATATTCCGTACAATTGACCACTAAATGGTAACACCCGAATAAGTTTTTTAACTTGTTTAAGTCGGGGTCCACGTAATTCAATCAGCCTAAAACATTCAAAACAACACCCATTAGATCCATTACAAGGGGTGATGGGGAAATTTTAGATACTCTCTCCACATTTATCCAGGTTTGGCAGATTTTAGCTGCTAAATAGTTCTCTTTTATATATAAGAAAAACACTCTAAGGAGATTGTCACGGAAGTAAACAAGGCAGGGTTCAAATTTTTACACATACTCTTAATGACCAATTATAATAATTATATACCCACAAGATATACACTGTATATACACACACAAACACGCACACACGCGCACACACACGCCGTGCGTTTTCTTTAGTTTCATGACTATTTACATTGTAGATTGGCACTGAAGTCATCACAACTATAAATGAGGAGTTATGTACTTAACAAAAAAGGGTGAAATAACTGAAAACATGTTTTATATTTTAGTTTCTTCAAAATAGCCACTTTTTGCTCTGATTACTGTTTTGCACACTCTTAGCATTCTCTCGCTGAGCTTCAAGCACGCCTGTGAAGTGAAAACCATTTCAGGCGACTACCTCTTGAAGCTCATTGAGAAAATGTCAAGAGTGTGCGAAAAATTCATCCGTGCAAAGGGTGGCTTTTTTGAAGAAACTAGAATACAAACCCCGTTTTTAGTTATTTCACCTCTTTTTGTTTAATACCTAACTCCACGTGTTCATTCACAGTATTGATGCCTTCAGTGACAATCTACAACGTAAATAGTCATGCAAATAAAGAAAACACATTGAATGAGAAGGTGTGTCCAAACTGTTGGCCTGTACTGTAATTTTTATATATATATATATATATATATATATATATATATATATATATATATATATATATACACAAACCCTGTTTCCATATGAGTTGGGAAATTGTGTTAAAAGTAAATATAAACGGAATACAATGATTCACAAATCATTTTCAACCCATATTCAGTTGAATATGCTACAAAGACAACATATTTGATGTTCAAACTGATAAACATTTTTTTTGTTGCAAATAATCATTAACTTTACAATTTCATGCCAGCAACACATGACGATGGGAAAGGTGGAAATTAATACTGATAAAGTTGAGGAATGCTCATCAAACACTTATTTGGAACATCCCACAGGTGTGCAGGCTAATTGGGAACAGGTGGGTGCCATGATTGGGTATAAAACCAGCTTACCAAAAAAGGCTCAGTCTTTCACAAGAAAGGATGGGGCGAGGTACACCAATTTAAGAACAACGTATCTAAAAGTGCAATTTCAAGAAATTTCGGGATTTCAACATTTACGGTCCATAATATCATCAAAAGGTTCAGAGAATCTGGAGAAATCACTCCACGTAAGCGGCATGGCCGGAAAGCAACGTTGAACGACCGTGACCTTCGATCCCTCAGACGGCACTGTATCAAAGGATATCACCACATGGGCTCAGGAACACTTCAAAAAACCACCTTCACTAAAAACAGTTTGTCGCTACATCTGTAAGTGCAAGTTAAAGCTCTACTATGCAAAGCGAAAGCCATTTATCAACAACACCCAGATGTCTGGGCCCGAGATCATCTAAGATGGACTGATGCAAAGTGGAAAAGTGTTCTGTGGTTTGACAAGTCCACATTTCAAATTGTTTTTGGAAATATTCGACATTGTGTCATCCGGACCAAAGGGGAAGCGAACCATCCAGACTGTTATCGAGGCAAAGTTCAAAAGCCAGCATCTGTGATGGTATGGGGGTGCATTAGTGCCCAAGGCATGGGTAACTTACACATCTGAGAAGGCACTATTAATGCTGAAAGGTACATACTGGTTTTGGAACAACATATGCTGCCATCTAGTTCACGAGTGGGGGAAGAGTGGATCGTGAGATCGACAGGCGGATCGGTGCGGCGTCGTCAGTAATGCGGACGTTGTACCGATCCGTTGTGGTGAAGAAGGAGCTGAGCCGGAAGGCAAAGCTCTCAATTTACCGGTCGATCTACGTTCCCATTCTCACCTATGGTCATGAGCTTTGGGTCATGATCGAAAGGATAAGATCACGGGTACAAGCGGCCGAAATGAGTTTCCTCCGCCGTGTGGTGGGGCTCTCCCTTAGAGATAGGGTGGGAAGCTCTGCCATCCGGGAGGAACTCAAAGTAAAGCCGCTGCTCCTTCACATCGAGAGGAGCCAGATGAGGTGGTTCGGGCATCTGGTCAGGATGCCACCCGAACGCCTCCCTAGGGAGGTGTTTAGGGCACGTCCAACCGGTAGGAGGCCACGGGGAAGACCCAGGACACGTTGGGAAGACTATGTCTCCCGGCTGGCCTGGGAACGCCTCGGGATCCCCCGGGAAGAGCTAGACGATGTGGCTGGGGAGAGGGAAGTCTGAGTTTCCCTGCTTAGGCTGTTGCCCCCGCGACCCGACCTCGGATAAGCGGAAGAAGATGGATGGATGCGCTGTCTTTTTCATGGACGCCCCTGCTCATTGCAGCAAGATAATGCCAAGCCACATTCAGCACATGTTACAACAGCGTGGCTTTGTAAAAAAAGAGTGCGGGTACTTTCCTGGCCAGCCTGCAGTCCAGACCTGTCTCCCATCGAAAATGTGTGGCGCATTATGAAGCATAAAATACGACAGCAGACTGTTGAACGACTGAAGCTCTACATAAAACAAGAATGGGAACGAATTCCACTTTCAAAGCTTCAAAAATTAGTTTCCTCAGTTCCCAAACGTTTATTGAGTGTTTTAAAAAGTAAAGGTGATGTAACACAGTGGTGAACATGCCCTTTCCCAACTACTTTGGCACATGTTGCAGCCATGAAATTCTAAGTTAATTATTTGCAAAAAAAAATAAAGTTAATGAGTTTGAACATCAAATATCTTGTCTTTGTAGTGCATTCAATTGAATATGGGTTGAAAAGGATCTGCAAATCATTGTATTCCGTTTATATTTGCATCTAACACAATTTCCCCAACTCATATGGAAATGGGGTTTGTATATATATATATAGAGAGAGATAGTTACTTGGCAGGCAAGTCGGCTTTTAAAAATGTTTAAGCCCAATGTGGCACCCCAGTCAAAAAGTTTGGACACCCCTGAAATAGACTACGGCAAACTGGATAGAAAATAGTTACAGTCCACTGCGTTCTTAAACCTGTACATGGCAAAACCCTTAATATCTGGATTATTCATAGCGCCTCGACATGGAATATGGAGTCTTAATGCCGCAGTGCGCTTAATGTAAAAGGGAAGCAGGTCTACACCAATAGTGACGGTATTTCACATTTAGAAATGATACCTTTGAGAGATTGTGATGGTGTGAGGGGGGAGTGTGTTACTGGAACTGGCCTCTGAGGATCTAGCTTCTAGGTACATGTCACACATTTTGTACATCAGTTCATGTCACAAGTATAGCATATAAACTGGGGAGGCAAAGTAGTCGATTCATTTAATTACCTCAGACATTTCTCCTCCAGTTAAGGCTGCAACAATTATTTGACTCAATCACTTAGTGGGATTATAGAATAGTTTAGATTTGTATTATGTTGCTTTGATTAGTCGTTTTAATAAAAATAGATTTAATCTAGACCGCATCGAGAGCTCAGAACATTAAATACATGATCATAGTTTCCGCACGCCTGCTAAAACGTTATTTTTTTATGAATTTTTTTTTTTTTAATGAATGCACACATGTTAAACATGCCTTTTCAATGTTAATGACGTTTACCGTATTTCCATGTATTGCCGCCGGGACGCTAATTAATTTAAAACCTCTTCTCACTCCTGCGCTTACCAAAGGCATGCGGTAAAAGTAAGCATGCGCTAATTATTTTAAAACCTCCTTTCACTCCAGCGCTTACCAAAGGCATGCAGGAAAAATTTGAGTGTGATGTAAGTTTGGACCCTAAATCCTACTGAATAGCTCTTAATCTTCTTCCCTTTATGCGATTTCAAATTACCGGTGTTAAAATCAGCCTCCTCCATTTGGAAAATGATGACAGGGGAAGTGTCACTCGTGACGTCACGAGTTTGACCAGGCGGTAATACTAAGCATGCGCTAATTATTTTGCAAAGCGAGTTTGACCCGGCAGTAATTCAAGGCAGGCGCATACTATATGCCCTGCGGCAACTCAAGGAAATACGATATATTCATTAGAAAAAAGGAAGGGTATTGCAAGGAGAATTAATTTGGTCTATTTCAACTATTTTCTCAAAAATATGCATTGAGGCTAAATAGTGTGTTTTATCCGATTACTCGATTAATCGAACAGACTCATCGATATATTACATGATTGCTATAATTATTTAAAGCCAAAATTGTAGCTGCTCTCTTGTGAATGCAAGTGCTCCTACAGCGGGAACTTACATTCTGTCGGCGGTACACCAACGCAATGCAGGTCATTTGTTAAAGTTAAAGTACCATTGATAGTCACACACACACACCAAGTGTGGTGAAATGACCCTGCTGCTCACTGCTCCCCTCACCTCCCAGGGGGTGGAACAAAGGGATGGGTTATTGTCAATAAATGCGTGTTTATGTCCAGTTTGTGTTGAACTGTTTCAAAAAAGCATAATGCTTAATAAACAGGTCATTAAAGCAAACAAATTGTCCAGAATTTTAAAAACCAGGAAATGACCTGTCTATAGTACACTTGTTAATGATAAACAATTATATTTATCTGCGATATCGCAATTAATTTTGAGTCAACTATGAACAAAACTGCAATGAATCGTGATTAAATATTTTGATCCTTTGACAGCCAGCTAAAAAAGACAATGTGATAAATCCACTTCCTTTTCCTTCACGACACAAATCAGGTATCCAACAGCATCGCGTTACGTTCTCATTCATTTCAAACTGAATAAAATCTCTAACAGGTGTTCAGCCATAATTTTAGAGAGAATGTTGCTAAAACTGTACATCAGAGGGTTGTGGCAGGCTGAAATAAAGTGTTTTTTTCTTTTTTAACATGTTCTGGTTGATAATACTCAATTACATGATGTTTAACAGGCTGAATATCAAACGTTATTAATAAATAGATACCGTTAAGACATTGTCAGACAGCGTCAGTAATACAATTAACTTGTACAACAATTTAATGTAGAGAATATCAGAAGCATGTGCTCAGGGAGAAATATCACAAATTACATTACCAACATCTTTGACAAACCATGATCGTAACAATTCACATCTCGTGTAATTGATGTGCGAAACTGGTATTTAAACCCAAAATTGTTGCTATAACAATCTACAAGATTAATATAGGTTGCCTCTCTCTCTTCCCTTTCATCTTTCGGTATTCCTTTTTTAAATTTTTTTTATTTCATTTATTTTTATTATCTTTCTAGCTATCAATATGTATATGTATTGTTGCATTTGAACAACTGTATTGTTGATAATAGAGGTAAACTATTGGTTTTGTTCATGATCAATAGCGCTATTGGTATTTGTATTGCTCCAGTTTGAGTCAAAAAATGCTCATTGTCATTTCTATATTATTATTTATTTCACTAACTGCTTATTTGCTATCACTTTTACGATCATATTTGTACATATTGTATGTGCTGGTGTTGTTCTATTGTTGTTGTTGTTATTGTTGTATTTGCTGTTGTTGTGTTTGTCTCTCTGTCTCATCCCCCTCTTATTCCCACAATGTCCCCGTCTTCCTTTTTTTCTCTTTCTATCCCCTCCTGCTCCAGCCCGGCTGCACCAAATGATAATTTAAATACATTTAATAAAGTCAAATTCAAATAAGGCAACAACAGAAGTATCCTACACTTCTCTTTTGCAAAGTAAATCTGAACAGCCAATATGGGCATCTACATCAGCTATATGATTTGTCTAAGAAGCTGGACAGGACAAAAAAACCCCAAATAAATAAATAAATAAACCCAAAATTGTAGCTGCTCTCCTGTGAATGCAAGTGCTCCTACAGCAAAACTGGTATTAAAACACAATACTGTAACTGCTCTCCTGTGAATGTAAGTGCTCCTAAAGCAGGAACTTAAATTCTGTCGGTGGTACACCAACGCAATGCAGGTCATTTGTTAAAGTTAAAGTACCACTGATAGTCACATAAACACTAGGTGTGGTGAAATGACCCTGCTGCTCACTGCTCCCCTCACCTCCCAGGGGGTGGAACAAGGGGATAGGTTATTGTCAATAAATGCGTGTTTATGTCCAGTTTGTGTTGAGCTTTTTAAAATAGCATGTTGCT
>NC_084628.1:13166686-13221686 GCF_033978795.1 Nerophis ophidion | reverse complement strand
ATGCATGTTTGCAGGCAAAATGCCACGGCACAGTCCCCGTGACCCGGAGGCAGGAGTGTGGAAGCAGGAAAACTTCATGAATTAATCAGGGCCAGACAACGTTTCTTATTACGACCTCACACGTTTTGGCAGCTTCAGGTCCATGACTTGCATTTGTTGAGCTCAACTCAGGTGAGCTGTGGGGGAATGTAATCTAGCGCATGAGTAAATAGAGTTTTAATGGTTGGGCGATAAAAAAATAATATATACCGCTATTCAATTCAGTTTCCGTTTATTTTGAACATGCATATATGATACATTGTAATGCATCACATATTACCAGTTTTTTCATTACAGCATGTCCGAAAAGGAGTAAGAAGAAGCACATATTTAATCTGACCCCTTTTCATATTATAGCAGGTTCATCCCATTTCTTTGTTCTGTTTGTAACAGAACAGGGAATGAATAAATAAATAAATATACCATAAGTAAGTAAACATTTTTATTTTTTTTTATTGATCCCATTTTCAAATCACCAACAGCAAAAATAGTCACTTGAGAAGAAGCTGATAAGAAGCAGTGACGGAGAAACATACTTGCCAACCTTGAGACCTCCAATTTCGGGAGGTGGGGGGCGTGATTAAGAGGGGAGGAGTGTATATACCGCTAGATTCATCAAGTCACGTATTTCATATATATATATATATATATATATATATATATATATATATATATATATATATATATATACATAAATAAAATAAATATTTGAATTTCAGTGTTCATTTATTTACACATTTACACACACAACACTCATCTACTCATTGTTAAGGGTTGAATTGTCCATCCTTGTTTTTCAAACCATATGCATGTACAGTAGATGGCAGTATTGTCCTGTTTAAGAGTGTCACAACAGACAAACTGCTTTACGGTAGACAAAAACGGACTGCTGCTGTTTTGTGTTCTTTTACCGCGCTGTCAGTGTTAAGACTGGTCAGCACAGTGCTGCCGGAAATGTTCCTTCTTGGATGCGTAGACATGAACACGGCAAGAGGTAAGAAATAATGAATTTATTCTAAGTAACAAAGGGAGCTAAATAACAAACACTGGAGCTAATAAAAGGCAAACCAAAAACGCTAGTATGAAAACTAGGAAGTACAAATAGACAAACTAAAATGGCACGTAGGCACAAAAAGAACAAATCATCAGTATGTAAACTGGAAAAACACAAAGGCTTAGCTTGAGAAGCTAGCGAGAATATAAATACTTGCGTGAAAGCAAACGATCAAAAATACAGGCGTTCAGTTGCGTGAAAGTAAACTATGAACCCAGAAAGAAATGAACAAAGAGGCTGGCTTAAATAGGAGGGTGATTAGACAAACAGGTGTGTGTGGACCAGGAGTAGCAGGTGGACTGATGAGTACCATGGTGACGGACTAAACAGTAAGTAAGTAGTTCAGAAAGAGAATGAAACAAAGATGGAAAAATAAACAATATGTGAAGATCCGAGTCACGGATCACAACAGTGAGGACGTTAATGAAACTGCCTAACAATAAACCAACATAAGAAACCAATAACTCGCCCTCGATCATTCTACATTTATTGCGTCATTTGGCAGAGACGCTCTTTATACACATCATTCAGGTCCGCATGGAGCTGGAGGGGGCGTGGCGTCCAGCTCCGCCTGAATTTCGGGAGAAATTCAGGCGGAGTATATATGTATATATACATATGTATATATACATATATTCCTCTCGCTGAGTGCGAGAGGAAAAGAGCACTAGGAAGACGACGCATGAAGTCAAAAAGCTGGAGCGGAAGAGCGAGCAGAAAAACGGGAAGACTGCAAAGAAAACCGGCAAGACTGCAAAGAAAACCGGCAAAATAAAAGAAGTTTACAACTGCTCGACAGAATGTCATTCCTTGGTGGTCCTGAGAACCCGCACAACGGCAAGAGTCTGTCATACTGGCATTAGCCAAAAAGCTCTCTCCTGGTTGCAGTTGTTAGCCCAGAACGCGGCAGCACGACTTTTAACAGGGTTTTCGATTGATTGCTTGAAACTTTTATTAGTATATTGCACAGTACAGTACATATTCTGTACAATTGACCACTAAATGGTAGCACCCAAATACGTTTTTCAACTTGTTTAAGTCGGGGTCCATGTTAATTCATGGTATGGGCCAGGAAATAACCCCAATTCTTGAGACTTTGCACTGGCTCCCTGATTATTTTAGAATTGATTTTAAAATATAGCTTTTTATTTTTTAATTTATTTTTTAATTTCTTTAATTAAATCAACATAAACATATACAAGATACAATTTCCATTAGTGCATCAACCCCCCAAAGAAAACCCCTCCCTCCCTCATTCACACTCATCCACACCCACTCACACAAAAGAGGGTTGTTTCTTTCTGCTACCAAAATTCTGGTTCCCACAACATATATAGCACAGTCTGCAAGGGACACAGTCCCTGAAACACACATGATTGTGTGTGCCGACGGTCCACTAACATTATTATTAATTACTATTTTTTATATAATTGTTTTATATAATTTTACTTTCTTTTTTATCCAAGAAAATGTTTTTTTTTTATTATTTTTTTTTTTTTTTATCTCATTTTATTTTATTTATAAAATTAAGAAAAAGAACCTTATCTTCACCAGACCAGGTTGTTAATGACATTAGACTTGTCTAAAAGGTTTTTAAAACCAGGTCCAGTCGAGAAAAAATATTGCTGTTTGCTTTTAAAGCTTTACATGGACTGGAACCTCATATCTCGGACCTCATCCAAATTTACACCCCTGCCCTCTACTCTGAGGTCCGAGAGCCAGCTCCAGTTCGTGGTGCCCAAGACATAACTTTAAACCAGGGGAGACAGGGCCTTCTCTCTGGTCGGCCCGAAGCTCTGGAACACTCTGCCCCTCCATGTTTGAACTGCTCTCATAGGGGAGTGTTTTAAGTCTCGTCTTAAGACCCACTTTTATTCTCTGGCTTTTAACACTACGTGAGATGTGTAGTCCTCTGTTTTATTTATTGTTTTTAATCATATTTATTTTTATATCGTTTTTATACTTATATTTTGTTTTTGTTTTGATTCAGTCATTGGTGGAGCTACGGATAATATTTGAATATTGTTTTTAACATTGTTGTGCAGCACTTTGGAAACATTTTTGGTGTTTAAATGTGTGTGGGGGGAGGTGTAGTCAGCGCTGCTTGCAGGAGGAAAAGTCACCGCCGCCGTCTGTGGTACCGAGGACAAGCGCTAATCGGGCAGGGGCAGGGCCTGTGCTGACAGCGAGACACAGTTGGCAGGTGATTAGATTTCACAGGTGGTACGTGTTAGTCTAATCATTTGTTGTCTTTAACAGTATGTGGCTGGGAGCAGAGAGGAGGAGGAGGATTGGTGAGACTGAAAAGTCTGGAGAAAACTTTGTTGGAAAAACATACGTGCATTAAAAATCTTGTTAAACCTGCATGCTGGACTCCTGTGCCGTGTCTGACAGTGGGACTGCGAGGAAGAGACTTCCACAATGTGCTATACAAATAAAGTGGATTGATTCATTCATTCAGTGGATTGTTCTGTCTCCCTGTCACGTGTCTGATCTTGAATGGGATTGTGCTGAAAATTTTAATTTCCCCAAGGGGCTTATTGAAGTATTTCTGATTCTGATTGATTGATTGCATTTTTTGCATCTGAATTTTGTGAAGTGATTTTCAAATGTTATATTATGCTGACGATTTCATTATAAAAACCTGTGTACAAAAATTCTGTGTAAAAAAAATAAATTAAAAAAATCACTATAAAATTTAAGTAAAAATTTCAGTGTGAAAAAAAAAAATCAGTGCTGAAAAATTCAAGTGTCAAAAAATTTGCTGCTTCAAAAAGCAAGACTCACTTCCGGTAAGTTAAGGGTGAATAAATCTATTATGTCTCGGAGCCAGTCAATGAGGGTTCATTAAGGGGTGAATAAATCTATTCTTCCTCAGAACCAGCCAATGAGGGGTCAAGTTTGAAGTCATGTCGCACGGGTCTTGAAAAACAGCATAAAAAAAGGCAGTTAACTGGGCTACCTTAGCATAACACAACCTAATTAACATTTCAAAGCGACCCGCTGAATGTCAAGGTCAAGGTTTATTTACCGGAGGTAAAATAGTCGTGCAGACATTTGTAATTCTGTGTCAAGGATAACTGAAACAAGAAAACAAGAATTGATTTAAAACATAAAAACATTAAACACCACAAACGATCATCAGTATACAAGAATATATATTACCTAGTAAACCAATACAATCTTTGTAATAACATTGCTATATTAAATAAACAAAATCACCATGTTTCCAAACCATATAAATGATTCCAATGGTTAAGATATATTTCTGATTTATGTCCACATATTAAATAAAAAATCTTAGTACTGCTCATGTTGACATGAACAAAAATCCGATACAAATCACATGTACAAAGACGACGAATCATGAGAAACATTCCGAATTTAATCCGTTCATTCATTTTCTAGACAATCTTACTTATCTCACCATATGAAATATAAATTCACTCATTATTATTTATTTATGTTTAATCTTATTACGTATGGAGTATATTGTGGATAAATTGAGAGCAGGAAGTGAACAAAAGTTTTAGCAACTGCTATATAAAGGAAAAGGGGTGGGACCGCTACACATACCACTCAAAGAGCCATTCTGACCCCTTTGAAAAATTAAAGAAAACAATGGGAGCCACAAAACTATTTTGAAATTTAAAATGAAATAACACTGTCTAATCCCCCTCTGATCCCCACAATTTCCCCCTCTGTCTTCCTTTTTTTTCTCTTTCTATCCCTTGCTAGTCCAGCCCGGCTGCACCAAATGATAATGTAAATAAATTTAGCAAAGTCAAATTTTAATAAGGCAACAAGAGAAGTATCCTACACTTCTCTTCTGTAAAGTAAATGTGAACAGCCGATATGGGCATCTACATCAACTATATGATTTGCCTAGGAAGCTGGACAGGACAAAACAATAACAAAATAAAATAAAATTAAAAAAAAAAATTAAATAACATTGCATAAAGAGTTTTCTTTTAGCTTTGTGCTATGTATAAACAAACTATGATGGGTAACGTTTATGAAATCAATGAACGACTGCAGAAAAAATGAAATAAAAATGTCTGCATGCAACAAAACGTAACTCCGAAAAAGACGTACGGTTGAAGGTTAAGTAAAATACTTAATGTCTATTTAAGTCCTCCTTGTAGTAATGGAAAAAAAAAAAATCGCCAAACTTAAATTATTCACTGGCAGAAAACCAAAAATGCCGTAAAATGTCTATTTCACTGAACAATTAAAAAATTTGAATGTATGCAAAATTATAGGAAATTAAAATATTTATCAAACGTGGTCAATGTGATTTCTGCTCCTGAACCGCAAAGCACAGCGTCTCCACATCGGGGCTGTATGACGTCACAATTATCTTCACACAGGATTGTAAACGCAGCCGAGTGTGAAGCGACCGGAATGAGAATC
Organism: Nerophis ophidion; assembly: GCF_033978795.1. Lineage (NCBI taxonomy): Eukaryota > Metazoa > Chordata > Actinopteri > Syngnathiformes > Syngnathidae > Nerophis > Nerophis ophidion. The sequence goes on along the minus strand of NC_084628.1, from coordinate 13,216,180 downwards.
AGCACCTCCAAGTCCGAGTCCATGGTTCTCGCCCCGAAAAGGGTGGAATGCCATACCAAGTGGAGGAGTTCAAGTACCTTGGAGTCTTGTTCACGAGTGAGGGAAGAGTGGATCGTGAGATCAACAGGTGGATCGGTGCGGCGTCTTCAGTAATGCGGACGTTGTATCGATCCGTTGTGGTGAAGAAGGAGCTGAGCCGGAAGGCAAAGCTCTCAATTTACCGGTCGATCTACGTTCCCATCCTCACCTATGGTCATGAGCTTTGGGTCATGACCGAAAGGATAAGATCACGGGTACAAGCGGCCGAAATGAGTTTCCTCCGCCGTGTGGCGGGGCTCTCCCTTAGAGATAGGGTGAGAAGCTCTGCCATCCGGGAGGAACTCAAAGTAAAGCCGCTGCTCCTTCACATCAAGAGGAGCCAGATGAGGTGGTTCGGGCATCTGGTCAGGATGCCACCCGAACGCCTCCCTAGGGAGGTGTTTAGGGCACGTCCAACCGGTAGGAGGCCACGGGGAAGACCCAGGACACGTTGGGAAGACTTTGTCTCCCGGCTGGCCTGGGAACGCCTCGGGATCCCCCGGGAAGAGCTAGACGAAGTGGCTGGGGAGAGGGAAGTCTGGGTTTCCCTGCTTAGGCTGTTGCCCCCGCGACCCGACCTCGGATAAGCGGAAGATGATGGATGGATTGTAAACTCTCATGTGAGGCGTGTGCCATATTTTTTTTAAATAAAGTTCATGTTGGAGAACACCTGCTCACATGCATATGTGGATCCAAAGATCGACAGGACTCCAAGTGTATACTTTTTCATGTTCACATAAAAGTCGGGGATAGCGTTCCAAGTTTCGAAAACAAGTGTTTGTCTGGTTTGGGGAGGTTTTCAATATCACTCTATTTGTAATTCTGAGCAAGAACGGTCTTCTGGTGTGTCCCGAGGCTTGACAAGCAGGATGACAAGCTGAGCTGGCCGTGACAAGCTGAGCCGCATCAGAATGAACAAAGAGCTACATGCGGCTCCGGAGCCGCCGGTTGCCGACCCCTGATCTACGAGTTGTTCCTCGAGATCACTTGCAATGTCGCATATACGTCTCTCAACTGTGTCGTTTGACAGTGGGAGAGCTTTTAATTTTGCTGCGCTTGTCTCGTCAAGCATGACTGACACCATGTCTACAGCAGCGGGGAGAATCAGCTGTTCAGCAATTGTGTGTGCTTTTTTGCATTGAGCAATTCTGTATGCAACTCTATATGAAGCCAATGTATCCATTTTGTGTAATTGTGGTCATTAATCTGCTACCCATCTGCGCGAAAGTTTGTTCCGCTTAGCCTTGCCCCCATTAGTTGCTGTTGCGTCTGTCAAACTTTCGCTCCTACCTAGAAATTTAAAGCCTACAGGAAAAATAAGTAATTTACATTCATTTATATAGCGGATTCCACAGACAGAATCACAAACTGATTTACAGTTTGTATAGAAAATGGGGTTGTAAAAAAAACAACCTAAGAATTAAAAAAAAAATAAATAAAATAAAATTAAGTGAAATTTCCTCCCGTTCCTCGCGCCCCACCTGTCATGTCTCTATTCCCCACTAGTGGGGCGCGCCCCACACTTTGAGAAACGCTGGACTAAATAAACTCTGCTTCTTCCAACTCCTTTTCGAACATGTTGAATAGAGAAACTGGAAATTGTGATGTGTCATGTTGTATGCATGCAAGTTCGAAATAAACACAAACTCAACTTCCATCCATCCATTTTCTACCGCTTATTCCTTTCGGGGTCGCGGAGGGCGCTGGCGCCTATCTCAGCTACAATCGGGCGGAAGGCAGGGTACACCCTGGACAAGTCGCCACCTCATCGCAGGGCCAACACAGATAGACAGACAACATTCACACTCACATTCACACACTAGGGCCAATTTAGTGTTGCCAATCAACCTATCCCCAGGTGCATGTCTTTGGAAGTGGGAGGAAGCCGCAGTACCCGGAGGGAACCCACGGATTCACGGGGAGAACATGCAAACTCCACACAGAAAGATCCCGAGCCTGGATTTGAACCCAGGACTGCAGGAACTTCGTATTGTGAGGCAGACCCCTCTTCCACCGTGAAGCCCTCAACTCAACTTGTGGGCAAAAAAAAAAAAAAAAAATCATAATTAGCATGCAGCGTGAACAAAGCCTTGCAGACATACTGGCTGTACTGATGTTCGCCAGGTTTACAGAGTACATATTGACCGTGGTAGCAATGTAATAATGCTTGTTTGAAAATGCAGCCGTAGCGATGCAAAATCTAAGCTGTTGAAACAATTGGTTATTAGCTCTAATCACTAATTCACACTACTTTTAAAAGGGGTACGGCCCTGTTTCTGGAATTCTGTGAATCAACATTCACAATCCTTATATGAGGAAAAAAAAACACTATTTTCTATGTATTCTAAATAATAAACTGCTAGCAAGAGGCAACTAACAAAACAGAGAGAGGGATGTATCTACTCTGCCTATAAGGTCCTCTAAAAACCTCCAAATTCTTGCCAACAATGCTTTACTTACATGTGGAGACCTGTTAATCAAGCTTTTTATCGTAAGAGCTAACGCAAAGGAACTACTTTTAGTAACACAGCACCTTGCTGACGGAGAGGTAAGCCAGCTAATGAAATGCTGCTGCTGAATCCCCTTTGAGTTGGTAAAAGTGTGCGCTCGATTAGAAACCATGCCTCTCACCTATACTTTAGAAAGTTGTGGCAAAAAGCCGAGAAGTTGGTCAACTTTGAATTTTTATTTTATTTTATTATTTTATTCAACTCAATTTCCCAGCTAAAAGAGGAGCACAAGTCTCGTGCTGAAAGATACAAACATCCCGGGCTTTGTCCCCACTGAAAGGGGACATTGTAAGTCACTGTTTTACTATGTTCATATTTGTGTTTCTTGTTTAGCACTTAATGCTGCTACATGATGCTTAATGTTTTACTATGGTTGGATCGGCTTAGCAGCTTCTAAAACTTGTAGTTCGTCCTCCATACATCCAGGCTCAAAAATATAAAGTTCCGGATCATAATTTGTCCCAAAGCAGTCGTCGTCTCTCATGAACTCTGCCATGATTAGTGGTACTGGTGGTGTTTTTGGTTGCTGTGCACTTTGAGATCAATGTGCCCAAGGAAAGCGGTAATGCTTAAAAAGACCAAAATACTGGAAATATTACACATTATTATTAATGTTCCTGTTATTACAATACATCAACACCTAGAGCATGTACTATATTTTTCTGACCATAGGGCGCACCGGATTAAAAGGCGCACTTCCGATGAGCGGGTCTATTCTAGTCTTTTTTCATACAAAAGACACACCGGATTATAAGGCGCATTAAAGGGGTGTACAGCCCTTTAAAAAACAACTTGTTGTCTACATAATATGTAATGGTGGTTCTTGGGTCAAAGTTTTGCATAGATTATGTTTTGTTTTATGTCTGCTAATAGGTGTCATTTTGCGGTTCTTATACACGCACACTCCATTTTAATACTCATATGTTTAATGCGCTGACAATCCATCAAGCGGTGCGGCTTCATAGCTTACCGAAGTCATACTAAAATCATTGACAGATGTTTAAGCGCCTTGGGTAATAATATATATTTTCAATGGAACATTTAGAGTTTTGGTGTCGTTTACTGCCATCATATTGCAGTCTACACATATCTCTTATGTATGACTGCCATCTACTGGTCCAAATTATTACACGATGTACCAATAAAATTGTTTTGAGGTCGGTAAGCACAACCAGAATTATGCCGTACATTAAGCGCACCGGGCTATAAGGCGCACTGTCCATTTTTGAGAAAATGAAATGATTTTAAGTACGCATTACAGTCAGAAAAATACGGTGTATAAAAACGGTGTTGTATTGTCAAGTACTTCATTGGTGAAATAAATTGTATCCCATTACCTGTATCGTTAGCCACCCTCTGCTACCAGTTTTTACGATATAGAATGCAGAAAAAAGGGAAAGCCGTCGGAGTACTTTTCTCGCTCGGATTGTGAAAGTGCCGTTCCCCTTTAAGAAAATGTTTACAAAAATATTTGTCTACATCTGATGTGGTTTCTCAAATGTCGATACAGACAATTCACTTACTAGAAAATTGAATAGCACTTAAGACCTGGTCTACTAAAGGTGTGTGTGTACTAAAAGACGTGCAAATATGATAGCACGCGCAAAGTTGATCTCCCGCTCACGCATCTATCGAGTGGTTAGAGTGTCCGTCCTGAGATCGGTAGGTTGTGAGAAATACCAAAGACTATAAAAATGGGACCCATTACCTCCCTGCTTGGCACTCAGCATCAAGGGTTGGAATTGGGGGTTAAATCCCCATTAAGGATTCCCGGGCGCGGCACCGATGCTGCCCACTGCTCCCCTCAACTCCCAGCGGGTTTACAAGGGTGATGGGTCAAATGCAGAGGAGACATTTCACCACAACTAGTGTGTGCGTGTGTGACAATCATTGGTACTTTTAACTTTTTTTTACCAAACGTGTGCAAAGTGGGTTGCGTCTGACTAGTGAGCAAAATAGGGCGGGCAATCCATTTTGCGGCACTGTCTTCATTGATATGAAACACATGCTGATTAGCAAAACGTTCACAATACTGGGAGGAGAACATGCAAATATATAGTACGCACAATGTGATTTAACGACACTCATTACCGTTTTGGGAGGACTATTTAGCGTTTTATTTAGCACGTGTGAAAAGTATGTGCAAACTGACACACGGCTCGCACTGCAAAAGTCAAGACAATTTGACGGAAGAGAAATCTCCGTCATTTGTGTCTGTGTCAACAAATTTGGACCGTCAGGAAAAAAAATAGACATGTCTATGCAGCAATTTATTTTTTATAATGGATAGCTGTTAAAGCTATTAAAAAACTAAACAGTGCATTTTAGTGTCTCCTGTTTGTTTTTTTATTTTATATATATTATAAAATGTGCAGCACGGCGGAAGCAGGGGTTAGTGCATGTGCCTCACAATACGCAGAGTTCAATACCGGGCTCGGGATGTTTCTGTGTGGAGTTTGCATGTTCTCCCCATGACTGCGTGGGTTCCCTGTGGGTACTCCGGCTTCCTCCCACTTCCAAAGACATGCACCTGGGGATAGGTTGATTGGCAACACTAAATTCGCCCTAGTGTGTGAATGTTGTCTGTCTATCTGTGTTGGCCCCATGATTAGGTGGCGACTTGTCCAGGGTGTACACCGCCTTCTCCCCGAATGCAGCTGAGATAGGCTCCAGCACCCCCCGCAACCCCAAAAGGGACAAACGGTAGAAAATGTATTGATGGATTATAATATACAGTATTTTCTATATGAAAATATATCTTTCATTATGCATTTTATTTTCTTTGAGTCATAAGGTGGCGACTTGTCCAGGGTGTACCCTGCCTTCCGCCCGATTGTAGCTGAGATAGGCGCCAGCGCCCCCCGCGCCCCCCGCGACCCCGAAAGGGAATAAGCGGTAGAAAATGGATGGATGGATGGATTTTAAAGCCATGGATGCGCTACGAAGATGTGACCCACAGCCTTGTGCACTGTACTGTGCGTTAAAAATGTTTTTGTTGTCTGGATTGCGATTCAGCAGTGTTGCAGATTTAGATTATAGATATGTGTTGCTGGTTCAACACATTTCCCAAAACATTATTTTATAATTATATACTGCAGGCTGGGTGACTTAAGGGCTGATTAAAACTCAACTGATGCGTTAAGTGTTTTTTATTAATGGTGTTTGCTTTATTCATATAGAATATACATTATTAATATATTTTGTGAATAAAAAAACACTTCTCGATGTGTGCATATTTTGCATCTTGAACACAGTAAGTGCAGCCACTTTCCCATGCACTTTCAGCAATTAAATAAGAAAAAAAATGGAGTCATTGTAGATGCACTGCACATCTGTTTCTAAAATGCCAAAAAAAGTACTACATTTATCTTGCTTGTTTGAAAACAACGCCACAGGTAGGAGCACGGTAACATGAATGTGCAGTAAATGATGGAGTGTGTTTGTAGAGTTCATGTAAAATCCTCAATTGAAGGTGGTCTGCACCAGGTAACTGTACACACAGTCTTAGTAGATCACGCCCAATAACAGTAAGCACATTTTTATTGTATGTGCAGAGGTCTCTGTGTTGATTGCGATCTGTGCTGTCACCGCAAACTCACAACTATCCGATTGAGAGGAGACGTGTGTTAGCCACCTGGCCTGGGATCAGCAACCCGAAATGTTGAAAGAGCCATGTCGGACCATAACAGTGTGACCTCGGACTATGTTAAGGTAACGTGTGGAGTTCCCCAGGGTTCGGTCCTTGGCCCTGTACTCTTCAGCATCTACATGCTGCCGCTAGGTGACATCATACGCAAATACGGTATTAGCTTTCACTGTTATGCTGATGACACCCAACTCTACATGCCCCTAAAGCTGACCAACACGCCGGACTGTAGTCAGTTGGAAGCGTGTCTTAATGAAATTAAACAATGGATGTCCGCTAACTTTTTGCTACTTAACGCCAAACAAACGGAAATGCTGATTATCGGTCCTGCTAGACACCGAACTCTATTTAATAATACAACTTTAACATTTGACAACCAAATAATAAAACAAGGTGACTCGGTAAAAAATCTGGGTATTATTTTCGACCCAACTCTCTCCTTTGAGTCACACATTAAAAGCGTTACTAAAACGGCCTTCTTTCATCTCCGTAATATCGCTAAAATTCGCTCCATTTTGTCCACTAAAGACGCTGAGATCATTATCCATGCGTTTGTTACGTCTCGCCTCGACTACTGTAACGTATTATTTTCGGGTCTCCCCATGTCTAGCATTAAAAGATTACAGTTGGTACAAAATGCGGCTGCTAGACTTTTGACAAGAACAAGAAAGTTTGATCCTATTACGCCTGTACTGGCTCACCTGCACTGGCTTCCTGTGCACTTAAGATGTGACTTTAAGGTTTTACTACTTACGTATAAAATACTACACGGTCTAGCTCCAGCCTATCTTACCGATTGTATTGTACCATATATCCCGGCAAGAAATCTGCGTTCAAAAGACTCCGGCTTGTTAGTGATTCCTAGAGCCCAAAAAAAGTCTGCGGGCTATAGAGCGTTTTTCGTTCGGGCTCCAGTACTCTGGAATGCCCTCCCGGTAACAGTTCGAGATGCTACCTCAGTAGAAGCATTTAAGTCTCACCTTAAAACTCATCTGTATACTCTAGCCTTTAAATACACCTCCTTTTTAGACCAGTTGATCTGCCGCTTCTTTTCTTTCTCCTATGTCCCCCCCCTCCCTTGTGGAGGGGGTCCGGTCCGATAACCATGGATGAAGTACTGGCTGTCCAGAGTCGAGACCCAGGATGGACCGCTCGTCGGGACCCAGGATGGACCGCTCGCCTGTATCGATTGGGGACATCTCTACGCTGCTGACCTGCCTCCGCTTGAGATGGTCTCCTGTGGACGGGACTCTCGCTGCTGTCTTGGATCCGCTTTGAACTGAACTCTCGCGGCTGTGTTGGAGCCACTATGGATTGAACTTTCACAGTATCATGTTAGACCCGCTCGACATCCATTGCTTTCGGTCCCCTAAAAGGGGGGGGTTGCCCACATCTGAGGTCCTCTCCAAGGTTTCTCATAGTCAGCATTGTCACTGGCGTCCCACTGGATGTGAATTCTCCCTGCCCACTGGGTGTGAGTTTTCCTTGCCCTTTTGTGGGTTCTTCCGAGGATGTTGTAGTCGTAATGATTTGTGCAGTCCTTTGAGACATTTGTGATTTGGGGCTATATGAATAAACATTGATTGATTGATTGATTGATTGAAAAATACAAAAAAAAAAAAAAAATCTGTCTGGGGCCGCAAAAAAATTCAAAGCCTTAAGGCTTATAATAAAGGCAACACATGATGTAAATGTCTATTTTAGCCTACTATCAAAGGCTGACGTGAATCTTCGTCGACAGAAATGTATTTTAATTTTTATTCTACAAATTTTTGCAGCATTGGTAATAATTAGTATAATGGAGGCTTCTAACAGGATGATATAACTTAGAAATTACTGGCTCAAAATGGCCAAAGGTGCGTGTCTACGTTTAAGGAAACAGCAGGCTATCTTCTAATGGATTTATTACACTCTTTGCAAGCTGGGTAACGTTTGCTGTGGGTTGGAACAACATGGCATACAAATGCAGCCAATATTATATCCACATAATATGTCATGTATCCATTTTATACTGCTTGTCCCTTTCGAGGTTGCGGGAGGTGCTGGAGCTTATCTCAGCTGCATTCGGGCGAAAGGCAGGGTACACACTGGACAAGTCGCCACCTAATCACGGGGCCAACACAGTCAGACAACATTCACACTCACATTCCAACACTAGGGCCGATTTAGTGTTGCCAACTAACCTATCCCCAGGTGCATGTCATGCAAATATAAATACATACTCAAAGGACATAAATAAAGGAAATTAAATTAGCTGAAATATACCTACAAACGAGGCATACTGATGCAATATGTACAGAGAGCTAGCTTAAATAGCATTTTAACATCAATTAGCTTGCAGTCACATACATACACACATATACATACACACATATATATATATACAAATATATCTATATATTTATACATACAGTACATACATACATATACACACTTACATCCATCCATTTTCTACTGCTTATTCCCCTTTTGGTGACAAGTCACCACCTCATCGCAGGGCCAACACGGATACTGTAGACAACATTCACACTCACACACTAGGGCCAATTTTGTGTTGCTAATCAACCTATCTCCAGGTGCATGTCTTTGGAGTATATATATATATATATATATATATATATATATATATATATATATATATCAGGGCTGGGCAACGATTAAAAATTTTAATCGAAGTTAGTCGCACTATTTCTCCGATTAATCGCGATTAACTGCATTGTATACGCAAAGCCCAATAATGAATTCAAAAGTAGTGTGCAGTGCACCTTTATTGGAATATTCTCTCACATGAACAAAAGCGCCAAAACATTTGTTGTCCAAACACAATTTAAATCAGTCCTTGTTAAGCAGTAGCAGTTAGATAGCATATTTTATGAAAATCAACTCAAAAAATGTAAATACAAACATTTGAGCTTATTGCCACTGCTAGGGTATTATCCTGTTTGTTATGGAAAATAAATATAATCTACATACAAATCTCTGAGCCACAATCATAACATCTGAACAGGCAATTTCTGAGGTAACAGCAGAAATATATTTTTTTATCAGGGATTTTATGTTTAAAAAAACCTATATTATAGGTAGTGGGCTGTTTTAGGGAATTTTTGATCAAATTACCTGTAGTAGCAATATTAATAATGTTGTGTTTATTATGCGTAGTGCACTTAAAATAATTACGACCATATCTAGGAATGGATATGATGGGAATTTTCCGATTGTTTGCTTGGTGCTTTGATATTGAACGCATCATGTACATGGTACTATATTGTGATGTTATGAGCCAGGGAAATAAAGAACTACCCTACCCAGCATGCAACAGGAGTGACGAGCATGCGCAGTAGCCCGGTAAAGGTTGTGTGTCGCCATGACGGCATCTTGTATGTTGTGATATGCACGCTCTGAAAGCAAACGTTAAGAACTCAGCCAACACTCCTCGTCTGCATTATTCATAAATAGACAGACAACAAACATACTCCGCTGCTTCACAGGCCGCTGGATGTAGCCGGCAAAGTATTCCCATGCTAGCTAGCCGGTCTAGCAAGCACGCGTCATTCAGTCCAAAACGGCCAGATCTATCCACATTCAGAATTGTCTGGCGGTCGTAAGTGATCCCGGAGTGACCACGCTGTAAGCCAGCCATGAAATTTGCAGAATTGTCCGGTATTTTTGCCAAATATTGCATCATTACCAAGAGCTCCTCGACGCTGAAGCCCGTCCGGGCGTCGCTATCTTGTTAAGAAAAGGCGTTAACAAAATAAAAGTATGTAAACAACATACGCAAATGTGCGACAAAATACAACGACAACTTTAACCTTAGTCCTAACATAAATAATAAATATAAATCATTTGAGGTGCTTACTATAAAGTCTGTCACACCGCTGCCTCTATACCTGGCTGTTATCTACCGGCCCCAGGGCCCTATTCGGACTTTATCAATAAATTCTCAGAAATCGTTGCTGATCTAGTGATGCACGTCGATAATATAATTATAATGAGGCACTTTAATATCCATATGAATACCCCATCGGACCAATCGTGCGTAGCGCTCCAGACTATAATTGATAGCTGTGGTCTTACACAAATAAATGAACCCACGCATTGCAACGGTAATACGATAGACCTAGTGCTTGTCAGGGGTATCACCATTTCCAAAGTTACGATACTGCCGTATACTAAAGTATTGTCCGATCATTACCTTATAAAATTCGAGGTTCAGAAGCATGTTCATCAAACTAATAATAATAACTGCTATAGCAGCCGCAACATTAATACGGCCACGACGACGACTCTTGCTGACCTACTGCCCTCGGTAATGGCACCATTCCCAAAGTATGTGGGCTCTATTGATAACCTCACTAACAACTTTAAAGACGCCCTGCGCGATACCCTTGATAACATAGCACCGCTAAAGTTAAAAAAGGCTCCAAAAAAGCGTATCCCATGGTTTACAGAAGAAACTAGAGCTCAGAAATTATGTAGAAAGCTGGAACGCAAATGGCGCACGACTAAACTTGAAGTGCACCATCAAGCATGGAGTGATGGTTTAATAACTTATAAACTCATGCTTACCTTAGCTAAAACTAATTATTACACATATCTCATCCACCTTAATAAAAACAATCCTCCATTTTTGTTTAGTACGGTAGCATCGCTAACCCAACAAGGGACCCCTTCCAGTAGCTCCACCCACTCAACAGATTACTTTATGCAATTCTTTAATAAGAAAATTTAAGTCATTAGAAAGGAGATTAAAGATAACGCGTCCCAGCTACAACTGGGTTCTATTAACACAGATACAATTGTATATACGGCGGATACTGCCCTCCAAAATAGTTTCTCTCGTTTTGAGGAAATAACAGAGGAATTGTTACGTGTAAATGAAATAAAAACAAACATGTTTACTTGACCCACTTCCTGGGAAACTTATCAAGGAGCTCTTTGTATTATTAGGTTCATCAGTGCTAAATATTATAAACGTATCACTTTCCTCTGGCACTGTTCCCATAGCATTCAAAAAAGTGGTTATTCATCCTCTCCTTAAAAGACCTAACGGTAAACTACCGACCGGTGTTTCACCTTCCCTTTATTTCAAAAATCCTCAAAAAAATTGTTGCAGAGCAGCTAAATGAACACTTACCGTCTAACAATCTATGTGAAACCTTTCAATCCGGTTTCAGGGCAAATCACTCTACGGAGACAGCCCTCGCAAAAATGACTAATTATCTATTGCTAACGATGGATTCTGATGTGTCATCTACATTGTTGCTCCTTGATCTTAGCGCTGCTTTCGATACCGTCGATCATAATATTTTATTAGAGCGTTAAGGTAACGTGTGGAGTTCCTCAGGGTTTGGTCCTTGGCCCTGCACTCTTCAGCATCTACATGCTCCCTCTAGGTAACATCATAAGCAAATACGGTATTAGCTTTCACTGTTATGCTGATGAGACCCAACCCTACATGCCCCCAAAGTTGACCAACACGCCGGATTGTAGTCAGCTGGAGGCGTGTCTTAATGAAATTAAACAATGGATATCCGCTAACTTTTTGCAACTCAACGCCAAAAAAACGGAAATGCTGATTATCGGTCCTGCTTGACACCGACCTCTATTTAATAATAAAACTTTAACATTTGAAAACCAAACAATTAAACAAGGCGACTAAGTAAAGAATCTGGGTATTATCTTCGACCCAACTCTCTCGTTTTAGTCACACATTGAGTTACTAAAACGGTCTTCTTTCATCTCCGTAATATCGCTAAAATTTGCTCCATTTTGTCCACTAATGACGCCGAGATCATTATCCATTCGTTTGTTACGTCTCGTCTCAATTATTGTAATGCATTATTTTCGGGTCTCCCCATGTCTAGCATTAAAAGATTACTGTTGGTACAAAATGCGCCTGCTAGACTTTTGACAAGAACAAGAAAGTTTGATCACATTACGCCTATACTGGCTCACCTGCACTGGCTTCCTGTGCACTTAAGATGTGACTAAGGTTTTACTACTTACGTACAAAATACTACACAATCTAGCTCCAGCCTATTTGCCGACTGTATTGTACCATATGTCCCAGCAAGAAATCTGCGTTCAACCTATTAAGAGATTCCGAGAGCCCGAAAAAAGTTTGCGGGCTACAGAGCTTTTTCCGTTCATGTTCCAGTACTCCGAGATGCCACCTCAGTAGAAGCATTTAAGTCTCACCTTAAACACATTTGTATACTCTAGCCTTTAAATAGACTCCCTTTATAGACCAGTTGATCTGCAGTTTCTTTTATTTTTCTCTGTCCCACTCTCCCTTGTGGAGGGGGTCCGGTCCAGTGGCCATGGATGAAGTACTGGCTGTCCAGAGTCGGGACCCAGGATGGACTGCTCGGCTGTGTATCGGCTGGGAACATCTCTGCGCTGCTGATCCGCCTCCACTTGGGATGATTTCCTGTTGGCTCTACTATGGACGGGACTCTCGCTACTGTGTTGGATCCACTTTGGACTGGACTCTCATGGTTGTGTTGGATCCACTATGGATTGAACTTTCACAGTATCATGTTGGATCCGCTCAACATCTAGTGCTTTCGGTCCCCTAGAGGGGTGGGGTTGCCCACATATGCGGTCCTCTCCAAGGTTTCACGTAGTCATCATTGTCACTGTCACCGACATCCCACTGGGTGTGAGTTTTCCTTGCCCTTATGTGGGCTCTACCGAGGATGTCGTTGCAGTTTGTGCAGCCCTTTGAGACACTAGTGATTTAGGGCTATATAAATAAACATTGATTGATTGATTGATTTTACGGTAATGTGTTATTAATTTGCCACATAAGTTGCTCCAGGGTATAAATCGCACCCCCGGCCAGACTATGAAAAAAAAAGACTTATAATCCGAAAAACACGGTACTTGATTAATGGAAGGATTTGTTATGTAGAATATCTAAATACTAAAAATATGATAACTGCAGCTCAAGAAGTACATGGCCAAAAGGGACAAAAATACTCTCAAATACCTTTTATTGTACCTTCTTGGATTTATCGAGGACGCTACCTTGAATTTAGTCTAGGTGATTGCTTGGCTGTGTCTTTGCACTTCCTCTGGAGCTCTGCCACGGGACAACATTGTACAGAAAGCAAGCTTGGCTTCAGCCTGGAGCTCTGCCAACTATCAGTAGCTGCAAGTTGAATTACTTTCTTATTTGTCAAGCACACTAAGACAGTGGTTCTCAAATGGGGGTACGCGTACCTCTGGGGGTACTTCGTATGTTAAGGGGTACGTGAAATTTTTTAAAAATATTCAAAAAATAGCAACAATTAAAAAATCCTTTATAAATATAATTATTGAATATTACATCAACAAAATATGAACGTAAGTTCATAAACTGTGAAAAGAAATGCAACAATGCAATATTCAGTGTTGACAGCTAGATTTTTTTGTGGACATGTTCTATAAATATTGATGTTAAAGATTTCTTTTTTTGTGAAGAAATGTTTAGAATTGGTCCGCATCGCCGGCAGTAAGTCGAACACATTTCCAGTGAGGGTTGGACTCCGCCAAGGCTGTCCTTTGTCACCGATTCTGTTCATAACTTTTATGGACAGAATTTCTATGCGCAGTCAAGGCGTTGAGGGGTTCCGGTTTGGTAACCGCAGGATTAGGTCTCTGCTTTTTGCAGATGATGTAGTCCTGATGGCTTCATCTGGCCGGGATCTTCAGCTCTCGCTGGATCGGTTCGCAGCCGAGTGTGAAGCGACCGGAATGAGAATCAGCACCTCCAAGTCCGAGTCCATGGTTCTCGCCCGGAAAAGGGTGGAATGCCATCTCCGGGTTGGGGAGGAGACCCTGCCCCAAGTGGAGGAGTTCAAGTACCTAGGAGTCTTGTTCACGAGTGAGGGAAGAGTGGATCGTGAGATCGACAGGCGGATCAGTGCGGCGTCTTCAGTAATGCAGACGTACCGATCCGTTGTGGTGAAGAAGGAGCTGAGCCGGAAGGCAAAGCTCTCAATTTACCGGTCGATCTACGTTCCCATCCTCACCTATGGTCATGAGCTTTGTGTCATGACCGAAAGGATAAGATCACGGGTACAAGCGGCCGGAATGAGTTTCCTCCGCCGTGTGGCGGGGCTCTCCCTTAGAGATAGGGTGAGAAGCTCTGTCATCCAGGAGGAACTCAAAGTAAAGCCGCTGCTCCTTCACATCGAGAGGAGCCAGATGAGATGGTTCGGGCATCTGGTCAGGATGCTACCCGAACGCCTCCCTAGGGAGGTATTTAGGGCACGTCCAACCGGTAGGAGGCCACGGGGAAGACCCAGGACACGTTGGGAAGACTATGTCTCCAGGCTGGCCTGGGAACGCCTCGGGAGCCCCCGGGAAGAGCTAGACCAAGTGGCTGGGGAGAGGGAAGTCTGGGTTTCCCTGCTTAGGCTGTTGCCCCCGCGACCCGACCTCGGATAAGCGGAAGATGATGGATGGATGGATGGATGGATGTTTAGAATTAAGTTCATGAATCCAGGTGGATCTCTATTACAATCCCCAAAGAGGGCACTTTAAGTTGATGATTACTTCTATGTGTAGAAATCTTTATTTATAATTGAATCACTTGTTTATTTTTCAACAAGTTTTTAGTCATTTTTATATCTTTTTTTCCAAATAGTTCAAGAAAGACCACTACAAATGAGCAATATTTTGCACTGTTTTACAATTTAATAAATCACAAACTGATGACATAGTGCTGTATTTTACTTTATCTCTTTTTTTCCCAACCAAAAAATGCTTTGCTCTGATTAGGTGGTACTTGATTTAAAAAAAAAAAATTCACGGGGGGTACATCACTGAATAAAAAGGTTGAGAACCACTGCAATAAGATGTAGAACTTGCGGTAAGCTACCTCCTGAAATCTCCCAACTTTATATGACATAGGTTCACCAATAAAGCTTAACGGCATGAAAGTGTTTAACAAAAGAGTATTTGCTTTGGGACAGGTTTTTTTTTTTAACCGTCGTCATAGCAGCACAGAACAATAATAACACTGATGTTCAAAGCCTCAAATGAATCACTACAGACCACCAAGTG
Organism: Nerophis ophidion; assembly: GCF_033978795.1. Lineage (NCBI taxonomy): Eukaryota > Metazoa > Chordata > Actinopteri > Syngnathiformes > Syngnathidae > Nerophis > Nerophis ophidion. Next base: position 13,200,892 of record NC_084628.1, on the reverse strand, counting down.
AGTCTGAATGAACTCTATTCTTAGCAGGGCGCTCCTGACAGAGATTGCAGAGACATGCAATTACTGATAGAACTTATACAAGCGGTAACGTCATCCTCAGGGTGACAGCCTGTTTTGACAAGTTACTCACTATCTTACCTGCTGTGTGACAATCTCTAATAAGAAAAAGTCACAAATCTGGCAAGTCATAATTGGCTTTCATAGCAAGTATGATTTTCTTTAGTTTGTTTGCAAAAAAAAAAAATGTCACCAAGTTTTTTCCTTTATCCTGATACTTGGCTTAAACTCTACTGATCTAAGTTTTATGGAAATACATATAGCAGGATATTCAATTAAATTATTTTGGGGCCACATTTCCAGAAAACTAAGGACGAGGGGGGTTGACGTCTCCTTTTCACTATAGTATATTCTGTAGAAAAAACTTCCTCTACAGTAGACATTTGATTTTGGTCAATTGATTTTGTTAGACGAGTGCTCTGCAAAAAACAATCTAGTTATTTTAAGAATCTGCTGCAAAATTATGAGTGTCTCACATTTGTTGTTTGACTGAACTCGTGAGGAACCTGTTTAGTAGCCCAAATAATGAAAAAGAGGACCTAAAATGGAACCTTGAAGAACACCACTTGTATACCTAAAGAAGTTGAACAAAAGACTACTGACCGCATCCAAAGTAAACAAGCTACAGCAAAGTCTGTGTTACTTGCCAAAAAAAGAGAGGTCTTAAAAGCCTCAGCTAAATCACAAGTTTGGACCTGTAATAATTTAGACCACCGGTATTAGTATTCTCCCGTCCAAAGGCAAAACCTAGTAACTCGCTTCCAACTGATTTGGAGAAAACAAAGGAAAACCAATCTATCTTGATGCTGTCTTACAAAGATTTACAAAGTCATCAAACGTATAGATGTTTTCTTGAGCTTTCATTTTCTTGCCGATTGAGCCATGGATTGAATCTGCTCTCATTAACGTGTGCCCTTTCTCCAGATATTTTATTACAAGCTCGGTGGACCTCAGTCTGCGATTGCACATTGGGCAAGAGCTGTGTACAGCGTCCAGTTTTTATTTTGACCTCCACAGTTATCTACCCAAAAGAGTATGCAAGGGGAACAATCAAGAACAATACATTTAATGAAGGTGCTTGCAACGTCCTGGGCCAATCTTCCAAATATCCCCTCGTACCATAATATCACATAATCAGGTTGACCGTCTGCCCCCATTCATGCAAATGTCTCATTAAAGACAATAAGGCGACTGACAAAGAAGCTCCGATTGGTCCCTTGAGATACTAGGTTTTTCTGTTGTATCTACGCGGTTATGTGGTAGTTGCTAGGTCCTGGCACGCGCGTAACAGCTTACTTACGAAACAAATTACAATATCGCATACTCTAATGTTAAGCATATCACCTAGGAACTCCAAAATTATTATCAGCTCAGTTTTGACCAAAATTGAGTTACTGGGTTTTGCCTTTGGACGGGAGTATAGTACCGCGATACTAATGAATCGTATTCGGTACTATACCGCCTCTGAAAAGTACCGGTCAACCACACCCCCGCACTACGTCATCTCCAAGTCGTGTCATTGCTGGTTTACAAGCAGACGAGCATGTTCAGTAGCACACAATCACAAAGTACTTACAAGCAGACACAGTGAGTAGACAGAAGAGGGACAACGGACGCATTTTGGCTTGAAAACTAAAAAAAAAGGTGAAGTTATAACACTGAAACACCCTCAGGAAGAGGGGCCTTAAGACATGGCGAGCTAGCTAGCGGCAAACGTCCATTCGCAGTCTGCAATGTTTTTGCCGTTTCCAAATCACTAATCCTCGTCTTCATGGCGACAAATAACGTACGAGAAATAGCTAAACATGCTTCACTACACACCGTAGCTTACCGGCGTCAACATGTAAACAAACACCATTGGTGGATCTACGCCTGACATCCACTGTAATGATACCAAGTACAGGAATAAATCTAGTCGATACCACTATGATTACGTCGATATTTTTTGCCATCACAACATCTTTTGTTTTTCTAAAATTTATATTATGTTTATAAACTCAGAAAATATGTTCCTGGACACATGAGCAATTTGAACATGACCAATGTATGGTCCTGGTATCGGATTGATACCCAAATTTGTGGTATCATCCAACACTAATGTAAAGCATCCAAACAGACGTATAAGTGATCATTACATTTTAAAAGAAGTGTAGATAGAACATGTTAAAAGAGAAAGTAAGCAGATATTAACAGTAAATGAACGATTAATAATTCATTTTCTACCACTTGTCCTTAATAATGTTGATAAATAGAATAGAAAATGACACAATATGTTACTGAATATGTCAGCAGACTAATTAGGAGCCTTTGTTTGCCTACTTAATAAAAGACAAGTTGTCTAGTATGTTTACTATTTTATTTGATCCGCCTCCGCTTGGGATGGTTTCCTGCTGGCTCCGCTGTGAACGGGACCCTCGCTGCTGTGTTGGATCCGCTTTGGACTGGACTCTCGCGACTGTGTTGGATCCATTGTGGATTGAACTTTCACAGTATCATGTTAGACCCGCTCGACATCCATTGCTTTCCTCCTCTCTAAGGTTCTCATAGTCATCATTGTCACCGACGTCCCACTGGGTCATTATTGTCACCGATGTCCCACTGGGTGTGAGTTTTCCTTGCCCTTATGTGGGCCTACCGAGGATGCCGTGGTGGTTTGTGCAGACCTTTGAGACACTAGTGATTTAGGGCTATATAAGTAAACATTGATTGATTGATTTAAGTTCAAACTTGCAATAAGAAACATATGTTTAATCAACCCTAATATTTTTGGTTAAAATAAAGCCAATAATGCAGTTTGTTGTGGTTCCATTTATCTAGAAAAGTATCGAAAAATAACAAAAATCACCGAAATAATTTTGCTACCGGTACCAAAATATTGGTATTCGGACAACACAACTCTAGAGTTACTGCTTATTCAATATTCATACGCAATAAAAAATACCTTAGGATGTATTTCAATGTTAACTTTTTATGGTGATGCTTATTGAATATTTATGCTTAAAAAAGATTAGAGTGGAAAGTATTGTGCATGTAATGAAGTCCATGACCGGTTGACTTATCTATAAGTGAGGTCGAACAGAAAGTACAAAACAGGACAAGAGTATGTACCGATAAATCACAGCAAAAAGGGACTGTTTACCCCAAATTTTGGTTAGCACCTTGCAACCACAAGAACTATAACCCTAATGTGAAGGCAGACCAGAAAGATAAATGCTGACTTCTCTTAGCATAAAATGCTATGGATTTTAAATGACGAGACGCTAGCCTCCACATGACCCAACAGGTGTGTGGCAGGTTGTCTTGGAGATATCCAATTATGTCTTTTTGTTGCTACAACTAAATGAAACAGATTGTACATCGAACCAATCGTCAGATACATTTTATTCTCCCTCTGTCAGAATAATTGTATCTAAATTATCAAAAAAAAATTCTGTTTCAATGAGTTCCCGGCGAGCAGACAAAAGCTGTCTTTAATCCTACCAAGCAGAAGGCTTGTAAAACTCCACTGTGTAGGATGGGAAGCAACATGAAGGGGTTCTGTTTCTTTCATGTATTGTAATCAACAGAAAGGTATTGTCTGACCCGAGAAATACAAAGCGAAGAGGAAGCAGGACCTGAATCCCCTCCAGGGACTTTTTCTGTGAACTGTTTTACAACCTTTTCTTTGAACTGTTTTAATCATTAGACAATGGCCGTTTACGACACGAGTCCCTTAGAAACAGCTGTTGCCATGTAATCAGGGTAAGTCCGAATAAAAGAGGAGGCGTACAATCTTTCACCAGAGCGTAGTAAGACTGTAGAAGGGTACAGATGTACGTGTTGCTCCTCGCTGAGCCAAATTGAAGTCTGTCTGTTTGATTCTTTGCTTCTTGTCTTGTTTAATAGATGTCAGCGTTTGAACCTGACACCCTCTGATCCAATCGAAGATATGGCGAGGTGGGACAGAGTCGAGGTCTGTGGGAGTCCCGCACCAAACAGATCCTAGGAGGTTAAAACGTCAACGCAATGGTCTGCCAATGTGTTTACAATGGTCCCACGTCCTCGATACAACAGGAGGAGCACTCGAGTGTTTTTAGGAATTTGCTGCAAAAATGTTTGTCTCCCAAGTTTTGAGCACATCTGGGGTTCGGTATGAACCACCAGTTGACCAGGCCTGTATTAAAGACTTTTTGAATCAACATCTCACTGTGCTCTTTAGGCTGTTTTGACGTAACTACAAGGAAAATGACAAATCACATCTACTCTGGATTTTTGCGGAATCTCCCAGGAAATCCCAAATTCACCCCCGCTGCCCCCAATATGAATTATTTATCGATGCCACGAAACACATGAAACACATTTAATGAATAAAGTATGAGAAGCTTTGATGGGACACTGTTAGTGCACTCTGTCAAGCCTGTAGCCAAAACGCATTTTCTAAATTGTTTTTATTTGAATTGAGGAATACGGTGTTCCACTCCATGGCAAAAGAACGGAGTGACATAAGCTTCATTGCTAGAAGCACCCATGTTAGGTTGGTTGACCTGCACGGTATGGACAGAGAGTATTGTTATACCTGGTCATTACACTTCCAATATCTCTATGTTAATTCTTAAAGGCCTACTGAAATTAGATTTTCTTTTTCAAACGGGGATAGCAGGTCCATTCTATGTGTCATACTTGATCATTTCACGATATTGCCATATTTTTGCTGAAAGGATTTAGTAGAGAACATCGACGATAAAGTTTGCAACTTTTGGTGCTGATAAAAAAGCCTTGCCTTTACTGGAAGTCGCAAACGATGACGTCACAAGGGTGAGGGCTCTTCACGTCCTCACATTGTTTTTAATGGGAGCCTCCAGCGGCATGAGCTATCCGGACCAAGAAAACGACAATTTCCCCATTAATTTGAGACAGGATGAAAGATTTGTGGATGATGATATTAATAGCAAAGGACTAGAAAAAAAAAAAAAAAATAAAATAAAATGCGACGGCTCCGGGCGGCGGCAGTGTGAGCGTTTCAGATGTAATTAGACACATTTACTAGGATAATTCTGGAACATCCCATATCTGCGTATTGTTTTAATAGTGTTTTAGTGAGATTGTAAAGATATACCTCGAGGTCGGAAGGCTCAATCAATCAATCAATCAATGTTTACTTATATAGCCCTAAATCACTAGTGTCTCAAAGGGCTAAACAAACCACCACGACATCCTCGGTAGGCCCACATAAGGGCAAGGAAAACTCACACCCAGTGGGACATCGGTGACAATAATGACCCAGTGGGACGTCGGTGACAATGATGACTATGAGAACCTTGGAGAGGAGGAAAGCAATGGATGTCGAGCGGGTCTAACATGATACTGTGAAAGTTCAATCCACAATGGATCCAACACAGTCGCGAGAGTCCAGTCCAAAGCGGATCCAACACAGCAGCGAGAGTCCCGTTCAGAGCGGAGCCAGCAGGAAACCATCCCAAGCGGAGGCGGATCAGCAGCGCGGAGATGTCCCCAGCCGATACACAGGCAAGCAGTACATGGCCACCGGATCGGACCGGACCCCCTCCACAAGGGAGAGTGGGCATAGAAGAAAAAGAAAAGAAACGGCAGATCAACTGGTCTAAAAATGGAGTCTATTTAAAGGCTAGAGTATACAAATGAGTTTTAAGGTGAGACTTAAAAGCTTCTACTGAAGTGGCATCTCGAACTGTTACCGGGAGGGCATTCCAGAGTACTGTAGCCCGAACGGAAAACGCTCTATAGCCCGCAGACTTTTTTTGGGCTTTGGGAATCGCTGCGGTGAACACGCAGTGTCTCAGAGAGAAGCAGAGGAGCCAAGCTCACAGCTGTCTTTTAAACAGCTACTGCAGGAGGACGAATAATCCAATGATGTCTCCGGTAAGATATATATCACAATTTTCCTATCCAAAAACTTGCTGGTTGACGTGGAGGAACATGTTCGCTTGACCGCTCTGTGTTAAACACAAAGAAATACCAGCTGTGTCTCGGTGCTAAAGACAGCTGCAATACAACGCTTGAAAAGAGACGACTTTTAGCCGCTAGTAGTGCTACGCTAATATTTCCTGACAGTCCGTGACGTCACGCGCACGCGTCATCATTCCGCGACGTTGTCAACAAGAATCTCCGCGGGAAATAAAAAATTGCAATTTAGTGAACAAAACCGGCCGTATTGGCATGTGTTGCAATGTTAATATTTCATCATTGATATCAAAACTAGCAGACTACATGGTCGGTAGTAGTGGGTTTCAGTAGGCCTTTAAACCTACATGACATTCCCTGTCTTGGGAGTTTTCCATTTTGTAGATTTTTAATATAACGGCAATGCTGAGGCAGCAGCAAGTTGCATCAGCTCTGTGCTCTTTATTGTCCTTTATTGCTTGTCGTTTGTGTTATTCAATGTTTCGCCCTCCTTTTCGTGTTTTTGCCTTCTTTGTGGACTTTTTGCACACGCACTGACACAACCACATAGTTGTAATGTGCAGCAGATCATAGCAGCTCCTGAGATTGTCATCATCTTACAATTGAGCTACTGTGTGTCAAACAATTTCCCTTGTAAATAAAGTGTGTTTAAGTCTAATTGAGCACCAACATAAACATTTTTAAAGGCCTAGTGAAACCCACTACTACCGACCACGCAGTCTGATAGTTTATATATCAATGATGAAATATTAACATTGCAACACATGCCAATACGGCCGGTTTAGTTTACTAAATTGCAATTTTAAATTTCCTGCGAGGTATCCTGTTGAAAACGTCGCGGAATGATGACGCTTATGTTGACGCGTGCTTGTGACGTTATTGGTTGGAGCGGACATTTTATCCCAGCACCACTCACGGCTAAAAGTCGTCCGATTTAATCGCATAATTACACAGTATTCTGGACATCTGTGTTCCTGAATCTTTTGCAATTTTTTCAATTAATAATGGAGACTATAAAGAAGAATGCTGTTGGTGGAAAGCGGTGGGTTGCAGCTGCCTTTAGCAACACAAACACAGCCGGTGTTTCTTTGTTTGTTGTGAAGCTTTAATATGGAACAGAGCGGTCAAGCAAACATGTTTCTCTACCACATGTCAACCGGCAGGTTTCGGTGAGAAATTGTGGTAATAAGTCGGCTCTTACCGAAGACATGAGCAGAACTTGCGTCCTCCTGAAGATGTCAGAGGCAGCTGCGACTTTCTTGGCTCCTCCATGGCTTCCATCAGAGACACTGGCGGTCACCACACCCCTCCGACTTTCAGGTATGACTTTATAAACTCACTAAAACACTAGTAACACAATAAGCAGATAAGGGAATTTCCAGAATTATCTTAGTAAATGTGTCTAATAACATCTGAATCGCTCCCACTGCTCTGGTCTTTTTTTTTTTTCTTCCTAGTCCTTCACTCTCACTATCCTCATCCACGAATCTTTCATCCTCGCTCAAATTAATGGGGAAATTGTCGCTTCCTCGGTCCAAATCGCTCTTGCTGCTGGTGGCTATGATTATAAACAATGTGAGGATGTGAGGAGCCCTACAACCAGTGACGTCACGCGCACATCGTCTGCTACTTCCGGTACAGGCAAGGCTTTTTTATTAGCAACCAAAAGTTGCGAACTTTATCGTAGATGTTCTCTACTAAAACCTTCCAGCAAAAACATGGCAATATCGCAAAATGATCAAGTATGACACATAGAACGGACCTGCTATATCCGTTTAAATAAGAAAATCTCATTTCAGTCGGCCTTTAAAAGGTACTCTAATATGCATATATGAAATTTGAATGATATTCTAACACCAATGTGTACTTAAAAATACAAAATGCTCAACGATATTCAGATCTCTCCAAAGATGGTTAATGGGATTTAAGTTAGGGCTCTGGCTGTTGTCCTGAAGCCATAACTTGGATATCTTGTGCTTTGTATCGTTAATTCACCATCAAAACAAATGATCACATTGTACCATGGTGTCGTAATTTGTGGTCCACCCAGCAGGAAATGTGAGTTTGTGGAAAATGATCGCAATGTTAGTCGACAAACGTAAGTGTACATCACAAACCCATTCTAATGAGTGGGTCACATGTTAATATTTAGGACTTTAGTTAGAGGGCAGTTTTCTCCACACATGGACGTATAATGATTGCCTAAGTGAGTGCCACTCCAGCACTTTCAGGGTATTCTATGAGTCGTGCTGTTCCCCAGCATGTAAACATTTTCTTTTTCTCTTTGAAGAGACTGAAACCCGAGTGCCACTCCAGCACTTTCAGGGTATTCTATGAGTCGTGCTGTTCCCCAGCATGTAAACATTTTCTTTTTCTCTTTGAAGGGACTGAAACCCGCTCCCTACGCATTGAAAATGCCTGCATTCATCTCTTATTTACGAGCTTCCAAGAATAGAATTGTAACACTATGGAAACAGGCACAGCACACTACGCTGGCGTATAATACTGTTGTGTTGTGGGGCAAAAAGAAACATTTTAACTGAATCTAAACTGTAATGATTAGAGACATGTATGATATGTAGTCAACAATTAGGATGCTGCATGTATTTGTGTATATTAACTCTTCTACTCATTAAGTGCTGCATATAAAAAGGTGAAAGTTAGTCAAAACACGCAGGCCCAACTGTGTTACCTGTGCTATTACCGCATCTTTCTGACGTATTCACTACATGCGGGACTGTTATTAAAGCCATTTTGAAATTACTCACACAGCTATATATGCTCACTCAATTGCCTGGAGAGTATAGAAAACAAAAGAAAATAGACAGTGGGGTAAATTGCACAGACAAAAGACAAATGTGTTTATTAAAATAGTATGATTGTGTCAAATGCTTTTGTTGAATCCATAAACACTACAGCAGCACATTTTTTGACATCCATTGCATTGGTATTCTCCTCCGTTATTTTGATTAATGCCATTGATGTTGCAATGTGGGCTCTGTATCCAAAGTGGTTCTCTGTGAGCATTTAATTTTTATATATGAATTTGTCCAATCCAGGGGCGTCACTAGACCTAATACTGTACTGGGGCACACCTGGGGCACAAATAATTCATGTGAGCGTGCAAAGCGCGCAAGCAAAAACATTTTTATCACTTATTTATCATAAAAAATACATAAATAGTGCTTTAAACTATGAAATCATATCAGATGATGTTGTATGGATCTTTGATTAACCACCTGAAATTAACTAATGCATTTGACCTACTTGTGCACTTTTTTTTTACTCCAGACTTCTAAACTGCTACTGGTAAAAGCAAAAAGGAAGAGCAATGAATCTTTTTGAAATATATATTGCAGTAATCATCTGCAAATTTAACATCTACAAAAGTAAAACAAAAAATAAAGCACCCCTACATCTCTGGGTTCTTTTATATTATTTAATTTCCATTTATGGCAATGTGGCTAATCCTATTTCAGATACACACAACTATAAAATATACACAAAACAATAAAGCCACAGTAGTAGAATAAATGAACAACTGTTGTGTGTCCGTTCAGGGAATCATTTTCTGAGAAGTAAACTGTAACGTCTCGTTTTCATTTTTGCAAAGTGGTCAATCACTCTGGACAGACATGGAAATATTACAGTAACTGTTATACAGTTGACCAGTGGTTCCCAAATGGTGGCTCGTGACATAAAAGTGGATTGTGTGTCATTTTCAGTGAGTCACAGTCAGATGTGTGCGTGGAAAAAAAAAAGTTTAGGGAGAAAAAAATCAAATTGTGGCAACAAAACCAGATATTTTTAGCCATTTTTCTAGTGACTATTAGTGAGTATTTTAGCAAAAGGCAAACCGACTAACAAGTTGGAGGAGGACTCAGGACAGACATGGAAATATATATATTTTTAAATCTAAATGGGGCAACAAAACCCGATATTTTCGGCCATCTTTCTGGTAACAAATACAGAAATGTTACTATTTTTTCTGGAAACAAAACCAAATGCTTTAGCTGTAGCCATTTTTCTGGTGACAAAACAAGATTATTTTAGTCAAAGTCACACCGATTAACAAGACAAGTCTACTGTGCTATTTTTCTGTGAAATAAACTTGAATGATTTAAAAATTTGGCTCACGACTTGATGATATGGAAACATGTTTTTCTTCCTGAAGATAAACCATTTGAGAAGCACTCAACTCACACATGCTTACTCCAAATCATCATTGATGCAGAACCAGCAGACAATAACCAACATTATGTTTCATGTTCATTGGAAATTCCCCCGACAGCTCGTACAGCAAATGAATATGTTTGTCTTGATACAAGGAATAACGTTAGCTAACTTAGCATCAACTTAAGACAATGATGTTGCCTAGCTAGCTAGGACTTGACTTACATCTCTCATTCCTCGCTTCTTTTCTGCTGCGGGCGAATAACTTTCTTAAATCCATCTAGGAGTTACAGTTTGAGTCAAATCAAAATCAAAATAATGTAATTAAATTGTTGTTGGCTAACGTTACCTACCTCACGCAGTGATTCTCTCTCTCTCTCTCTCTCTCTCTCTCTCTCTCTCTCTCAACCGAAGTCTCGATCCACACGTGAATAAATTACCATATTAATTAGCCATGCGCTCATTGTTTCGTGGAGTGAATACAGTAGCAATCAATTAGCATACTAAGTAGTATCTGCGCTGTTTTCTATGTTATGTAGACTTAAAACTCTGAAGCGTTTTTTTTTATTGGTGAAATTTTTACTGGGGCACTGCAGATCAACAGTGGGGCACGCGCCCCAGTGAAATCTGTCTGGCGACGCCCCTGGTCCAATCTGTTGTGCAATAGTTCAATACTTTTAGAACATTGTGGAAGTAGAGAAACCGGTCTGTAATTTGTAAACTGGTGTTTGTCTCCAGTTTTATGTGTTGCTATGACTTTTTCCATGTTTATTTTGTCTGGGAATTTGAAATATGTTGCTTTATGCATGTAGGATTAAATTCTTGATGCAAACGTAACTTCAGGCTGTTTGGCCGAATCATTGCAACTTTTCGAGGCCTTTAGGGCAGTGGTTCTCAACCTTTTTTCAGTGATGTACCTCCTGAGAACAATTTTTTAACTCAAGTACCCCCTAATCAGAGCAAAGCTTTTTTGGTTGGAAAAAAAGAGATAAAGTAAAATACAGCACTATGTCATCAGTTTCTGATTTATTAAATTGTAAAACAGTGCAAAATATTGCTCATTTGTAGTGGCCTTTCTTGAACTATTTGGAAAAAAAGATATAAAGATAACTAAAAACTTGTTGAAAAAATAAACAAGTGATTCAATTATAAATAAAGATTTCTACACATGGAAGTAATCATCAACTTAAAGTGCCCTCTTTGGGGATTGTAATAGAGATCCATCTGGATTCATGAACTTACTTCTAAACATTTCTTCACCAAAAACAAAACCTTTAACATTAATATGTATGGAACATGTCCACAAAAAATCTAGCTGTCAACACTGAATAATGCATTGTTGCATTTCTTTTCACAGTTTATGAACTTACATTCATATTTTGTTGAAGTATTATTCAATAAATATTTTTATAAAGGATTTTTGAATTGTTGATATTTTTAGAATATTTAAAAAAAATCTCCCGTACCCCTTGGCATACCTTCAAGTACCCCCAGAGGTACGCGTACCCCCATTTGAGAACCACTGCTTTAGGAGACCAACAATCTCATCTAATTGGTTGAATAACATGGTCGCCATAGAAACTAGAGACGAGGCTAAACGATCCTTCATAAAACTATGTTAAATTGACACGTGCGTTATTTCTGTTTGTCAGCAAGCTGTCAATACAAATAAAATTTGTTATACATAATGGCTTTCTCTAGCCTATTTTTGTTTGTTTTTGCTGATTAAGATCTCCATTAGCCAAGAGCCCATTATTCTTCCTGGGGTCTAAAATGTCAAAAATGCTTTTATAAATGTCCAACATTAAGGTAAAAAGGAATCACAAGTCATACATAAATAACACAACCGTCAAAACAAAAGCTCCACATTACGGTAAATAAAATGGTTATGCTAGTCTAGGATTACACAATTGCCATGAAAATTCAACCTTGTGCCAGAAACAAAAAGGTCCGACTTATTTGCACGTAATCCAGTACGAAACCAAAACAACACCAAACAAGACTTGTGTAAATATATCAAGTCTTAATCTTTTACAAAAAAATATTGAATTGAGGAAGTGAATTTCAAGCCAGCATTGCTTAATCCTGCAACATCTTCTGCATTAAATTAGTTTACATCAAAGCTATATACAAGGTATAAAGAGAGAAAATTGGCTGCAATTCCAGGCCAAAAGAATACAAAGATAATCCAGTCCATCCATCCATCTTCTTCCGCTTATCCGAGGTCGGGTCGCGGGGGCAACAGCCTAAGCAGGGAAACCCAGACTTCCCTCTCCCCAGCCACTTCGTCCAGCTCTTCCCGGGGGATCCCGAGGCGTTCCCAGGCCAGCCGGGAGACATAGTCTTCCCAACGTGTCCTGGGTCTTCCCCGTGGCCTCCTACCGGTTGGACGTGCCCTAAACACCTCCCTAGGGAGGCGTTCGGGTGGCATCCTGACCAGATGCCCGAACCACCTCATCTGGCTCCTCTCGATGTGGAGGAGCAGCGGCTTTACTTTGAGTTCCTCCCGGATGGCAGAGCTTCTCACCCTATCTCTAAGAGAGAGCCCCGCCACACGGCGGAGGAAACTCATTTCGGCCGCTTGTACCCGTGATCGTATCCTTTCGGTCATGACCCAAAGCTCATGACCATAGGTGAGGATGGGAACGTAGATCGACCGGTAAATTGAGAGCTTTGCCTTCCGGCTCAGCTCCTTCTTCACCACAACGGATAGATAATCCCGTGATCTGGATGAATGAAAACATTCATACATACGGAGAAAATCCCTGATGATTGGTTGAGCGGTGTTCGGATAATGAATCACAATCGGCTAAGGTTAGGGCAAAACATTATGGAGTGGCCAATCAAAGGCAAGAGAAGGCGGGTCATCAAAACCAGGAAGCAAAATCATAAAAGGACGCACACTCATGTCACATGACGAGTAAATTGGAAACAGAGGGATGCCTCAAGCTGACGACTCAAAAAAACAAAAAACGAAACAAGGATTCTCTCCCGCATATTAGATTTTTCTCTTAGTGATGAAGACGACATCCAGGAACCCACAATAATGGGTGTCTTTGGGCATATTTAGACGCATTCTTACGTTTAGAGTACACAATGCCCATAAACCTTTTAAAACGTTTTTTGTTTACTCTGTGAACCGAAATCATAACTGCTCTCTTCATGTAGGACGTCCAACACAAATTTAACAATACACGATATGAGTTGAGTTAATCAATCAATCAATCAAAGTTTATTGATATAGCCCTTAATCACAAGTGTCTCAAAGGGCTGCACAAGCCACAACGACATCCTCGGCTCAGATAACACATCAGGGCAAGAACAAACCTAACCCAATGAGTTCATGAAAATTTTTACTGCACATAACCATTTTAAAACTGTTCTTAAACAACACAATTCTTGTTTTTGTCAAAAGTAGATGTTTTTTTTCTTTACTGTAGACAGAAAACATGAATTACATTAAAAGGGTGGGCCAAGAGAAGGCAAACTAAAATCAATTTATACAGTGGGGTGCAGGGACCCTGGAGGTATTTGTATGGTGTCCCCTGCTAAATGGAAGATAGTTCATAATAATAGACCCAAATTTGTACACTTAGTTATATTAACATTGATATTATACATGTGGGTCTGTTGCTTAGTGCATGTATTACTGGGATATATATATATATATATATATATATATATATATAGATATATATATATATTCATCCATCCATCCATTTCTACCGCTTATTCCCTTTTGGGGTCGCGGGGGGCGCTGGCGCCTATCTCGGCTACAGTCGGGCGGAAGACAGCGTACAACGTGGACAAGTTGCCACCTCATCGCAGGGGCAACACACACACACACACATACATACATAAATACATACATACATACATATATAGTGAAGTGAAGTGAATTATATTTATATAGCGCTTTTCTCAAAGTGACTCAAAGCGCTTTACATTGTGAAAACCCAATATCTAAGTTACATTTTTTAAACCAGTGTGGGTGGCACTGGGAGCAGGTGGGTAAAGTGTCTTGCCCATGGACACAACGGCAGTGACTAGGATGGCAGAAGCGGGGATCGAACCTACAACCCTCAAGTTCTACTATGCAAAGCCAAACCCATTTATCAACAATATCCAGAAACGCCGCCGGCTTGGCTGGGCCTGAGTTCACCTAAGATGGACTGATGCAAAGTGGAAAGGTGTTCTGTGGTCTGACGAGTCCACATTTCAAATTATATTTGGAAACAGAGGACGTGGTGTCCTCCAGCACAAAGAGGAAACTAACCACTCGGATTGTTATAGGCGCAAAGTTCAAAAGCCAGCATCTGTGATGGTATGGGGGTGTATTAGTGCCCAAGCCATGGGTAACTTACACATCTGTGAAGGCCCCATTAATGCTGAAAGGTCCATACATGTTTGGGAGCAACATATGTTGTCATCCAATCAACGTTATCATGGACGCCCCTGCTTATTTCAGCAAGACAAGTGTTACAACAGCGTGGCTTCGTAAAATAAGAGTGCGGGTACTTTCCTGGCCTGCGTTCCAGACTTGTCTCCCATCGAAAATGTGTGGCGCATTATGAAGCGTAAAATACGACTGCCGAGACCCCGGACTGTTGAACGACTGAAGCTCTACATAAAACAAGAATGGGAAAGAATTCCACTTTCAAAGCTTCAACAATTAGTTTCCTCCGTTGTCAAACGTTTATTGAGTGTTAAAAGAAAAGGTGATGTAACAGTGGTGATCATGCCCTTTCCCAACTACTTTGGCACGTGTTGCAACCATGAAATTCTTCGTTTATTATTTGCAAAAAAAAAATAAAGTTTATAAGTTTAAACATCATATATCTTGTCTTTGTAGTGCATTCAATCTAATATGGGTTGAAAAGGATTTGCAAATCATTGTATTCCGTTTACATTTACATCTAACACAATTTCCCAACTCATATGGAAACGGGGTTTGTATATTCAGAGATCTCTATGGATATATGTAGAGATCTCTAGAGAGAGAGTGAATACATATATGTACACACATATAAATAAATCACACACACACACACACACACACACACACACACACACGACTGCATTGTAGCAAGCAAACGACTTTTGCCCTGTAGCTTGCTATAATTTTCTGGGAATAGCTTCTCCTCTTTCTTGGCTTACCTTACTATATTTTCAACTACTACTGTATGTCTTTATTTTTTGAGTCATTTTTGACTTAAGTGTACGTGTGACGTCATTGTGCTTGCTTTAAAATCACAGAGAAGTACCGAAGGCGCTTGTCGCTGCCATCTTTCTACAGAGAGTCAAAGCAGCTAAGTGGGTTTTACAACTACAAGAAAGTGAGGACAACAAAGTAGCTTTTCCTGGAGGAGGTTTGCCGCATTGACTTTTTATACGTATTGAAGGTGTGACCACAAATTTTCAGTTTTCTAAAAAAAGTATTGCTAAAAACATTTTTTATAGTAGGTAACTTATTTTTCTTGTTACTTTAAAAGGGGAAACTGCACTTAAAAAAAAAAAAGTAAAAAAAGTGCAAATTTTTCATTATCATTATGAAAGGCATGACAACAGAGATGTAATTTTTAAGCTATTCTAACTCAGAAATAAACATACCTGAAAGTCTGCTTACAACGGAGCCAATGTGAGGTCCTCTATACCGGCTCATAAAACCAATAAATAACCTTCCAAAAAACATCAAAAATAATCAATTTATATTTCGTGACCTGAATAGCAACCAAGTATTAGTGATATGGTTATTATAAGCGCTAACGCAGACAAATTATTGATAGCTGCGCTGTAAGGGCTTGTATGCCTATATTGGCAACGAGTAGTAAGCTGCTTCCTCTCTTCTTTGCTCATGGAAGTTTATTGCAGAACACAAATCATGCCTCTCACCTGGATAGTAAAAGGAAGAAAGAGGATGTATTCCGACAAGTCGGTACATTTTGACAGCAAATTTAGACCCAACTTATAAATGGCGAGAACGACATGAAAATATGCTTGGTTCTCACGCCTTTTTCTTCTGGAGGATTATGATTCTTCATCTAAACGGGTCTAAAGCAAGATTCTATAAATAAGCTTCTTATTGACAGTAAACATTGTACAGTAAGTGATGTTTTATTATGTTTGATGGCTCTCATGAAATCTGAAATGAGGAATAATCAATGACATTGTTGGAACAAATTAAATTAATGTGCTGAGCATTATTAAATGTTACTATTAAAGGCCTACTGAAACCCACTACTACCAACCACGCGGTCTGATAGTTTATATATCAATGATGAAATAGCGTCATTTCGCGTTTTCAAAAGGAAACGTCGCAAAATGATGACGCTTGTGTTGACGCGTGCTTGTGACGTTATTGGTTGGAGCGGACGTTTTATCACAGCACCACTCACGGCTAAAAGTCGTCTGATTTAATCGCATGATTACACAGTATTTTGGACATCTGTGTTGCTGAATCTATTGCAATTTAATCAATTAATAATGGAGACTATAAAGAAGAATGCTGTTGGTGGAAAGCGGTGGATTGCAGCTGCCTTTAGCAACCAAAACACAGCCGGTGTTTCTTTGTTTGTTGTGAAGCTTTAATATGGAACAGAGCGGTCAAGCGAACATGTTTCCCGACCACATGTCAACCAGCAGGTTTCGGTGAGAAAATGGTGGTAATAAGTTGGCTCTTTCCGGAGACATCAGCGGAGCTTGCGTCCTCCTGCAGCAGCTGTCAAAGAGGCAGCTGCGACTTTCTTGGCCCCTCCACCGCTTCCATCAGAGACACTGGCGGTCAACACCCCCCTCCGACTTTCAGGTATGACTATATAATCTCACTAAAACACTAGTAACACAATAATCAGATAAGGGATTTTCCAGAATTATCCTAGTAAATGTGTCTAATAACCTCTGAATCGCTCTCACTGCCTTCGCCTTTTTTTTCTTCTTTTTCTAGTGCTTCACTCTAGCTTTCCTCATCCACAAATCGTTCATCCTCGCTCAAATTAATGGGGAAATTGTCGCGTTCTCGGTTCGAATAGCTCTCGCTGCTGGTGGCGATTGTAAACAATGTGAGGAGGTGAGAAGCCCTACAACCCGTGACGTCACGCGCACATTGTCTGCTACTCCCGGTAGAGGCAAGGCTTTTTAATTAGCGACCAAAAGTTGCGAACTTTAGTAAATCCCTTCAGCAAAAATATGGCAATATGGCGAAATGATCAAGTATGACACATAGAATGGACCTGCTATCCCCGTTTGAATAAGAAAATCTAATTTCAGTAGGCCTTTAATAATGCTGTATAATAGACTATATTATTCACATGTGAATAATGCTGTGTAATACTGTATTAATATTATTCACATGTCAAGAATACCTAAGTGTTTATTGTGAGTGAACTGTGGTGCTGAATTTCCCCCAGGGATAAATAACGTACTTTCTTTTCTATCTATTTTATTTACAGGCAGAGAATAGAGGGACTCCCTGAGCCTCCATTGTAAGCAGACTTTAGAATGCATAAGCAAAGAAAAACATTTGTTATTCTCTTACATAAGGAGTTTGAATGATAGGCAAAAAAATGCAGTTCCTCTGTGATAGGCAACCTGTATGAACATTGATGAGAGCACAAGAATAACGTTTTAAAAAAAGATCAGTACCTCATCCGCCATTAACCTCTCAACATGTCACCCTTTTCTTTGTACAATTTATACAACGGTGTCATTCGGCCTCCAAAATTCAAGAAAGCAAGAAGCATTAAACAATTTGCCCCAATGTATAACAATAAAGCAGAACGATGAAGACTATATTTGTGTAAATTAGGTCAATTACATTCCAGTTTTACGAGAATGGATTGCAATTAGGTGTGATTGATTAATGAAACACTTAGTAGACAGTTACCTCCAGCAGGATGCATCTATTCTAGGGATGAAAGCATTTTAAGACCGTTGGTATCACCGTCTAAAGGTTCAATTAGTGGTACTGCAAATAGAAGAACATCAAGTAACTGTGATTGACATATTTCATCTCTTTTTGTTAATGAACAATATTAGTATTGATGTCATTAAGAGTGTCTTCTCATGCTCTGGTTCACTGAGCCCTTACAAAAGTTACTTGCCTTTCTGACGCTTATTAAACAAACTCAATAGGCCTTTAAATATGGAAATGAGGATCTTGTTGTGTGTGGCGAACCACAAATACACGGATGTTTGTTCAGCATGATGTGCCAGATCAAAGATCAGTGAGTGGGGAAAAAAGGTAAAATATTTATCAGCAGACCAAGTTCACAAACAATTCCATTGTACTGACTAAAGTGCAACAAAGGCTAAGTGGTACATTTATTTAAGAGTATGTCGTCTTACGAGTGATTTAGTATACAAGCTGTCTCTTGGCTAATTGATATGCTTTAGATTGCGAGCAAAAATGCAGGTTAGGAGTTTTCCCACTAAAGACCTACTTAGTGGCCTAATGGTTAGAGTGTCCGCCCTGAGATCGGTCGGTTGTGGGTTCAAACCTCGGCCGAGTCATACCAAAGACTATAAAAATGGGACCCATTACCTCCCTGTTTGGGACTCAGCATCAAGGGTTGGAATTGGGGGTTAAATCACCAAACATGATTCCTGAGCGCGGCCACCGCTGCTGCCCACTGCTCCCTTCACCTCCCAGGGGGTGATATAGGGGATGGGTCAAATGCAGAGGAAAAATATCTCAACTTAAGCATTTATCCATGAAAATATGGAAAAGCTGCTCATGCTGTTTGACAGAGAAGCAACTCGGAGGAGAAAGGTCTTTTGAAGACGTTTGGCTACCAAGGTAAATGCTGCACATCATTGTTTCATTACACCATAAATCTACTGTAGTTTGTATTGTGTTTTTATGCAATATTTTTCAAAAAGTTGTTTTTAATTTTTGAAAGGCATGTTGCGTGTTAAAATTATGGTGATTTTTTTTTAGGGGGCCAACCCAAGTTAGATTGGTTTGGTTTAAATGCATTTAGTTTTGATGAAATTTCTTGGTACGAGATGTGTCACAGAACCAATGTATACCACTTGTATACAGGGTACCCCCGCTTATTTTGTTGTTGTTGTGTCCCTTAGTTTTACAGTTGTTTTTTAAAATGATTGAGTCATAAAACAACGACTGTAATGTACAATTACCTTGACTGTTACGGTACACCATATTCAAGTTCAGTAAATACCTTGATTTTATTGTCATGGTTTGGTTCACTTTAGTTACAATAATGGAACTAAATGCTAAGCATACCTCTGTTTAGCTTTTGAGTTAACGGCTTTAAAATTAAACACTGAAAACCGAAAACTGCTTGGAGGTAATTGTCCAATAATTTTTAATTTCTCAAACAAAAATGACAGATTAAGGAAAATTAATGTGGAACAATGTGCAATAGTTAAAACTGTTATTTTTCTTTATTAGTAAAAAGCAATAACTCAGACAAAAACAGCGCTTTATATTAGGGATTTTTAAGTTCCTCATTGCTGGAAATGCGGCATTAAAGTTCTGGGAAAATTTGCTACACATAAAAATTTTGCTGCCCAACACTACTGAGCATGCAAAATTCATGCACATCAATGCTAAATGTTTTTTTCGTACAATATAACCATAGCAATCAATGTAAAAACGTTAATCTATTGTGGTCATTTTTACCATTATTTTACATACTGGGAAACTAACAACAAAAAAATTGGTATAAACCTTGCTTAATCTAAAATGCATGGCTGGTTGTTTGTTTATCCTGCATGGTAACAGAATGAATGTCAACAATAAGTATTTTGACAAGCTCAAATATAAATACTAATAACTACAAAAACACTTTCTGGGACCTATTACGGAAACTTTTTATGAAATTTTCATCAAAATCTACCCATTACTTATGTTGCTTACTAACAGATTATGCAATTAATTTCATTTTTTTTAATGAAGCAGCACATATTTTCACTTTGTCTTTAATTAACAAGCCAAAATAACACGCTGCTGATACACGGATTCTCTGCCAACATGTGCATACACCCTTTGGTGCCCTCAAAAACGATTAGAAATCACAAAAAATCATTAACTTCAACAACCATACTGCTACAATAATAGATATTCAAAAAAATAAAATACATTGGCAAAGGCGGAATCAATGAGAATAGATCAGACTGATGGAGCGAATGTGTGGTTCAGGGGAGGGGCCCTGTGTTTGATTGTGTGCTTTGGAAGAGGCCCTGCTGAAGGGCAGGTAGCTCTTCTCATCCGCAGTGAAATAAGTCTGCTTTGGCATTTTTTTTTTTTTTTTTTTAAAGAAATCCCAGTCTCATCACAATTAAAACGTGCTGTGGTACAGAGTCTGCTTGGCGGATTCTTCCATACTGGTTAGTGCCATTAATGTACTTTTCGCAAACAGTCTATTTTTTTTTCAACTTCACAACGATTCCCTTCTTTCCACGATGGTCTGTTGTCTTTTTGGGATTCATATTGAATTGGCAAAATGGACAAAACTTGTCAAAAGGCGAAAAAAATACAAAAAAGGACTGAGAAGTGACTAGTTCTGGCCTGAGGGTCTCCGCCTTTCCAAAATGTTACGCCCGTCTTTGTGCCAGTGGGCATGACTCAAAATGAAGGAATTAATGAAACATTTGTACACAAATGGTTCAGACATGGTTGCAGTCTGATTAGTTATCAGAAACACGTGTGCTCTAATTGCCAAACAGGAAGCCAGAGCTCAGACAGCAGAATTAGCGATGAAAAGGAGGCAAATAGGAAACAAAAACACAAACAAGAGCGCTGGACAGGAAATAAAACTAAATACAGGAAAATACAAATATTGTCCGAACTTGTCATGACCACTCCAAAATAATCCACCAAGTCAAAATTTGCAGTGACATAATTAATGCAATCACACTTCAGTGTATTTAAAAAATAGACAAAGTATAAACCTTTTTATATAGGAAAGGAAATAATATACTTCTGCTGTGCTCCGGTGATATATCGCAAACAAAAAAAAAAGAATGAACCTAATATGTAAAATATAAGGCTTCACGGTGGTAGAGGGGTTAGTGCGTCTGCCTCACAATACGAAGGTCCTGGAGTCCTGGGTTCAAATCCAGTGTCGGGATCTTTCTGTGTGGAGTTTGCATGTTCTCCCCGTGAATGCGTGGGTTCCCTCCGGGTACTCCGGCTTCCTCCCACTTCCAAAGACATGCACCTGGGGATAAGTTGATTGGCAACACTAAATTGGCCCTAGTGTGTGAATGTGAGTGTGAATGTTGTCTGTCTGTGTTGGCGACTTGTCCAGGGTGTACCCCGCCTTCCGCCCGATTGTAGCTGAGATAGGCGCCAGCGCCCCCCGCGATCCCAAAAAGGGAATAAGCGGTAGAAAATGGATGGATGGATGGATGTAAAATATAAACCACTCCATTCACTGCTGACATTGGCCGACACTCTCCTTTACAACTGCCATTTCCTGTTGGCGAGAAAAGAGCTCGCCCGGGCCTGACAGTCTGAGAAAAGAGAAGAGAGGGGATGTGGAGGAGTGCGAGGTGCATTCAAAGTGGTTTTACTCGCACAGAGAGGCAAGCGCCGACAATCTGAAAAAGCGAGCGGCTGCAGGAGCGGCTCAAAGTGTGCTAACATGCCAAGATCAGGTTTAGTTTTTGGCAGAAACTGAATCTCCAGAACGGTTCATGCTGAGGATGATGCATGCTGGCAGCTCCATATGTGACACATGGTTTTGTTACTGTCACTAAAACCACATTCGGATCACTTGAGTGAAACATTTGCACTTATGTTAGAGAACAACGGGACAGGATCATTTCGCCTGCTGCATTTGCCAGTACTACGTTAAATTTACTCAAGTTACCTTTCAAACAAATTGTCCATTTACGTTTCAATACCCCATATTTTTAATTTTCCTTTTTTTATTTTTATAAATTCATTTTGTCATTCTGCATAATTTCCATATTTAAATAACAGTAAAAAAAAAATCTTAAAATCTAACAACCAGGCGGTATAGCTTGGTTGGTAGAATGGTCGTGCCAGCAACTTGAGGGGTTCCAGGTTCGAGCCCCGCTTCTGCCATCCTAGTCACTGCCGTTGTGTCCTTGGGCAAGACAATTTACCCACCTGCTCCCAGTGCCACCCACACAGGTTTAAAAATGTAACTTGAATATTGGGTTTCACTATATAAAGCGCTTTGAGTCACTAGAGAAAAGCGCACCTGTGGTTCCCCCACAAGGTTGCAACATTGTTGGTCAACACTGTCTGCTCTCATTTTCTCGCACATTTGACCCTCTGATGTCCTGTGTAACTATGCTCTGTCCTCTTCCTGTCTAGGCCTGCTTTGTGTGTGGGTGTGTGTGTGTGTGTGGGGGGGGGGGGGGTGTACACAGATCATCAATTTCCACACTTCTATTAGCCCTTGGTCCAGTGGACCGGGACATCTTATATGTAGTAGAAATGTGTAAGGGGGGGTGTATGGTGTGTGGTCATTAAATATGTATTCTGATATATGTTCTTCACAGAAAATGAGCCAACGTCAGTGAGTCTCAGTTTAAAAAATTAATTGTATCATTTTTCTTTTAATAAAAAATTAAACACCACACAAACAAAGTGCCTCCAGATAAAGTAGTTAAGTGTAAAAGCATTATGGGTCAAATGGGACAAAATGAGTCGACTTAACCTAAGCTTTTAGTATACTTTTTCTTTAAAGAAGACCATTTCCCAAACCACATTGGATTCAACAAATTGATCGGCAAATTAACCTCACTTTAGTACACGTTCAATGATGCAATGCCTGTAGTGCTTCCAAAAGGTTGACATGCATGTGTCAGATTCTGCAAAGAGTTGCTGAACAGCCGGAAGTACGTCTGCCTCTAAAAACTGCAAACTGTTCATCTGAGTTACCAAGTGCAGAAGTCAGTTTCTGGTTGTGCTGTAAAACTATTAAAAAAAGCAGCATTACCTCCCGAGTCTGTCCGTTTCCACACAGACGAATGGAGCGTTATTCCTTCACAGCCTGAGTTCGTTCATGTTGACAAGTACTAGCCGGGAATTCTCCCAGCGCGGCAAAGTTAAATCAACTCATTTTGTAGGCGGGGTCTGGCATGCATGAAAGGCACCCAAGCAGACCACTGAGAGATGACCTATCAGGGTTATGCCAAAACACCACAAATCCCAGATACCCCCACCCCCCTTCTTTCTTTTATCCCCAAAGTGGCTCAGCATCCACGGCAAAGCAGTTATCTTTGTAAAGAGACCATTTCTAACTTCTTAGTTATGATTACATTGCACGACCGGTCTGTGTGGACTCTTTATTTTAAATGGCAAATAGTGTTAGACCTAATGCTCTGGGTTTATGCAAATAGGTTGTATGAAAATGTTCTCGTTGAACATGTAAATCACAGCCACGCTATTATTCAACACTTCAGTGTCTATTGTAGAATTCAACCACATTAACAGCAGCATCACACCCAAGCAATAAAAGACTTGAGGATCAAATCGGTTCAAAGGCCGTGCCATAAATCCTCAAATAGTGGCTCGCTCTTCTAGCTGTACAGACTTCTGTAAAGCTTAAATTTACTATTGAATCTACATTCCGAAGACTTCCTTGTGGTCTAGGTCAGTGTTTTTCAACCACTGTGCCACGGCGTACACTAGTGCCTGGAGATACAGTCTGGTGTGCCGTGGGAGACTAATTTCACCTACCTGCATACTTGCCAACCTTGAGACCTCCGATTTCAGGAGGTGGGGGGTGGGTGACGTGGTTTAGAGGGGTGGCGTATAATTCACCAATATTCAGTACACACTGAATTTTGGGAGTCCCAAGTGAGTATCCAATCACAAGTTGCGAAAACAGGAAGTGGCACTGGAACCATACAAGCCATAGAAAACTCACGGGTACAGTAACCATGAAGATAAGAAGTCTGTGTTACACCTAATCTGCTGTGGACAGACGAAACAAAGCAATGCAGGTTTAGCGAGTCGTGCGAGAGTTCCTGCAAAGGAAATCCATTTTTGGTGGGCAATCACAGTTTCAAACACCAGCAGCGAAATCGTTTCCACGCCACTTTTACATGAATCAACAGACTACTACGACGCTACCGCTGGCTTATACGGCGTCGGATGGGTTCTACAAATTGTGAGTTCATTTCATATTTCTCTATTTTTTCATGTTTCATTTGTTTTATACAATTTTTTTAAGTATGACAGTACCATGTAAGATTATTTTAATTGCTGAAGCGGGTTTATTGAATGTTAAATGTGTAGAAAAATAGACCCTTTTGTACACCGGTTTCAATGCAAAGTAGTATGCAAGTGTGTTTTTGTATAGTATCTCCAGCTGTGTCCATGTGGTGACATTAATTGGGGTTAAAATGATCATGAGAACGGTGAGCAAAAATCCCAGAACCCCACGGGGGGACCTGGTGAATGACCTGCAGAGAGCTGGGACCAAAGTAACAAAGGTTACCATCAGTAACACACTACGCCGACAGGGCATCAAATCCTGCAGTGCCTAGGTGAAAAACGGACGCCCCGCCACTGTTCAAAACCAACTTTTCCTACTGTTTAGTACCTGTTTTGTTTATTTGGGATCTGCATTAGTCCCAAAAATTTGAAATCAAATCATGGTGTTTGTGGCGGAGATATTCATAAAACAATCTTGCCTTCGTTCATACTTCCGCCATACGAGCTATTTGGATTTTGCTCAACCCGTGACGTTTTCCCCAATCTCTACCATATATATATATATATATATATATATATATATATATATATATATATATATATATATATACAGATACAGTGGGGCAAAAAAAGTATTTAGTCAGCCACCGATTGTGCAAATTCTCCCACTTAAAATGATGACAGAGGTCTGCAATTTTCATCATAGGTACACTTCAACTGTGAGGGACAGAATGTGAAAAAAAATAAATAGAGGAATTCACATTGTAAGAATTTCAAAGAATTTATTAGTAAATTATGGTGGAAAATAAGTATTTGGTCACTTCAAACAAGGAAGATCTCTGGCTCTCACAGACTTGTAACTTCTTTAAGAAGCTCTTCTGTCCTACACTCGTTACCTGTATTAATGGCACTTATTTGAACTCATTCTGTATAGAAGACACCTGTCCACAGCCTCGAACAGTCAGACTCCAAACTCCACTATGGCCAAGACCAAAGAGCTGTCGAAGGACACCAGGAAAAAAATTGTAGACCTGCACCAGACTGGGAAGAGTGAATATACAATAGGCAAGCAGCTTGGTGTGAAAAAATCAACTCTGGGAGCATTTATCAGAAAATGGAAGATATACAAGACAACTGATAATCTCCCTCGATCTGGGGCTCCACGCAACATCTCATCCCGTGGGGTCAAAATGATCATGAGAACGGTGAGCAAAAATCCCAGAACCACACAGAGGGACCTGGTGAATGACCTGCAGAGAGCTGGGACTAAAGTAACTAAGATTCAATCAATCAATCAATCAATGTTTATTCATATAGCCCCAAATCACAAATGTCTCAAAGGACTGCACAAATCATTACGACTACAACATCCTCGGAAGAACCCACAAATTTACCATCAGTAACACTACGCCGACAGGGAATCAAATCCTGCAGTGCCAGACGTGTCCCCCTGCTTAAGCCAGTGCATGTCCAGGCATGTCTGAAGTTTGCCAGAGAGCACATGGAAGAATGTCATGTGGTCAGATTAAACCAAAATAGAACTTTTTGGTATAAACTCAACTCGTCGTGTTTGGAGGAAGAAGAATACCGAGTTGCATCCCAAGAACACCATAACTACTGTGAATCATGGGGGTGGAAACATCATGCTTTGGGGCTGTTTTTCTGCTAAGTGGACAGGACGATTGATCTGTGTTAAGGAAAAAATGAATGGGGCCATGTATCGTGAGATTTTGAGTCAAAACCTCCTTCCATCAGTGAGAGTTTTGAATGGTTGACCAAATACTTATTTTCCACCATAATTTACAAATAATTTATTTAAAATTCCTACAATGTGAATTCCTGGATTTTTTTTCACATTGTCTCTCACAGTTGAAGTGTACCTATGATGAAAATTACAGACCTCTGTCATCATTTTAAGTGGGAGAACTTGCACAATCGGTGGCTGACTAAATACTTTCTTGCCCCACTGTATTTACCTGAAGATCTTTGCGCGAGTCCGTCGCTGTAATCAATGTGCCTTCTTTTTCTCTATCCTCTTGTTGTGGGGCAGACTGGCTCGTACATGCACATGCATTGAAAATTGTAAAACATAATCCACACAAAATCTTGATCAAAGAAGCACCATTACATGATATGTAGACCGCAAGAAAGTGTTTTAAATGTTGGTAAAACATCAATAACACAAGTATCTAACATTGTAAGAACATTTATGAGTCAGAAAAGAATCCTGAGCAAAAGGTGCAAAGCAAAGTTTGTGTATTCAAAAGAGGCTCACACGCTAACGCTGTACTCTATCAGTGACCATGAAGTCTGGTATTTTTTTCTCCCCCTGCTTTGGCACAAAGGGTTAAAGGTCACCGACAAACAATGTGGGCGACGTGCCATGGTGTCATCAAAGTGACTCTGCACACCCACTGAGTGTCGCCTGTCAAGGCTGAAAAGCACTTGACGCTTGTGGATAGCTCAGACAACGCCACTATTGACGGAGAAGTGACAAAGACTTTTTTTGTTAAGATCATTGTGATAATCGGTGACATTCAACAATTAAAAAAAATTAATTCTGGCAATAGCAGGATTACGGGAAGGCTTTAAGCATTTACTACTTCCGTCGTCCTCCTCTGTTGCACAACACCAATACAAACGATATAAATGAACACTATTTTTCCTCTGATTGTAATTAATGAATGTTGATTTATGTATGCTGATTTTTCTCTCCTTTCCACTGATGGCTCATCAACCACAGTTGAGGCCCCTGATTGTCTCCTCAGGCTGCATTATTAGCATATTTAGCATGATTTGGAGGATTGTCCCGCCTTAAGAAGCAGCAGATAGTATTAAACGGATGCTGCTTTTCCCACAAATGTCTCTAATGGCCCGAATGGAGAACTACAGTAGGAAACAGATTCGTATGGCTTTGTTTCTGGGTGGATCTCGCGTGAAAATAGAGGGGGGTCAATTTTGCAATGCAGTCTGCTGAAAACAATGGAAAGTGCATGGCAACTGACACTGTGGTCAAAGTTGGAACTGCCACAAAACACATTAAGATATTCAACACTACTGCCGCCTGACGGAAAAAGTGGATGGTCCACCCGCCCTAATTTGACACATTTCATATGTCAGGAAAACCGTGACGAATAGGGCCACACTGTAAATAAGACAAGAGCAGGGAACTAGCATTTTTCAGCGACAACTATTAATGCTGCACTTCTATGGCATCAAAACAGTGCCAAAATCCAAGAGCATAAAAACTTGTGTGTGGGCTCGCGTTGTGTGCCAAAGGATCCTCCTTTTCGGCACTTTTTGGTGGAGATACACACAGTCTGCATGAGCTTAAGTTGTCAAACTTTTAGCAAACAGAATGCTCGCAGAGGGTGCAAGCGTATCCAGAGATTGCCCCCGAAATTGGCACTATTTCAAGACCATGCACTTCAGCCAATAAGGAACTTTACTAAAAATACTATAAATCATGCAATGTTAAAATTCAGTTGCACTTATTGCTTCATTTTCCTTAAAAGGAGCCTTGTATTTTTCATGTGGCACAGCACATCATGTTCTATTCATTAAATATTTATATTTGTTTTTATCATATTAAATAATTAATTAACACTAATAATATGAAATACATGATTAAATTACACAATGATAAAATAATTGACAATGAAATATTTTTTTTATAATATTTTTACTTTTGTACTGACACCAGAAATACCAAAAATAAAGCGAAATAGAACCTTAAAACAGACGTACGTACCAAAGCATGATCATACAGTGCAGGCCAAAAGTTTGAACACATCTTCTCATTCAATGAGTTTTCTTTATTTTCATGACTATTTACATTGTAGATTGTCCCTGAAGGCATCACAACTATGAATGAACACATGTGGAGTTATGTACTAAACAGAAAAGGTGAAATAACTGAAAACATGTTTTATATTCTAGTTTCTTCAAAATAGCCACCCTTTGCTCTGATAACTTTTTTGCACACTCCTGGCATTCTCTCGATGAGCTTCAAGAGGTAGTCACCTGAAATGGTTTTCACTTCACAGGTGTGCTTGAAGCTCATCGAGAGAATGCCAAGAGTGTCCAAAGCAGTAATCAGAACAACGGGTGGCTGATTTGAAGAAAATAGACTATAAAAATGTTTTCAGTAATTTCATCTTTTTCCTTGTTAAGTACATGGCACAGGTCCGGAGGCCATGGATGAAGTGCTGGCTGTCCAGAGTCGGGACCCGGGGTGGACCGCTCGCCTGTGCATCGGTTGGAGACATCTCTGCGCTGCTGACCCGCCTCCGCTTGGGATGGTCTCCTGCTGGCCTATGGACTGAACTTTCACAATATTATGTTAGACCCACTCAACGTCCATTACGCCAGTCTCCCCTAGGGGGGGAGGGGGGGGTCCTCTCCAAGGTTTCTCAGCCATTCTCATCAATGTCCCACTGGGTGGTGAGTTTTTCCTTGCCCTTATATGGGCGTTGATCAGTGTATGTCGCTGTGGCTTGTGCAGCCCTTTGAGACACTTGTGATTTAGGGCTATATAAATAAACTGATTAATGCAGTGGTTCTCAACTGGGGGTACTTGAAGGTATGCCAAGGGGTATGTGATTTTTTTTTAAATATTCTAAAAATAGCAACAATTCAAAATCCTTTATAAATATATTTATTTTATAATACATCAACAAAATATGAATGTAAGTTCATAAAGTGTGAAAAGAAATGCAACAATGCAATATTCAGTGTTGATACCTACATTTTTTGTGGACATGTTCCATAAATATTGACGTAAAGATTTTTTTTTTTGTGAAGAAGTGTTTAGAATTAAGTTCATGAATCCAGATGGATCTCTATTATAATCCCCAAGGAGGGCACTTTAAGTTGATGATTACTTATTTGTGTAGAAAGATGATTACTTTGTGTAGAAATCCATCCATCCATCTTCTTCCACTTATCCGAGGTCGGGTCGCGGGGACAGCAGCCTAAGCAGGGAAGCCCAGACTTCAATCCCCAGCCACTTTGTCCAGAAATCTATTTGTAATTGAATCACTTGTTAATTTTATCAACAAGTTTTTAGTAATTTTTATATCTTTTTTTCCAAATAGTTCAAGAAAGACCACTACAAATGAGCAATATTTTGCACTGTTATAGAATGTAATACATCAGAAACTAATGACAGTGCTGTATTTTACTTTATTTTTTTCAACCAAAAATGGTTCGCTCTGATTAGTGGGTACTTTAATTCAAAAAATGTTCACAGGGGGTACATCACTGAAAACAGGTTGAGAACCACTGGATTAATTGATACATAACTCAATCAATCAATCAATGTTTATTCATATAGCCCTAAATCACAAATGTCTCAAAGGACTGTACAAACCACTACGACTACGACATCCTCGGAAGAACCCACATAAGGGCAAGGAAAACTCACACCCAGTGGGACGCCAGTGACAATGATGACTATGAGAACCTTGGAGAGGACCAACTTTGTGGGCAACTCCCCCTAAGGGACCGAAAGCGATGGATGTCGAGCGGGTCTAACATGATACTGTGAAAGTTCAATCCATAGTGGCTCCAACACAGCCGCGAGAGTTCAGTTCAAAGCGGATCCAAGACAGCAGCAAGAGTCCCGTCCACAGGAAACCATCCCAAGCGGAGGCGGATCAGCAGCGTAGAGATGTCCCCAACCGATACACAGGCGAGCGGTCCATCCTGGGTCTCGACTCTGGACAGACAGTACTTCATCCATGGTCATCGGACCGGACCCCCTCCACAAGGGAGGGGGTGACAGAGGAGAAAAAGAAAAGAAGCGGCAGATCAACTGGTCCAAAAAGGAGGTCTATCTATTTAAAGGCTAGAGTATACAAATGAGTTTTAAGGTGAAACTCCACGTGTTCATTCATAGTTTTGATGCCTTCAGTGACAATCTACAATAGTCATGAAAATAAAGAAAACACATTGGATGAGAAGGTGTCCAAACTTTTGGCCTGTACTGTACCTGTATGTACATAACGATTACTAAAATGTACAAAATAAGTTGTATTTCTTCCAGAAAAATGGACATGAATGTATGCAATTGAAAAAGCTTTTCTCATAGACCGCCTTTTCGCTATTTGAGAAGGTACCATGTTTATATAATTGACATTTTACGACCGCATATGGAGTTACTTTTTAAAACAGTGCATTTAATTTCACACAAGAATTGTAATTAAAGCCACTGGAGCTTATATTAGTAATAATAATACAAATGTTGACTTTTATCCCCACCTCGTGTTTACACACAACTTAAACTACCGTGCAATGAGAGTCCGGTTACGACTCCTGTGAGGGAAGGGGAGATCCCAGTAGGCGGAGTGCGGTAGTAATGTGCAATCACTGTGAGTAATTCATGGCACACACTCTGTTACCGTCTGCCAGTCAAAGGAAACGCATCACTGCCAACTCGGCTGCTTGCAAAAAAGCCCATCATAGTTATTCATTAGCTCACATTAGCCCAAAACACTTTACTACATCATAAAAGTCTGGGCAATATTACACACAATTGGACTGATTAGAGGAGCAGAGCCACTTTTGTGTTTCAGGTAGGAACCAATGAGTGACGGGCCAATTATTTCACTGTTAATAATTGATTTTCAGAGTGGCTAATTTCAATGGAAGAACACAACAAAGCCAGCATTTTGCCAAATTATAGCTTGTAGTGGATGACTGAGCATAAAATGGACAGAGTGTGATGAGCTACAGTAATAAAGGGGACATTTGTCGGGGAAGACAAAAAGTGTCATCTTCGTCTCCACACAACTGAAGGGTGAGGAATCTGCGGATGTTATTTTCTGCTCCACCCACGCTCCTTTAGTGATTCATGAAGCCACAATTCAGCATCGAATTTACGCATTTGAGGCCATGAAGGAACGGTACAAAGTGACAGGTTAGCTCGTTTCCACGGAAACGGCAAGGGGGTCAATCATTGCTATTTTTAAACAGGTCTAAAGTTGGAACCCTAACATTTTCATTTACACTAAAGCATTGCATGGTTGTACCATACATGGATTTATTATTTATGATGCTGGGCTATGTTTGCATTTTTAAAATTTGTTCTTCAGATTTTATGCGAGACATGTTTGACACTGCTGACATGTTGCCACCATCTGGAAAAGCCATATAAAGAAGCTTGAAACCTCAATCAAGGCTCATTTTTAATAACTATTAATTTATCAAAATCTTTATTAATATGGTTTGCAGTGGTGTGTAACTGCATTATACGCAAAGTACAAACCACGTTTCCATTCGAGTTGGGAAATTGTGTTCGATGTAAATATAAACGGAATACAATGATTTGCAAATAATTTTCAACCCATATCCAGTTGAATATGCTCCAAAAAACAACATATTTGATGTTCAAACTGATAAACTTTTTTTTTTTTTTGCAAATAATCATTAACTTTAGAATTTAATGCCAGCAACACGTGACAAAGAAGTTGGAAAAAGTGGCAAATACTGATAAAGTTGAGAAATGCTCATCAAACACTTATTTGGAACATCCCACAGGTGTGCAGGCTAATTGGGAACAGGTGGGTGCCATGATTGGGTATAAAAGCAGCTTCCATAAAAGTTAAGTAATTCACAAACAAGGATGGGGCAAGGGTCACCAATTTGTAAGCAAATTATCAAACAGTTTTAGAACAACATTTCTCAACGAGCTATTGCAAGGAATTTAGGGATTTTACCATCTATGGTCCGTAAAATCATCAAAAGGTTCAGAGAATCTGGAGAAATCACGGCACGTAAGCGATGAAATTGCGGAAATTTAACACCTCAGGCGGTTCTGCATCAAAAACCGACAGTGTGTAAAGAATATCACCACATGGGCTCAGGAACACTTCATAAAACCACTGTCAGTAACTACAGTTGGTTGCTACATCTGTAAGTGCAAGTTAAAACTTTCCTATGCAAAGCGGAAGTCATTTATCAACAACACCAAGGAACGCCACTGGCTTCGCTGGGCCCGAGCTCATCTAAGATGGACTGATGCAAAGAAGAAAAGTGTTCTGCGATTATATTTGGAAACTGTGGACGTGGTGTCCTTCCAAACAAAGAGGAAAATAATCATCCGGATTGTTATAGGCGCAAAGTTCAAAAGCCAGTATCTGTGATGGTATGGGGGTGCATTAGTGCCCAAAGCATGGGTAACTTACACATCTGTGAAGGCACCATTAATGCTGAATGGTCCATACAGGTTTTGGAGAAACATATGTCATCCAAGCAACGTTATCATGGACGCCCCTGCTTATTTCACCAAGACAATGCCAAGCCAGGTGTTACAACAGCATGGTTTCGTAGTAAGAGTGCGGGTACTTTCCCGGCCCACCTGCAGTCCAGACCTGTCTCCCATCTAAAATGTGTGGCGCATTGTGAAGCTTAAAATATGACAGCAGAGACCCCAGACTGTTGAACAACTAAAGCTCTACATAAAACAAGAATGAGAAAGAATTCCACTGTCAAAGCTTCAACAATTAAGTTTCCTCAGTTCTCAAACGTTTATTGAGTGTTGTTAAAAGAAAAGGTGATGTAACACAGTGGTGAACATGCCCTTTCCCAACTACTTTGGCACGTGTTGCAGCCATGAAATTCTAAGTTAATTATTATTTGCAAAAAAAAAAAAGAAAGGTTTTGAGTTTGAACATCAAATATCTTGTCTTTGTAGTGCATTCAACTGAATATGGGTTGAAAAGGATTTGCAAATCATTGTATTCCGTTTATATTTACATCTAACACAATTTCCCAACTCATATGGAAACGGGGTTTGTATGTTCAAGTACAACTACAATCTTTTGTAAAGGGTTGCTTCCCAAATTCTCATTCAAGAGGTGCATTGATTCATCAATTTAATCAATACATCTGATGAGAAATAAAAAAAAACACTTTGATTTTTTTTGTGTTGCTCCGATGATTTGTTTACAAGTTTAATTAATATAAATATATAAAACCCATACCACACAGAGTTCCCGGAATTTAAAGTGTGCGCACATTGTTTCCCGCAAGACTACTCCAATGGAGCACACATGAGTGGTGCATCTACGGTGATGTAGGTGATGCTTCTGTGGCAGAAACAGCGGAGTACGTAGAGAGATGGATCAACAAAGAGGCAGAAAGAGAGCAAAAGGCCCAAGAAGACTAGAAAAAGGTTTTGCGATCATTTGTACTGAAGATTAAGAAAATGCAGTAAGATGTTTAACTTGTTAAATACAGCTAGCATTTCACAATAGTACTACATCAATGACAGAGCACCTTAGGAAAGGAATTCGGCATATTTAAGCCTGGCTAACAAGCAGAAACAAAATAAGTGAATTTTGGCAGCGATCATCTTATATGCTTGACTTGCATAACAAATGTTTTGTGAGGACATGTTAGCATCTACTGTTTGTATGTTAATGTTAACCAGTTTGTCCAAATATCAAACACCACTTCCACACTTAACACATTTTCAAATGTGTATGCGTTAAAATGTCAAACATATTGTCACTAAATGTATCATACTTTATTAGTCTTTTTGTATAGTATGTTTTTTTTTTTTTATTAACTATTACCTAATTTTGGTAAGACAGGTTGGTTTTTTAATTTTTTTTTTTTTTGTTATACGTAATGCATAGTGCTGCTACTAAGGTAGAAGTGCAATTTCAATGTTATGTGCATTTATAGGAAGACATAATAAAGGTTATACTTAGAGGGTATGGAATGTGTTTTATTTGATAACTCCATTAATTAAAATTTTTGCTTCAATAAGTGCATGTAGCAAGTCAGTTAAGGAATTACAAAGCACTTTTTACCACAAATGTATTCCAAGCCTCTTCCTGCTCAGTCACTGAAAAAAAATACAATCGCAGACTTCGCCAGACATTCTCACA
>NC_084628.1:13121686-13161686 GCF_033978795.1 Nerophis ophidion | reverse complement strand
ATCTAGCAACATCACCGCTAAAGGTAGATGTTTATGGGCTGTCCAAACAACACACACACACAAAATAGTGGAGTAGTGCTCAATACTCCAATGTTTTCCATATTGACATGAAATAAGACTGTGTATTCTATAGTGGTGTCGTCCTATCTTCAGGGTCCTTAGATTTACATAAGCAGACCAACAGGTGGTACTAAATATACCCCCCCCCCCCCCCACATGCCAGAGCTTTTCTTCCTGTCACTCACACATACATTGAGTGGCCTGGAGAAGAGCAGCCCCAACGCACACACACACACACACACACACACACACACACACACACACACACACACACACACACACACACACACACACACACACACACACACACACACACACACACACACACACACACACACACACACACACACACACACACGATGCAAAGTTTGGACACACCTTCTCATTCAATGCATTTTCTTTATTTTCATGACTATTTACATTGTAGATTGGCAACACTAAATTGGCCCTAGTGTGTGAATGTGAATGTTGTCTGTCTATCTGTGTTGGCCCTGCGATGAGGTGGCGACTTGTCCAGGGTGTACCCCACCTTCCGGCCGATTGTAGCTAAGATAGGCGCCAGCGCCCCCCCGCCACCCCAAAAGGGAATAAGCGGTAGAAAATGGATGGATGGATGGATGGATGGTCACTGAATGCATCAAAACTATAAATGAACACATGTGGCGTTATGTACTTACAGAAACAAGAAAAAGTGAAATAACTGAAATCA
Source organism: Nerophis ophidion (assembly GCF_033978795.1). Taxonomy (NCBI): domain Eukaryota; kingdom Metazoa; phylum Chordata; class Actinopteri; order Syngnathiformes; family Syngnathidae; genus Nerophis; species Nerophis ophidion. Next base: position 13,160,917 of record NC_084628.1, on the reverse strand, counting down.
TGTTTTATATTCTAGTTTTTTCAAAATAGTCACCCCTTGCTCTGATTACTGCTTGCACACTCTTGGCATTCTCTCAATGAGCTTCAAGCACACCTGTGAAGTGAAAACCATTTCAGGTGAGTACCTCTTGAAGCTCATCGAGAGAATGCGAAAAAGTAAATCAGAGCAATGGGTGGCTATTTGGAAGAAACCATAATATAAAACATGTTTTCAGTTATTTCACCTTTTCTTGTTAAGTACATAACTACAACTACATACACAAACACAACATTGAATCATGTAAGATATACATTTTATTCACTGATATTCCTCCCACTTCCAAAGACATGCACCTGGGGATAGGTTGATTGGCAACACTAAATTGGCCCTAGTGTGTGAATGTGAGTGTGAATGTTGTCTGTCTATATGTGTTGGCCCTGTGATGAGGTGGCGACTTGTCCAGGGTGTAACCCGCCTTCCGCCCGATTGTAGCTGAGATAGGCGCCAGCGCCCCCCGTGACCCCGAAAGGGAATAAGCGGTAGAAAATGGATGGATGGATGGATTCTGACCCTCCAGACATTTGCAGTGTTGAAAATGTGTCTTCACACAAATTCAACCATTCTCCACAAATTATGCCTCACCATTTTGTCTGACCCCAGCATCTTACCATCTATGCCGACACAATCAATTATATAATGGAAATAATCACTGTCAAAATTAAACCGTAAGTGGTCATCATGGCAATGAGCTGAGATGTAAATAACAATTAACTGGTGTTACTTTAAAAGGGTAGTCACATACATTAAAGGTGTCTAACTCCCCATAAAAATATTGAATTATATAGTATGAAAAAATACAGATTATGTAAATGGAAAAAGGTTAATTATTGATACTTCCTGCTGAAGTTGTCACAGAAATCCAGCTGAGTTTTACACTCATCAGGTTTTTCACGTTACAAAATGCCTGTGAATACTTCTGGTATATATTGTCTGTCGCCGTGTAGTACTTCAAAGGCTGAGTGAGTCAACGATTTGAACTTCATACAAAAATAAGACAGTGGGAATTAATGAGAATAAGAGTTTCAATTACCCCACAAAAGTACTTCATTATTCATCTTACTTTGAAGCTTTGAAATAAAATGGGTAATGTGGCAGTTATCACTTAAAAGGCTTCTTCTTTGGAAATTAAAATAATCTCCTCCGAGGAATGTAATTTGCCTTTAAAAACCAGCCTCAACTTCACGGAGAGACCCACACATACACACATATATGAGAAGGGCACGCCAACTTTCCTAAGGCAAAACAGAACAAAAATGGCTGCTTTTATTAATGACTGGATCTGTTCTTTACCAACTACATAACCCAAAACCAGTGACGTTGGCACATTGTGTAAATCGTAAGTAAAAACAGAACACAATGACTTGCAAATCTTTTTCAACCTATATTTAAGTGAATAGACTGCAAATACAAGATACTTAGCGTTCAAACTGGTAAACGTTGTGTCACAAACATTAGCTCATTTGGAATTTGACGCCTGCAACATGTTTTAAAAACTGGCACAAGTGGCAAAAACGACAGAAAGTCGAGGAATGTTAATCAGACACTTATTTGGAATATCCCACAGGTGAACAGGTTAATTGGGAACAGGTGGTTGCCATGATCGTGTATAAAAGCAGCTTCTGTGAAATGGTCAGTGTAGGAGCCAAATAGAGGGCCATACTTGAATTTATGTTTATTTTATTGTTTTTGAGTGATTCATGCGTGTGTCAGTGTGCACCCTTTACAGGTGGTGAAAAGTTCCCACGCAGGCCTATAAGGGGCAGGAGCGCGCTGGGCGCGTGATTGGCAGTCGGGCACCAGCATACCGTCTTTGACCTCACCTGTCTGTAGACCTCACCTGTCTGTAGACCTCAGCTTTATATAAGCTACCATTTATTTTGTTTCCCGAGTATTCTGTTCCTTAATTATTGTAAATAAAACAATCTTCAAGATCGCTGCTGGATCAGCTTGAATTAGTGGAGGGAAAGCGGGAAAAGGAAGAATACGTGACAAGGAAGGCTGTGTAAAAGGTGTGAGTCAGACAAGATGCCCGCGCCCCAAGTGGAACAAACATTTGAAACAAAGGGGTTATAGGAACAATCACTTTCAGTGTTTTATGCCACTACAAGTTGTCAAAGACGGTATGCTGGTGCCCGACTGCCAAAGACGCGCTGTGAAATACAGCCGGCAGGATTGCGCACCAAACAGGAAGCAAGGCCAACGCGCATGGTGCAGGAGAACAAAGGACTTCTTTCATGAGGTTTGTGATAAACCATCAAACTCATTCGTTAAAAGGACTCCATGGTAATATAAAGTGACTTTTTCTGGACATTATCATGCAAGAATTGTTTGTTTTTGGGACTGCGATCACCGCGTAATGATTTTTAAAGTTTGCATTACAAACATTTGGTGACGGGCTTGCGCGCGCGCTCCCGACGGCCCGTGAACGGACATTTAATTCCCAAAAAAGGATAAAGATTATTTTTGGAACTTTTTATATTCACTTGGAAGTGTAAACGTTTTTTGGCTTACCAAGTGGAGGATTTTTGTTGCTTAAAAGAGGAAAATGTCAACTAATAATTCAGCCGAAGGAGGGGAAATGACGGCGATTGCGCAGGAGACTTCTCGTATGCGCGCCGCCAGAATAGGCAAAATGTCACACATAACAAGGCGAATGAACATTGTGCGCAATTTGATGGTGGATGCAGAGGCTTTAAAGGAAGTGAAAATAAATATGAGCAAGTTTAATGAGTTCCTAATGGAATTTAAATCTCTACATAAATCATATTCTGAAGCTTTAGAGCCAGATGACCAAAGGGATGATGAACAAACATGGTATCAGCCTAAAATTGCTCTAATAGATGCCTTTGAAGCTGAGGTGTCCCGATGGATATCAGATCTTGAAAATCCTTCAACGCACACCTGTGCTCCTCCACCTGAGGACATTGCTATATCAAAAGACAGTGATTTAATAACTGGTCATTTGAAGGACAATTTAGAGGAGGCGGACGGCTTATATAAGCATGAACTAACTGGTCACCCAGGCATAGTGTCAAGAAGGGAGGCATCAGTCAAGTCCTTCAGTTCAGGACGTTCGTCCAATATTTCCTCTTCATCATTGTGGATTAGAGCGGAGGCGGAAAAAGCTGCTTTGACAGCCAGGGCAGCAAGGTTGCAGGAAAAGCATAATATTGAAGAACAGGAGTTAATGTGCAGGAAAAAAAGAGAGGTTTTGGAGTTAAAAACAGAAATAGAGGCGGCTAATGCTAAAATTAACTACTTGAAGGAAGTAGAAGGTTTAGTGGTGCATGCTGCGGGGCAGACAGCACCGGTTATAGGGGCAGCATTTGATCCATCAAGGTGTGGTTCACCTGTGGGAGGCCCAGTGGTTAGGCACAAGGAAGGAGTTCAGATGCAGTTCCCCACTACTCTGTTCGACGCATCTATACCCCAAGTTCCACATGCCAGCCTCCAACCTCAGCAGGCCCCAATTCAGCATGCCAGCCTCCAACTCCAACCCCAACCCCAGCAGACACCAGCTCAACAGCAGCAGGTCCCAGTTCTACCTCTGCAGGCCCCAAACATTTGAAACTTGTAGTGGCATAAAACACTGAAAGTGATTGTTCCTATAACCCCTTTGTTTCAAATGTTTGTTCCACTTGGGGCGCGGGCATCTTGTCTGACTCACACCTTTTACACAGCCTTCCTTGTCACGTATTCTTCCTTTTCCCGCTTTCCCTCCACTAATTCAAGCTGATCCAGCAGCGATCTTGAAGATCGTTTTATTTACAATAATTAAGGAACAGAATACTCGGGAAACAAAATAAATGGTAGCTTATATAAAGCTGAGGTCTACAGACAGGTGAGGTCTACAGACAGGTGAGGTCAAAGACGGTATGCTGGTGCCCGACTGCCAATCACGCGCCCAGCGCGCTCCTGCCCCTTATAGGCCTGCGTGGGAACTTTTCACCACCTGTAAAGGGTGCACACTGACATACACGCATGAATCACTCAAAAACAATAAAATAAACATAAATTCAAGTATGGCCCTCTATTTGGCTCCTACAGTCAGTCATTCACAAACAAGGATCGGGCAAGGGTCACCAATTTGTGAACAAACGCGTGAGTAAATTGTCTAACAATTTAAGAACCACATTCCTCAACAAGCTATTTATTGCAAGGACTTTAAGGATATGACCATCTACGGTCCGTAATATCAAAAAGTTCAGAGAATCTGTAAAAAACACTGCACGTAAGCGGCAATGCCCGTGATCTTCGGTCCCTTAGGCAGTACTGCGTCAAAAACAGAGTGTGTAAAGGATATCATCACAAGGGCTCAGGAAAACTTCAGAAAACCACTTGTCGTTACATCTGTAAGTACAAGTAAAACTGTACTATGCAAAGCAAAAGCCAATCATCAACAACACCCAGAAACTCAGCCGGCTTTGCTGGGCCCGAGCTCATCTATGATGGACTGATGCAAAATGGAAAAGTGTTCTGTGTTCTGACGAGTCCACATTTCAAATAGTTTTTGGAAAATAGGGACGGCGTGGCGCAGTGGAAGAGTGGCCGTGCGCAATCCGAGGGTCCCTGGTTCGAATCCCACCTAGTACCAACCTCGTCACGTCCGTTGTGTCCTGAGCAAGACACTTCACCCTTGCTCCTGATGGGTGCTGGTTGGCGCCTTGCATGGCAGCTCCCTCCATCAGTGTGTGAATGTGTGTGTGAATGGGTAAATGTGGAAGTAGTGTCAAAGCGCTTTGAGTACCTTGAAGGTAGAAAAGCGCTATACAAGTACAACCCATTTATCATTTAAATGTGGACCTCCTGTCCTCCGGACCAAAGATGAAAGGAGCCATTTAGACTATTACAGGCACAAAGTTCAAAAGCCGTCATCTGTGATGGTATGGGGGTGTACTAGTGCCCAAGGCATGGGTAACTTACACATCTGTGAAGGCACCATTAATGCCGAAAGGTACATAGAGGTTTTGGAGCATTGTCTTTTTAATGGACGCCCCTGCTTATATCAGCAAGACAATGCCAAGCCACATTCTGCACGAGTTACAACAGTGTGGCTTTGTAGTAAAATAGTGGGTACTAGTCTGGCCTGCCATTAGTCCCGACCAGTCTCCTGTTGAAAATGTGTGGTGCAATATGAAGAGTGAAATACCACAATGGCAACTGTTGAACAACTTAAACTGTACATCAAGCAATAATGGGAAATAATTCCACTTAAAAAGCTTCAGAAATAGGTCTAAGTTCCCAAACATATACTGAGTGTTGTTAAAAGGAAAGGCCATGTATCTCCGTGGTAAAAATGCCCCCGTGCCAACTTTTTTGCAATGTGTTGCTGCCATTAAATTCTAAAGGTAATCATTATTTGCAAAAAACATTAAATATATTGTCTTTGCAGTCTATTCAATTGAATATAAGTTGAAAAGGATTTGCAAATCATTTTACTTTAACGATTTTCACAACGTGCCAACTTCACTGGTTTTGGGTTTTGTACTTTAGACTAAAAACAAATTAAGTTCTACTCTTTTGTATTACAGCTGAGCGTGGTGCGATCATTATTTTGCACATTTAACTCCAGCCCGCCCCCCCCGCCACCTGGAAAGGGACAAGCGGTAGAAAATAGATGGATGAAACTTATCCAGTGAACAACGGGCATCAAATTATGGCTTACTGTCTGCACAAACATCTGCTCCACAGTCACTTGAAGCACAGTTAATGTTGTACTATTATTTAACGTCTAAATGAGTACATTAGGTCTGCATAAAAGCTACTTGTTGAATTTGTGGTGAGACATAATAAAACTACAAATTCTAACTGACTCCAAATTCAGCATCTTCATGTCGCACAGTGGATCATAACTGCTTGTTACTTCTTCATAAAGGGAACTTTTGCTTTTGTTTAGTCTTCCACTACCAGTTTGAACGAATAATGAAATACATGGAAGTAATATACAACAAATGAGTGATAGGCAATAGATAATGTTGCCAAGTTATTTAATACAAATTACAAATTGAGTGTCATGTATTTCTCCCATTTTCCGGATTTATTTTGCCGATTTGGAGTTATTCTGGCTATTTCAATTATGCAATGTTGTGATTATCATAAATAACACCGGTTTCTTAGCTGTGGTCCGTAGTTCTCCCGTCCAAAGGCAAAACCTAGTAACTCGCTTCTAGCTGATTTTGAGGAAACAAAGGAAAACCAATCTATCTTGATGCTGTCTTACAAAGATCTACAAAGTCATCAAACGTATAGATGTTTTCTTGAGCTTTCATTTTCTTGCCGATTGAGCCATGGATTGAATCTGCTCCTATGAACGTGTGCCCTTTCTCCAGATATTTTATCACAATCTCGGGTGGGCCCCATTCTGCGTTTGCACATTGGGCAAGAGCCGTGTACAGCGTCCAGTTTTTATTTTGACCTCCACAGTTATCTGCCCAAAAGACTATGCAAGGGGAAGATTCAAGAACAATACAATTAATGAATGTGCTTGCAACGTCCTGGGCCAATCTTCCAAATATCCCCTCGTGCCATAATATCACATAATCAGGTTGACCGTCGGCCCCCATTCGTGCAAATGTCTCATTAAAGACAATAAGGCGACTGGCAAAGAAGCTCCGATTGGTCCCTTGAGATACTAGGTTTTTCTGTTGTATCTACGCGGTTATGTGGTAGTTGCTAGGTCCTGCCATGCGCGTAACAGCTTACTTACGGAACAAATTATAATATCGCATACACTAATGTAAAGCATATCACCTAGAAACTCCAGAATTATTATCAGCTCAATTTTGACCTAAATTGAGTTGCTGGGTTTTGCCTTTGGACAGGAGAGTTGTACTCAGTTGTAATACATTTTTCCAACACTAGTGGCACCAATGACAATATCAAACAGAAGAAGTCTGGTGCTAAAGTCATAAATACTTGCCTTAAGCGCAAACAATATGACTAAAGTGGAGAAGCTGTAATGTCCGTTGCACATTAGTTTTATTGGCCTTTTAGTTAAATAGTTTATTAATTTAATGTATTTATTTTAGCACAAATATATGTACCGGTACTTTTTTTTAAAAATGTAGTTTATTACTATTTTTCTATACAGCCTAAGGTTTATGCGTTATTTGTGATTAACAGATGGCAAAAAAACTAAGTAGGTTGGATATAATTGTTGAATAAGATTAAAATAAAGAGTAAGACTACTAATTAAATACTATTTGAGTGGGCCCCAGGCCCCCCGTAGTGGAAAAATTGGGCCCTGAGGTCAAAAAGGTTAAATACTCATGATTTAGATAATCAAACGACACAATGTTGTGCTCCCACACATCCCGCCACCTGAACAGTTTTTTCCCCTCAGCCATTAGGCACATGAATAATAATAAGATCTGGTAGCTCGGGCACAGCTCATTTTATTACCTATTCTGTGTTATGTGTTTTATGTTGCACGATTGCACCAAGAAAAATTTCTCATTTGTGAACCCGTTCTCAAACAATGGCAATAAAAACGATTCTGATTCTGATGTGCATGGCACCAGCAAATCCGCCGTGTGCTTTATTTTGTGGATTTGTGGATTGTGATCATAACTGGAAGAAATATGCATGGCATAAATGAAAAGATGCTCGTGCATTGGCAAGCGTACCATGAGCTTGCTGTTTTTTTTTTCCTCTACAAGCTGAAGGTCATCACTGAGTTATCACTTTTAGTATCTGAGCAAACAATGTGTCCGATTAATCGAGTAATTGAAAAAAACTAAACACAACGCTTCCCAGCGCTAAAGCCTCTTTTAGGGAAAATAGTTGAAATAAATATTTTTTGGGGATTTACCTTAATTTTTCTTTGTGTAAATAACATTAAAATTGCAGTTTTACCATGGCAGCATCACAAGTATTTGGGTTCTGGATGGGAACCACCTGGAGTGGAGCCTGCGCCTTAATTTGAGTCAACACAGGAAACCTTAAAACAGCGGTAGGGAAACTATGGCTCTAGAGCCAGATGTGGCTCTTTCGCATCTTGCTCTCAGATAAATCTTGCTTAACACGATAAGTAATTAATAATTCCGCTGGTAATCACGATGTTAAAAATAACGTTCAAAATATAAAACATTGAAATGCATTTTAATCCATCCATCCACTTCTACCGCACTTTTCCAGAAATAAAAATGTTATTACAAAGAATTAGACTTATATTCTAAAAATGTTGGTTTTACTTTAAAAATGCACGCATTTGGTTGTATTCAGTGTTCAAAAATGTGATATGGCTCTCATGGAAATACATTTTTAAAATATTTGGCTTTCATGGCTCTCTCAGCCAAAAAGGTTCCTGACCCATTAACACGATAAGTAATGAATAATTCCGCTGGTAATCACGATGTTAAAAATAACGTTCAAAATATAAACCATTCTCATGCATTTTAATCCATCCATCAGTTTTTTACCGCACCTGTTCAAGAAATAATGTTATTAAAAATAATTACTCATTTAACTCAAAATGTTGGTTTTACTTAAAAAATGCACGCATTTAGTTGTATTCAGTGTTAAAAAATATCATATGGCTCTTCACGGAAATACATTTTAAAATATTTGGCTTTCATGGCTCTCTCAGCCAAAAAGGTTCCCGACCCCTGCCTTAACAGATTAACAGCTCTTTCTTAGCTATTGATTTATATTTGAAAAACAAACAAAAAAAAACATGTGTAGTCTGAAACTAGGGTTAGAAAAAAAGACCCAAACTTAACAAAAAATATATATTTAAAAAAGTATGATGCAGCGGCGGTATAGCTCGGTTGGTAGAGCAGCCGTGTCAGCAACTTGAGGGTTGCAGGTTCGATTCCCGCTTCTGCCATCCTAGTCATTGCCGTTGTGTCCTTGGGCAAGACACTTTACCCACCTGCTCCCAGTGCCACCCACACTGGTTTAAAAATGTAACTTAGATATTGGGTTTACTATGTAAAGCGCTTTATAAATAATATATAAATATAATTCACTTCACTTTCAGTGTGAATGTATTTAACAGTTTAACACAAACATTTGGAAATGTAATAATTGGAAACGAATATTGGATTTTTTTTTTAATTACTCGTTAGCATTAACATAACTGTCGATGCTAACATTTTCTCACGTGTTGGAATAAAACATTTGTTATGCATGCCGGGAAATATAGGATGGCGTTAGTTACCACATTAGCCTTTTGTTTCTGCTTGGTTGCTGCTCTTCAATATGCCAGATATTATCTGGTTATGTGCTGACATTTCGAACATTTCACAAAGTTTTCTGTCTTTTTTTTAGCCTGGACGATTGCAACACCTTTTACAGATTTTTCCGCCTTCTTTGGGCCCTTTGCTCTCATTCTCAGTCTTCTTTGAGCAATTTCCCTCCGCTGCACACACACAGGCCACATCACCCTCAGCTAATCAACATCGCCGTTGTACGCTCTATTGGAGCAGTCTTGCGTAAACAATGTCTGCATATTTTACTAATTAAACGAGTCATCGAAGCAAAACGATGCAGCCCTAACTGGACCAGATGTTTAATTCTGCCCTTTGTGTAATCCTGCCACAGTGTTATCAAACAGAAAACATCAAAATGCCTAAAAAGATTAAAATGCCATGAAAAGTATTTACTTTAGATTAGCATTCATGCCAATAAGTCATGGCCCGCTGAGTCTTAATTTATCCATCCATCCATCCATCATCTTCCGCTTATCCGAGGTCGGGTCGCGGGGGCAACAGCCTAAGCAGGGAAACCCAGACTTCCCTCTCCCCAGCCACTTCGTCTAGCTCTTCCCGGGGGATCCCGAGGCGTTCCCAGGCCAGCCGGGAGACATAGTCTTCCCAACGTGTCCTGGGTCTTCCCCGTGGCCTCCTACCGGTTGGACGTGCCCTAAACACCTCCCTAGGGAGGCGTTCGGGTGGCATCCTGACCAGATGCCCGAACCACCTCATCTGGCTCCTCTCGATGTGGAGGAGCAGCGGCTTTACTTTGAGTTCCTCCCGGATGGCAGAGCTTCTCACCCTATCTCTAAGGGAGAGCCCCGCCACCCGGCGGAGGAAACTCATTTCGGCCGCTTGTACCCATGATCTTATCCTTTCGGTCATGACCCAAAGCTCATGACCATAGGTGAGGATGGGAACGTAGATCGACCGGTAAATTGAGAGCTTTGCCTTCCGGCTCAGCTCCTTCTTCACCACAACGGATCGGTACAACGTCCGCATTACTGAGGACGCCGCACCGATCCGCCTGTCGATCTCACGATCCACTCTTCCCTCACTCGTGAACAAGACTCCTAGGTACTTGAACTCCTCCACTTGGGGCAGGGTCTCCTCCCCAACCCGGAGATGGCACTCCACCCTTTTCCGGGCGAGAACCATGGACTCGGATTTGGAGGTGCTGATTCTCATTCCGGTCGCTTCACACTCGGCTGCGAACCGATCCAGCGAGAGCTGAAGATCCCGGTCAGATGAAGCCATCAGGACCACATCATCTGCAAAAAGCAGAGACCTAATCCTGCGGTTACCAAACCGGAACCCCTCAACGCCTTGACTGCGCCTAGAAATTCTGTCCATAAAAGTTATGAACAGAATCGGTGACAAAGGACAGCCTTGGCGGAGTCCAACCCTCACTGGAAATGTGTTCGACTTACTGCCGGCAATGCGAACCAAGCTCTGGCACTGATCGTACAGGGAACGGACCGCCACAATAAGACAGTCCGATACCCCATACTCTCTGAGCACTCCCCACAGGACTTCCCGAGGGACACGGTCGAATGCCTTCTCCAAGTCCACAAAGCACATGTAGACTGGTTGGGCAAACTCCCATGCACCCTCAAGAACCCTGCCGAGAGTATAGAGCTGGTCCACAGTTCCACGACCAGGACGAAAACCACACTGTTCCTCCTGAATCCGAGGTTCGACTATCCGACGTAGCCTCCTCTCCAGTACACCTGAATAAACCTCACCGGGAAGGCTGAGGAGTGTGATCCCACGATAGTTGGAACACACCCTCCGGTCCCCCTTCTTAAAGAGAGGAACCACCACCCCGGTCTGCCAATCCAGAGGTACCGCCCCCGATGTCCACGCGATGCTGCAAAGTCTTGTCAACCAAGACAGCCCCACAGCATCCAGAGCCTTAAGGAACTCCGGGCGGATCTCGTCCACCCCTGGGGCCTTGCCACCGAGGAGCTTTTTAACTACCTCAGCGACCTCAGCCCCAGAAATAGGAGAGTCCACTACAGATTCCCCAGGCACTGCTTCCTCATAGGAAGACGTGTTGGTGGGATTGAGGAGGTCTTCGAAGTATTCCTTCCACCTATCCACAACATCCGCAGTCGAGGTCAGCAGAACACCATCCGCACCATACACGGTGTTGATAGTGCACTGCTTCCCCTTCCTGAGGCGGCGGACGGTGGTCCAGAATCGCTTCGAAGCCGTCCGGAAGTCGTTTTCCATGGCTTCCCCGAACTCTTCCCATGTCCGAGTTTTTGCCTCCGCGACCGCTGAAGCTGCACACCGCTTGGCCTGTCGGTACCTGTCCACTGCCTCCGGAGTCCTATGAGCCAAAAGGACCCGATAGGACTCCTTCTTCAGCTTGACGGCATCCCTCACCGCTGGTGTCCACCAAGGGGTTTTAGGATTGCCGCCCCGACAGGCACCAACTACCTTGCGGCCACAGCTCCGATCTGCCGCCTCGACAATAGAGGTGCGGAACATGGTCCACTCGGACTCAATGTCCAGCACCTCCCTCGTGACATGTTCAAAGTTCTTCCGGAGGTGGGAATTGAAACTTTGTCTGACAGGAGACTCTGCCAGACGTTCCCAGCAGACCCTCACAATGCGTTTGGGCCTCCCAGGTCTGTCCGGCATCCTCCCCCACCATCGCAGCCAACTCACCACCAGGTGGTGATCGGTAGAAAGCTCCGCCCCTCTCTTCACCCGAGTGTCCAAAACATGAGGCCGCAAATCCGATTACACAACTACAAAGTCGATCATGGAACTGCGGCCTAGGGTATCCTGGTGCCAAGTGCACATATGGACACCCTTATGTTTGAACATGGTGTTTGTTATCGACAAACTGTGACGAGCACAAAAGTCCAATAACAAAACACCACTCGGGTTCAGATCCGGGCGGCCATTCTTCCCAATCACGCCTCTCCAGGTTTCACTGTCGTTGCCAACGTGAGCGTTGAAGTCTCCCAGTAGGACAAGGGAATCACCCGGGGGAGCACTTTCCAGTACTCCCCCGAGTGTTCCCAAAAAGGGTGGGTACTCTGAACTGCTGTTTGGTGCATAAGCACAAACAACAGTCAGGACCCGTCCCCCCACCCGAAGGCGGAGGGAGGCTACCCTTTCGTCCACCGGGTTGAACTCCAACGTACAGGCTTTGAGCCGGGGGGAAACAAGAATTGCCACCCCAGCCCGTCGCCTCTCACTGCCGGCAACGCCAGAGTGGAAGAGGGTCCAATCCCTCTCGAGAGAAGTGGTTCCAGAGCCCTTGCTGTGCGTCGAAGTGAGTCCAACTATATCCAGCCGGAATTTCTCGACTTCGCGCACTAGCTCAGGCTCCTTCCCCCCCAGTGACGTGACGTTCCACGTCCCGAGAGCTAGCTTCTGTAGCCGAGGATCGGACCGCCAAGTGCCCTGCCTTCGGCTGTCGCCCAGCTCACAATGCACCCGACCTCTATGGCCCCTGCTATGGGTGGTGAGCCCATTGGAGGGGTGACCCACGTTGCCTCTTCGGGCTGTGCCCGGCCGGGCCCCATGGGAACAGGCCCGGCCACCAGGCGCTCGCCATCGTGCCCCACCTCCGGGCCTGGCTCCAGAGGGGGGCCCCGGTGACCCGCGTCCGGGCGAGGGAAATCTGGGTCCATGGTTTTTCATCTTCATAAAGGTCTTCGAGCTGCTCTTTGTCTGATCCCTCACCTTAAGTCTTAATTTAATTTAGTACTAAATAAAACTTAGTGTGTCTGGACACAAAATGGGGTCAATGGGGCTTCCAGTAACACCTGCTAATACTAGTGAAGCATGCCAAGTACGCTAAGCCTTTGTGGCCTTTGCTTCTTATGAGGAAGCGAGGTGTGCAGGCGATTAGTGGAGGAATGTTGATAAAGATTGCTTATTAGCACAAAAAGGACTAAAAAGGGACATGTAGTTTTAAAGACATACCGTTAATGTTTGTTGGTATCGAACGTGTACACGAGAGAAGCCTGACTGGAGTTGAAGATTATCCATTAGCGTTTAATCACTGCCTGACTCATTGGGCGGGAAAGGGGAGAGATGTTGCACACGCGGTGATTGTATCAAGATCGTGTAAATCATGATCATGCAGCAGCAGCTCACAAGAGGACAATAGAGACAAGCAAGAAACTGATTAAAATGACATTTGACCCCAATCTCAAAAGGTTGAGGCGTGCTCTGATGTCACAATCCCTGAAAATCTGAGGCAGATTGGGTGGAGCTAGATTTGACCTTTGACCTCAGCTACCAAAATGTATCCAAAAATTAAAAGTGACATTTTTTTGTCCTGACTTTTATAGAAAATATAGTATAACCAGTATTTGCAGTAATCAAGTACATTTTTGTTTTGTTTTTTCAAATAAAAATGCATTCTACAATATTGAAATATTCAAACTAAAAAATGTCAATGAAATTAATGAAAACATGTATTTCTCAATGAAAAATTGGGGATAGATTGATTGGCAACACTAAAATTGGCCCTAGTGTGTGAATGTGAGTGTGAATGTTGTCTGTGTTGGCCCTGCGATGAGATTGCGACTTGTCCAGGGTGTACCCCGCCTTCCGCCCGATTGTAGCTGAGATAGGCACCAGCGCCCCCCGCAACCCCAAAGGGAATAAGCGGCAGAAAATGGATGGATGGCTATCTGTGTTGATGAGGAGGCGACTTGTAAAGGGTGTACCCCGCCTTCCGCCCGATTGTAGCTGAGATAGGCACCAGCACCACCCGCGACCCCGACAGGGACAAGCGGTAGAAAATGGATGGAAGGATGTATTATAATTACTACATTTTATTAATTATGGCCTCAGTCACATATTTGTCACTTATTTATTTTACACGAATCGCACAATGTTAATCTGATAAAATTATTTTAGTTTTTATAAAATTTGTATACTTTTTTTAAAGTGTTCTAAGGATTAAGAATTCTACAGTTAACTACTTCTTTGTCAATCCATCCATTTTCTACCACTTGTCCCTTCTCTTTTTTAAAAATGTGTATTTTCTACTGGATCTACTATATTGTATGCTGCAGCTGTTACATATACTGTAATATTGTGCATGGTAATTGTTATATATTGTAAATATCATATACAAATATAATATCAGTATATATATCATAATGTATGTATAATATGTAAAAATTACATATGTTATATTTTGTATTGAGACTACGGTACATTTTTAGTCTACTTTATACCTGCATTATCCTTTTCATCCTTGCACTTTCCATCCATTGTAACTGAGCTACTGTGTGGAAACAATTCCCTTGTGGATCATTAAAGTTTGTCTAAGAAACGTACAATCAATAGAGCCCTCAAAAAGACTATGTGCTGATTTATTTGTTTTATTCATCCAAAAATAACTAAGTTTGAAGGCCAACATTCCGGTCTGTAAAATCCACACAATGTAGACAATCATAATATACAAACTAGAAAAGCATTCAGAGAGCGCAGACCCGCCTACCTCCCAAAAGTAGAACAGTCCTGGATCCAGAAGATAATCTGGATCAGCCCCAACATTTAATCAGTTGTTACTTATTCCATTTCTGATATTTCCTGAAAGTTTCATTAAAATATACCTTTTTGAGCGAGCAATAGCGGAATGAATGACACCAAGTGAAGCCTCAGTCAGCCATCCACTATCTTTGTCTCTGTGGGTGGAGGCGGGGCCTCCAGCACACACACACAGAATTTGAAGCTTGTAACGTAAATATAAAAAGGTACTAGAAATTATCCAGATCAACCCTAGAAGTTAACGAGAGAAATAAACTGCAACTGTTACATAATCTACTTATGTATTTAACAAAAACAAAACAATTTGCATAGAGTGATGACTTTTGTCTAATCACAAGTTGAAAATACCATTCAAAATAAAGACAAGTTTTTCAGGCAGCCGCGAACAAGCCAACAAAACAGATCTTTTCCACAGGTGTACGGATAGGTTAAACACTTTTGTAGCAACTGTGGTTAATCATGATAAATCCAAATTAAAAAGTGTAATTAGTCTGATTTTAAAATAAATTATTTGACAGCACGAATATATATATATATATATATATATATATATATGTATATATATATATTAAAAAATACAACCCAAATTGGCCCTAGTGTGTGAATGTCTGTGTTGGCCCTGCGATGAATGGCGACTTGTCCAGGGTGTACACCGCCTTCTGCGCGCTTGTAGCTGAGATAGGCGCCAGTGCCCCCCGCGATCCCAAAAGGGAATAAGCGGTAAAAATGGATGGATGGATAGATAGATAGATAGATAGATAGATAGATAGATAGATAGATAGATAGATAGATAGATAGATAGATAGATAGATATTTGGATTTCAGTAGTTTGTATGTTACGTTTCGTGACACGAGTGTGTTGGTTGTGACCCCAAGCTGCAGAGACGGCAGGCGAAGTGCAAGTAACATGTATTCAATAACAAAATCAGGGTTGAAACAAAGTGCACAAAAAAGCAAAACGGTCACAGGAACCATAGGAAAAGCTATGCAGAAAGGAGGCATAAAGCATAATGACCGGAGGACAGGGCTGGCATAGAAAGCATCCTGATTGGCAACAACTGACAGGTGTGTCCTGATTGCTAATCAAGGACAGGGAAGCGAGCAGCCACTCAGACAAGCAAAGTGATGGCAAACTTTGACAAAAAAAAAAAAAAAGACAATAAAAGACTATAAAGACTATAAAAATAAGACCCATTACCTCCCTGCTTGGCACTCAGCATCAAGGGTTGGAATTGGGGGTTAAATCACCAAAAATTATTCCGGGCGTGGCCACCGCTGCTGCCCACTGCTCCCCTCACCTCCCAGGGGGGTGAACAAGGGGATGGGTCAAATGCAGAGGACACATTTCACCACACCATGTCTCTGTGAGACAATCATTGGTACTTTAACTTTAACAAAGAACAACCATTACATGTTATGTAGACCACAAGGAAGTGTTTTCAATCCAGAAAAAAATTATAATAAGACTCCTATAAGCCCGATATATGAAAACAATTCATTGGCAGTTCACTCTAAAAAGACCCCAATATTTTGACAGAAATGCAATTTTATTGACGGAATATCAATAACATATCTAAATGTTATACTTGACAACATGTCATTTATTTGCTGCAAACAGTTTTATCTCGAGTTCAGTTCAGTTGTTTTGAGGGGAAATGTTCCACTCAAGTCTCCTCACTCATCTCTGCACTGACGTACGCTTTGACCTGATCACTGACCGTATACCAACCAGGTAACTACAGGTTATATTCCTAAAGGAGCATATTTGTGTGAGTAATCTGCCTTTATACATAATCAATGCAACCCTTTCCATGTTTACTCACATGTGTTAACATTGACAGCTCTACAATACTAACACAGAACATCAGTCTCCTTTCATAGCTGCAGCTGCGTTATATATTGTACGACAAAGGTCAAAGTCTAATAGACGATGCCACAGGAAGCGCTTTCATATCCTCCCGGACCCTCTGACATCCATTTAGTTCAGTCCGTTTGGACGGAATTTATTTAGAAAAAAACATTGCATCCTTCCTATTTTGCGAATGGTGCACACTGAGGGAAATATAATTGTAACATTTTAGTAGGAAACAGTAATACAAGTTGTGTTCTCTCGTCATAGGTTACCAACTGACTCCACCAACATTGCTCTGGAAAAACAATTGAATTCTTCACGTAATTAGGGTTATTATTTTCTAACAGGTCATCCCAAAGTATCGGCGCTACAAACCGGCATCAATCTTCATATTGAGCAAGATTAATGAAGCCTGAAAAAACACATTACACTGACATTGACAAAAGGCCGCATACTGAAAAAACACTTGTGGACAAGTCTACTGATCAATATGTGTGGGTTTTCATTTACACTAATTGCAGTGTTGTGTAACATTATGTCCCCTACCATTTATAAAAGACAGGATACAACACGGACCCAACAAAAAGGTAAACCACATGAATCATGCCATACATAGAAAAATATCTGGTGCGGTGAAACGAGGTCTGACATTTAGGTTGTCATGAATTGTTAATGATCTTAAAATATACTACTGCTTGTGCTCACAGATGCAAAGGGTGCTTGTATATAGTGAAAAGTCAAAATTCCTAAAAATACCTCATACTTCCTCACCAGTAAATTTCATATGTGACCAAAATTACCAGTTACTATTGGTATTGTTAAACTTGCTCCAAAATATTGTTCTTGTTTGACGTTTGTAATAAAGTTAAAGTACCAATGATTGTCACACATACACACCAGGTGTGGCAAAATGATTCTCTGCATTTGACCCACCACCCTTGATCACCGCCTGGGAGGCGAGGGGAGCAGTGAGCAGCAGCGGTGGCCACGCCCGGGAATCATTTTTGGTGATTTAACCCCACAATTACAACCCTTCATGCTGAGTGCCAAGCAGGGAGGTAATGGGTCCCATTTTTATAGTCTTTGGTATGATGAAATATGTTAATTTGTCTTATACTTGTGTTAGAAATAACAATAGTTAGCGATGAGCACTCTATTTCAAGCCAGTGATCAGCTTGGTTACCTTCGTTTTTACATTTGTAGAAATGCTTGAAAAATGCCTTTCCCAGGGATGGTGCTTTTCATATTTGAATCGATACGGTACCAATTACAGCCACCTGGTTTCGGTATTAAATAGTACCAATAATCAAAATTGTTGTGTTCAGATGTCTTCATAAATTGTTAAAAAAAAAAAAAATCCTTTAACATGCAACACCGATTTGTGTTGTCCAATTGTTATCTTGCTGTGTCTCATTTGCAAGTATTATATAGTAGACTTTGCACATAGTTGATATTCCAAGATGTAAGATGACTAGTGTATATACTACAAGCTAGAGTCAGGAAGTAGTTTTTGCCATTAGGTTGAATGGGCCAGTCAAAGGAAAAGCTCACTGTTGAACAAAAAAGACACCCAGGAACACAGGTCAAACATTTTTGAAAAATTACATTTATACAAGGTATTTTGTTGAGCCCTGCAAAGTGTTCGTACTGTAAGTTTTGTACCTATCACACATGGGCTGTTTGTAAAGTGCAAAAAAAGAAAAAAAAAATCACATACCTTCTATTATAAATCAATAATATTGAATGTGAATGTTTTGGCGCATTAGCAAACAGCTAAAATTAGGTACCAAGCAAACTATAACGTGTTACCTAAGAATGTACAACAATTCTTATCACCTAAAGAGAAATATAACCTTAGAGAAAAATGTGAATTAAAAAAAAAGCGGTATGCACGTACAACACTTAAAACCTTTAGTATATCAGTACGTGGAATTAAATTATGGAAAGGATTTTGGAAAATATGTCAAACAAAGCACTAATATGATCCACTTAAAAAAAAAATCAATTTAAAAGTGTTTACAAAGTATAAGAAAGATTACACCTTTTGAACTTATTGAAAATAAGATATTTTTCATCTCATGTGAATCATAACTGACATAACATTTATGCAAATAACTTTTGTAATCAGAATGAATATATGTAAATTATGTACAAATGAACAGGAAGATAATGTGTTAGTACTCCAATTGCTATGAGGAAGAAAATGGATAGGATTAAATAACTTCTGCTGCTTCTACTCGTTTTTGAACATGTACAGAAAAATGATATGTGATGCATCGTATTAAAATTGTATACATGTTCGAAATAAACTGCAAACATGTTACATGAATCGGTACTCGATAGTACTGACAGACTTCAGTCTGTACCTATAAAAGTACTCACATCCTCAAATTACTAATATTGCTTTAAGGGACGGTTTGACATTGCAACAAATTCTGTCCATTTTCTACAGGGAGACAAAATGATGCAAACTTGATAGTTTGGGAATAGCCAGTAAAACAACTAAAAGGCCTACTGAAACCCACTACTACCGACCACGCAGTCTGATAGTTTATATATCAATGATGAAATCTTAACATTGCAACATATGCCAATACGTCCGGTTTAGTTTTCTAAATTGCAATTTAAAATTTCGTGCGGAAGTATCTTGCTAAAACGTCACCGTATGACGACGCGTGCGCGTGATGTCATGCATTGTAGAGGACATTTTGTTCCAGCACCGTTCCTAGCTATAAGTCGTCTGTTTCCATCGCATAACTCCACAGTATTATGGACATCTGTGTTGCTGAATCTTTTGCAATTTGTTTAATGAATAATGGAGACGTCAAAGAAGAAAGCTGTAGGTGGGAAGCGGTGTATTGCGGCCGCCTTTAGCAACACAAACACAGCCGGTGTTTCATTGTTTACATTCCTGAAAGATGACGGTGAAGCTTTACTGTGGAATAGAGCGGTCAAGCGAACACGGTTGGATTGGACCACACACACACACACACACACACACAGTACAGTGTATTATGCAGCGATCATTTCGAAAGATCGTGTTTCGGAATGGGTCCCTTGCGAAGGGCAGAGATGGGCATCGCCACCACCCGTCGACTGGTGCTTTAGAACAAACTAGTAACACAATAAGCAGATCAGGGATTTTCCAGATTTATCCTAGTAAATTTGTCTAATAACATCTGAGTCGCTCCCACTGTAGTCTTTTTTTTTTTTCTAGTCCTTCACTCTCACTGTCCTCATCCACATCCACTAAAACTTTCATCCTCGCTCAAATTAGTGGGAAAATCCTCGCTTTCTCAGTCCGAATCGCTCTCGCTGCTGGTGGCCATAATTGTAAACAACGTTCAGATTTGAGGAGCTCCACAACCTGTGACGTCACGCGCATATCGTCTGCCACTTCCGGTACAGGCAAGGCTTTTTTATCAGCACCAAAAGTTGCGAACTTTATCGTCGATGTTCTCTACTAAATCCTTTCAGCAAAATTATGGCAATATGACACAGAATGGACCTGCTGTCCCCGTTTGAATAAGAAAATCTCATTTCAGTAGGCCTTTAATGCTATTATTACTAACTTGCAGAGTGTGTGTGTATTAGAGCAACAAACACTCACCATTGTTTAGAAAGTAAACTTCCCTAGATTGAAAATTCTCTTATTTTTCCAAGGAAATCAAACAATACGCATCCTATGTTTGTGGGAATCCGGAGACATTGTGTGTGCATTGTAAGCTCCATCATAACAAGAAAGACTGGATTGGGTCCAAGTCACCTGATGATAATCCGGAGCTCCAAACAGAGCGAAAAGACGAGGGTGAAAAAAAAAAAAGGTTTAATTGAAACGCATGAGTTGATGTGTATTTAAATGCAAATTCCCGTGTCTCTGGTGAACACGGTTTGATATCAAACAAGGTGATGCTTTGAGTAAAAAAAACATGGACAAAAGCAACTCGGACTCTTTGTGCAGAACACCTGACTGCTAATGAAGGGGAAGCCGGCTGACAAGTCTACTCTGTCCTGTCCTGTCTAGCCTGCTAATAAGTGCTCCTCATCTGCAGCAGCCATCACGTCCTCTCTTGGTGCTGCCCAAAACATCTCAAAGTGTCACACGCCTGTCTTTTTTTTATATATTTATTTGCTGCTCAGTCACTCGAAAAAAAGCCAAACAAACAGTCGGGCAGCACACATGGACAAGATGCAGCATGCTGCTGTCAAAACATTCAAAGAGGAGGCGGCTACCTGAGTGTGGAGAGTTGGAGTCAAAGATCATTCTGCCATCTGTCAGGCGTCAAAAGGAAGTAAGTGTGCATCGCCTCCGTGTCCTCCTGGCTTTACAGTAAAGGACACCACCGTACTCCAAGGACAGCCCAAAGTATGACTGATGGAAGGATGCTCTCCTCCTCCTCTTGTTCTGCCTCTTGCTGCTGCTGCTTCTGCACAATGACCCCCCCCCCCCCCATCCCTCTCTCTCTCTCTCTCTCTCTCTCACCGTGTTCTGTCTCCAGCCTCCTAATCTCCCTCCACTTCCCCATCCTGCTCCACATGGACTCCCTCACTCACTCACTGCCAGGCGTGCACAATCATATGCAAACAACAAAAACAAGGCAGACTTAAAAGCCGGAACATATTTCTGCCTGATGGACGCCTCAATAGTCACTAGTTGGTGTGCCATGCATCTTTTTTTTAATGATTAGTTGCCACATTAAAAAAAAAAAAAAAAAAAAAAAATCAAACAGAATGGAACACATCTGCACCAGGGATGTAATGACTCATCTTGCATAAAAGCAGAATTCCCTAAGCTAATTTCAATATACAGTATATGTCTACTCTACACCTGCTTTAAGCCATAGTGTGCGGGATCAGATTGGACGCTCTGTAGGGGAAGTGCTATTTTCAGCCCCTCCGTCGTGATGCACAACACAATAAAAAGAAGGGGGAGAAAAAAAAAAAAAAGTACACCCCCACCCCTGTACTCCTCGAAGGCGCTATAAGGGGATAAATTGGGGAGGTGTCTGAGGGACGAAAATAGTCCCGCTATGACCCAAACCGTTACCAGATGGCAGCAGGACGATTCACAGATGCACCTGGCGACGTAGGAACAGGTCGTCGTAGGTGAATACATCAAATGATGAATGCTGTAATTGAGCATGAAAGGGGCCTGTTTGGGGGCCCGTGACGCCAGAGTGACACACAGTGATTTTATACGGCCGCAGTGGTTCCTTCAGAAGAAAAAAATGGATCTCGAAGTATCACTATAACGACCAACATCCAAATACAGTAGCGTAGTAGGCCCAAGTATTCACTGAAACCAAGGCAGAGGTTTTATTCAACATTTTGTTTTGCAACATTACACAGTTTGACCAAGGGCTTGGCAATATGACTGAAAATGGTCATCCATCCATCCATTTCCTACCACTTATTCCCTTTTGGGGTTGCGGGGGGCGCTGGCGCCTATCTCAGCTACAATCGGGCGGAAGGCAGGGTACACCCTGGACAAGTCGCCACCTCATCGTAGGGCCAACACAGATAGACAAACAACATTCACACTCACATTCACACACTAGGGCCAATTTAGTGTTGCCAATCAACTTATCCCCAGGTGCATGTCTTTGGAAGTGGGAGGAAGCCAGAGTACCCGGAGGGAACCCACGCATTCACGGGGAGAACATGCAAACTCCACACAGAAAGATCCCGAGCCTGGATTTGAACCCACGACTGCAGGAACTTCGTATTGTGATTCAGACACACTAACCCCTCTGCCGCCGTGAAGCCCTGAAAACGATCATGATACACATATTTATATATTGATTGTCATGTTGTCCCGATACCAAAATTATTTCGATACTTTACAAAGGGGACCGCAAAAAATTGCATTCCAGGCTTTATTAGAACAAACAATCTAAGGGTAAATTAAACATATGTTTCTTATTGCAAGTTTGTCCTTAAATAAAATAGTGAACATACAAGACAACTTATCTTTTATTAGTAAGTAAGCAAACAAAGGCTCCTAATTTAGCTGCTGACATATGCAGTAACATATTGTGACATTTTCCATTCGATCATTTTGTCAAAATAAACCCTCTAAGACCCACAGTGATATATTTACATTTTTATTTTATTTAAAAAAGGGGTAAGTTTTTTTCATTTGTATGCGCAAACACATCCACGGAACTTTCATCCTCGCTCAAATTAATGGGGAAATCGTCGCTTTCTCGGTCCGAATCGCTCTTGCTGCTGGTGGCCATAATTGTAAACAATGTTCAGATGTGAGGAGCTCCACAACCACATACCACTAATGGTACTTGTACCACAGTTTGAGAATCACTGATATAGTGAATTCCAGGGATACTTGTTCAAAATATTTTGGGGGCCCACATTTCCAGGAAGCTAAGGACAAGGTACCCCGACATCTCCCGTTTTTATTAGTCTTAATTTGATTATCCCACGCCGTCGTCTACAGTCGATATTTGATTTTGGTCTATTTTCTTGTATTTTTTAAGGCAAAAAAAAAAGTTAGTCAAAGATCATCACTAAGTGTTGATCATCCAGTGTTTTTAAGAATATCCTGCAAAAATGTGAGTCTGTTTTGTTTTGTTTTTTTCTGAACTCACGGGCAGCCAGTTGAATAGCCCCCGACGAGTATGCCTAAAATGGAACCTTGCAGAACACCACTAGTATAACCAAAAATGTTGAACCAATGACAACTTGCTGCATCTGAAGTAAACAAGCTACATCAACACATTAGTTACATAAATCACATTACAAAAGAAAATGTGAACTGCCAAAAAAGGAGAGGACCTAAAGGGGTGCCCTGATGAACGGCGCTATTATGTAAATCAGAAGTTTGGACCCCAGTGTTCTATGTTTTGGTAGCAAACTGCCCATGTGTTTACAGTGGTCCAAGTTCCTCTGTACAATAAGAGCACTGTAGCGTTTTTGGGAATTTGCTGCAAACATGTTTTTACTAAACATGGGGGCAGGTAGTTAGAATAGCCTTGCTGGATCCTATAAACAAGACCTGGGCAA
The DNA here is from genome assembly GCF_033978795.1 of Nerophis ophidion. NCBI lineage: Eukaryota > Metazoa > Chordata > Actinopteri > Syngnathiformes > Syngnathidae > Nerophis > Nerophis ophidion. Next base: position 13,137,280 of record NC_084628.1, on the reverse strand, counting down.
ATTAAGGGCCCAGGGGCCACATACAGCCCATTAAGCTTTTCAACGTGGCCTGCCAGACATTCCCAAATCATTTGTTCAGATGTTTTAGATGTAAAGTGTAGCTGCCCTGATGTGCAGTGATGTTTTCTAATGACCGTAAGTCTTCATCTATGCTAAGTCTTTAAATGGTTGGAATCTGCACTTTTGCACGATACAGTAGTTACTATGGTAATAAAATTAGTTATTCTGGTCATCTAATTAGTTACTATTATCAACTAATTAGTTGAAATGCGGATTTCAGGGACAGACGAGGAAGGAGATTTTTACAACAAAGTTCTAAAGCTTAGTGATATATTCGAATACATTAGATTGTAGGTGGGTTTTTTTCCTTTTACCCTTAGCATTTGTATTTTTGTTGCATTTCGCTTAATTGTAAAATATTTGGATGGAGAGAAGGAGTGACGTTCATATGTTGTCCTTCATAGTTAATATTGTAGATCTCAAATTCTTTTTCATGTACATTCTGGGTGATTCCGTCCGTCCATTTTCTACCGCTTATTCCCTTTCGGGGTCACGGGGGCGCTGGCGCCTATCTCAGCTACAATCGGGCGGAAGGCAGGGTACACCCTGGACAAGTCGCCACCTCATTGCAGGGCCAACACAGATAGACAACATTCACAATCACATTCACACACTAGGGCCAATTTAGTGTTGCCAATCAACCTATCCCCAGGTGCATGTCTTTGGAAGTGGGAGGAAGCCGGAGTACCCGGAGGGAACCCACGCATTCACGGGGAGAACATGCAAACTCCACACAGAAAGATCCCGAGCCTGGATTTGAACCCAGGACTGCAGGAACTTCGTATTGTGAGGCAGACGCACTAACCCCTCTGCCACCGTGAAGCCCTTCTGGGTGATTCATTCAGTAAAAAAAAGGTTAAATGACATTCCGTTTTTTAAGGTGGTCTGTCATAAAGTTTTTAACATTCAGACATTATTGTGAGGTTTTGCATTAATGTTCCTTAAATTCTGATATACCGGCCCCCAGACACATTTTTTCTCTAAATTCGGCCCCCAAGTCAAAATAATTACCCAGGCCTGCTATAAACACTTTTAACAGAATGCAAAGTACGGTCAACATTGTGCCATTGTGGTAATTTTAGGAGTAAATGTACAAAATTTTAGGAGTAAATGTATAAAACTTCGGCTTCTTCCCACTTCCAAAGACATGCACCTGGAGATAGGTTGATTGGCAACACTAAATTGGCCCTAGTGTGTGAATGTGAGTGTGAATGTTGTCTGTCTATCTGTGTTGGCCCTGCGATGAAGTGGCGACTTGTCCGAGATAGGCACCAGCACCCCCCGCGACCCCAAAGGGAATAAGCGGTAAAAAATGGATGGATGTACAAAAAAAAAACTACAAAAAGGCAAAGGCAAAGGCCAATAAACACTTTTATTAAGAATTCTTTCGAACAGGCAGCAAAGTGGAACAATCAGTAGGGCAGTGGTTCTCAAATGGGGGTACGCGTACCCCTGAGGGGTACTTGAAGGTATTCCTAGGTGTTTGTGAGATTTTTTTTTAAATATTCTAAAAATAGCAACAATTCAAAAATCCTTTATAAATATATTTATTGAATACAACTTCAACAAAATATGAATGTAAGTGAATAAACTGTGAAAAGAAATGCAACAATGCAATATTCAGTGTTGACAGATTTTTTGTGGACATGTTCCATAAATATTGATGTTAAATTTTTCATTTTTTGTGAAGAAATGTTTAGAATTAAGTTCATTAATCCAGATGGATCTCTATTACAATCCCCAAAGAGGGCACTTTAAGTTGATGATTACTTCTATGTGTAGAAATCTTTATGTATAATTGAATTACTTGATTATTTTTCAACAAGTTTTTAGTTATTTTTATATCTTTTTTTCCAAATAGTTCAAGAAAGACCACTAAAAATTAGCAATATTTTGCACTGTTATAACATTTAATAAATCAGAAACTGATGACACAGTGCTGTATTTTACTTCTTTATCTCTTTTTTTCAACCAAAAATGCTTTGCTCTGATTAGGTGGTACTTGAATTAAAAATATGTTTCGGAGGGGGTACATCACTGAAAAAAGGTTGAGAACCACTGCTAGGGTGTTGCCTAGTTTCATTTCAAACTACTGTCTGCATCAGTGTCATTTTTATTTACCCTGAAGAGTCGTAACGTCCCTCAACTTACGAGCTTAATTGGTTCTGTAACAGAGCTCTTAACTTGTATCTCAAATCAGCGTCTCCATTGAAATAGTTGAAGTTAATTGAATTGGCGCTCGCCCCCAAAACAGTACAATTTTAACATAAAATACCTTTTACAAAGAAAACTTTTATATAAGATAATAAGTATAAAAAATACAATCAAATGTAGTACAAACAACTACAGTTGAAGCATTGTAATAATAATGTACAGCATTTACTTTGAAGAGTAGACTTACACATTGTCTAGTTACAGCTGCTTCTCCCTCAAACACACCATCAGCAGCTTTTTCATATTTTCATGGATACACGTCCAACATTTAGATATTTTAACATTCCTCACTGGCATTCGACCCTTTCTGCTTCAGTATAGCAGAAACTGATTGATTGAAACTTGTATTACTAGATTGTACAGTACAGTACATATTCCATACAATTGACCACTAAATGGTAACACCCAAATAAGTTTTTCAACTTGTTTAAGTCGGGGTCCACATAAGATTCGCAATGCAACTTGCCTCACAAAATTATGTTGATGATTTCCTTCTTTAATTCAATGACCATAATCCACTTCTCAGCATTGTCATTAATACTCACTTTGTTCCTTCCCATGTTTGGAAGACAAATGTATGTTAATCTCCAGCTATAAGCTAATGCTAGCGAGTAAGACCCGATGTTTTGGTCGGTTCTTATAAGGTTCAGCGTGACAACTAATGGCGGGAATGCTTCTAACGCAACTTTTTGCTTGCAACTTAAAGCATAACAATTAACTTCTAAGTAGGGATTCTCTTTGGTTGAGTAACCACTCTAATAGTGATGTGCCGATGAATCAACCATCGATTAATATTGGCAGATTTCTGTGAAAGTATGTGATCAGTCTTTTATTAATGCCTACCAACCACAGAAGCTGATCCCTTTCTGGCTGACAATTTTATGGTCTATCGGCAGACTGTGTTCAAACAGTGTGGACCCGCTTACCTAAGTTACTAATCATCACCACAATTATTGAAAAAAACAACAACATAATTTCTTACAAGTATTATTATCACTGGAGGACTAAACATGTTACACAGAATAATAGCGAGCAAGAACAGACAAGTTGACATGTTAATTTCTAAACTAGCTTGAAACAGCAGAATAACTAAGTGCTTTTAATTGGTCAACTTTAAGAAGTGTAAATGAAACTGTGTCACAGCGGAAAGTAAGCAGCTATTAAAAGGAAATGAATGAGTAGATTAAAAAGAAAAGATAACAAAACAATGCTGTCTTGGCGTGTAGCAGCCGGGGAGGGGGGGGGACACGTAACAGGAGTGCAGTTCAATTGATGTGTCGGTAGTGTTGATATCAAGGGCAGTATCAGTATATGATTGATACGAGAGTGATTAGATCAATATTTTTATTTTCACAATCACAGTTTTGTCATTATTAATGTTAAATCCAGTGAATAACGAATTCCCTGGACAGGAGGGAAAAATCACAGGATTTAATTAAGTTGTAGATCAGGGGTGTCAGACTCATTTTAGCTCAGGGGCAGCAAGGAGAAAAATCTATTCCTACGTGGGCCGGACTGGTAAAATCACGGCATGATAACTTAATAATAAAGACAACTTCAGATTGGTTTCTTTGTTTCACTTTGGCCGAAAATAGAACAGGCACACTCATTCAAATGTACACGTTACAATGAATCCTCTTGGCAAAACACTTAGAGTTCATTTACAATTTTGAGGAAAAAATTAGTGCAGTTTCAAAAACATAACGAACGCTATGAAATAACACTTCCTGTTTAACATTGTCATGTTGGAAGTTCAGCATTAAAAATGTGTTTAGAAAAGCAATTGAGTGTTTCCGCACATTGGTGACATGCGAAACTGCCACAACACATTAATTTATGAACATTCAAATATTACAATAAAAATATAAAGAAAATAATTATCAAAATGATACCATAGCCAAAATCAAGGTAGCACAACTACAAACTTAACCAATGTAGATTTAAGCTTTAAATAAAATAGAACAAACGCATGTAGAAACATTTTTACCATGGAGTTTAGGGTGCGCATCACAACGTCAACCAGTTGTGAGCGCTACATGGAACCAACTACTACAAAGATGGTCATGTTGACTTAAGTCTTTGCATCTTACTGTTTCATTATTTTATCCCTTGAGTTGATAATTTAAAATTAAATAAGGCATATTGCGTCCCTACAGCGTTAGTGTTTAAAAAAACCAAGATGGCGCCAGTGTGTGCTATGGCCTGCCGTCTATCGCTGTCAGTTCTGTTTGTTTTTGTGCTGTTCACGTTTTTTGTTGTCCCTGTCGACTCACTGTTGGTGTATGATCGCCAAACACTGTTGGATCTGTGTCCCTCTCAAACGGACATGATCAAATTCGACGTTGGTTTTTCGACGTCCAAGTCAGCGTTCTCACCTGGCCGGATTCCTCCTTTCCTTTTTCGCCCACTGGGTCCTCCCCCCCGGCGAAAGCGCCACCGGCGCCGCGGCAAACGTGGCGGCCAGCTGGTGAGAGTTAGGGCACTCCTGGCCCGCCTTTCCGTGGCTTCCCGAAGGAGGTATGGTCCGGTACCTGGTCTCTTCCTGCACCCGCGTTCGCTGGATCCCCCCGGGTCCTGGATTGTGCCTGTGTTCAGTCTGCAGAGGGAAGCTCGTCCGCCTCGCTCCTGCTGGCCCCGCCCCCGGAGACGCGGCGTGAATTCCCGCCACCTGCGGGCTCTGTGTCAGGCCCTACCTGGATTAGCAGCGGCCTTGGACGCGCCGGCCACCGTTAAGTTCAGTCTTGTTAACGCAAGATCCTTGACCAACAAAACATTTATCCTGAAGGATTTATTCGTCTCCCACGGACTGGACCTCCTCTGTTTGACAGAAACCTGGCTGAGAGTCGGTGAGTCCGCCGCTCTTAATGAACTTCTGCCTCTGGAGTGTTCCTATTTTAATTCTCCGCGGTCGTCCGGCCGAAAAGGAGGAGGATTAGCAGTCGTTTTTAAAAATGACTTTAAATGCCGTCAGATCCGCCTGCAATCCTCCTTTTCAAGCTTCGAACTATGCATGTTTGAACTGGGTCTTTCTGATGTCGTCCTGTGTGTCGTCGTATATCGACCACCCAAGTACCACAAAGACTTTATAAATGACTTTTCTGAATTTCTGGCCCAAATCCTGCCAAAATATGATCGTGTCTTAATTGTTGGTGATTTTAATATTCACACCTGCTGCCCAGAAGAACCTTTATCCAGGAGCTTCCTGAATGTCATTGACTCTTTTAACTTTGTACAGTCTGTGTGTGGTTCTACACACGAACGCGGGCATACACTAGACCTCGTACTGTCTTATGGTTTTATTGTTGACAATGTTGTTATTGGTGATGCGGTGTTCAGTGATCACAGTCCTGTTATGTTTAATTTAACTTTTGAACCTGATGTAAAGCCGCTTGCCGTGCGTCATCCGCGTGTTATTAGGTCTGACACCGCAGCCGCCTTTTCTCCTTTGTTTACTGAGTACATGCAGAGTATATCACACTCTGCAGACACTGAACAATTGATGTACTCTTTTCTTTCGACATGTTCTAAGATTCTGGATAGTATAGCGCCCCTCAGAGCTATACGTCCCAAACCAAAACAGGAACCTTGGCTCAATGAAAGCACACGCACAGCTCGGCGTGAGTGGCGAAGGGCGGAGCGCAAGTGGAAAGGGGATAACTTGGAAGTCTCCTATCAAATTTTAAAAGAAAACTGTCGAAATTATCAAAGTGTGGTTAAAGCTGAGAAAACAAAATATTTGTCAGACTTAATTTTAAATAGCATCAGTAAGCCACGTGTTCTTTTTAATACTATTAGTAATGTTCTTAAACCGAATCCAGCCACTTCACTGGAGATGACAAGTGAAACTTGTGAAAAATTTCTCTCCTTTTTTAATAAGGTTGCTTCTATTCGGGCAAATCTTTCTCGTTTTCCATTAAGTTTTAATGTGGCCACTCAGTGCTCGACTGTGTTCTGTCACTTTGAGCCTGTGTCCATGCCTGAACTTACAGGAATAGTCGGCAAGCTAAAACCCTCATCATGTCCCACAGACCCAGTCCCCCCTCGCTTTTTTAAAGAAATCTGGGACACTATTGATTCATCTGTTAGGAACATTATCAACAGCAGCTTGATTTCTGGCTGTGTCCCCTCCTTTTGTAAAAAAGCTGTTGTTGAGCCTTTGATTAAAAAAACAGGTCTTGATCCGACAAGTTTGTCAAATTATCGTCCCATTTCCAAAATACCTTTTGTGTCAAAGATTTTGGAGAAATGTGTTCTGGCACAACTGCAGCCTTTTTTAGATGAAAATAGCACTTTAGATCCATTTCAGTCTGGATACAAAGCTTTGCACAGTACTGAATCTGCACTTTTAAAGGTTTTTAATGACTTGCTTTTAAAGTCTGATTCTGGCAGCTCTGCCATTTTAGTGCTTTTAGATCTTACAGCTGCCTTTGACACAGTCGACCACGCAATTCTTTTAGACCGCCTGAGAGACTGTGTGGGTGTCAGGGGGACTGCGTTAGAGTGGTTCAGATCTTACCTGTCTGAGAGGTCCTTCTCTGTCAGGCTGGGGGACGCCACCTCCTCTTCTGCCCCGCTTTACTGTGGTGTCCCCCAAGGATCTATTTTAGGCCCCATCCTGTTCGCTCTTTATCTCCTCCCTCTTTGAGATATTTTTAAGAAACATGGAGTGTTTTATCACTTTTATGCAGATGACTGCCAAATTTATATGCCGATTTCAAAAAGCCACGGCCCCCTGACACCCCTTCTTAACTGTCTATGTGACGTCAAGGCTTGGTTAGCCCAGAATTTTTTAATAATGAATGAGGGAAAAACGGAAATTTTAGTTTTTGGTCTGGCCCTTACTGACTTGGGACCATTGCAAAATTATGTGCGTCCCAAAGTCACCAGCCTTGGCGTCACTATAGGCAGCGATTTTAAACTAGACAAACAAGTCAATGGCATTTTAAAATCGTGTTTTTATCACCTTCGTCTTTTAGTAAAGGTTAAACCGTTTTTATCTTTTAACCTTTTTGAACAAGTCGTGCATGCTTTTATTTCAAGTTGCCTGGACTACTGCAATGCACTTTATGCTGGCATTAGCCAAAAAGCTCTCTGTCGGTTGCAGTTAGTCCAGAACGCGGCAGCACGACTTTTAACAGGGGCCAGGAAACGCCAGCAAATAACCCCAATTCTTCAGAGTTTGCACTGGTTCCCTGTTCATTTTAGAATTGATTTTAAAACATTGCTGTTTGTTTTTAAATCTTTACATGGACTGGCACCTCAATATATCTCGGACCTCATCCAAATTTACATCCCTGCGCGCGCGCTGAGGTCCGAGAGCCAGTTTCAGCTCGTGGTGCCCAAGACCAGACTTAAGACCAGGGGAGACAGGGCCTTCTCTGTGGTCGGCCCTAAGCTCTGGAACACTCTGCCGCTCCATGTTCAAACTGCTTCCACAGTGGAGTGTTTTAAGTCTCGTCTTAAGACCCACTTTTATTCTTTGGCTTTTAACACTACGTGAGTTGTGTGGTCCTCTGTTCTCTGTTGTCCTCTGTGTTTTTTATACACTTTTATTTTTATTTTACTGTTTTAATTGATTTTACCCTTTAAAATAGTTTTTAATCATATTTGTTTTTATATTGTTTTTATTGGTTTTATTTTTATTCATTTTTTGTTTTATTTAGTCATTGGTGGAGCATAATATTGTTTTTAACATGGCTGTGCAGCACTTTGGAAACGTTATTGTTGTTTAAATGTGCTATATAAATAAAGTGGATTGGATTGGATTAGTCTGCCGCCATCTGCTGCCAACCACAAGAGGAGCAACTGATTTCTTGCACCTTTCAATCCGGAGGGCGCTAAAAGTCAGCGGACACGTCATCTTCGAACGCTGTCATGTGTGGCGAGGGTGAGACTTGAATTGCTATTGCGGCATCCAGTGGACACATTTAGAACAGCAGTTTCTTTCTTAAAAAAAAAAAAAAAAAAAAATGCAGCTCATTTTTACACTTCAAAATAAACCTGGGGGGCACAGGCCGGATGAAACCTGTTCGTACGTTTGACACCCCTGTCGTGTACCATTGACTTAATTTTTATCGAACAAAAAGAAGACTAAGGAGCATTTAAAACCACAAAAAGTGGAGTACCATCTGTAGTTGGAATAGAAGGAGTTATTCCTGCACATCCCATTGAACAATGTGCCCGCGTTCACAATATCAATATTAGTCAATGTCCTGATAAAAGTGCAGAGAGCAATTTATTCTTACCAGAACTGTCAGTCTTCTTAGAACCCCAATGGCACCATCTAGTCTGTCATCCTCCATGGTGCCAGAAATAGCCCGCTAACAAACAAACAAATATTAGTATGACATTTTTAGATGCATCTTAGAATATAATATTCGACGATTCAACTTGGAGAAGTCTGATTTAAATATGAACCTTACTGTTGAATTGTCGGACATTAAGCTCCTTAGCATACATGTTTTTTTTAACATGGGCGACAGAAACTAATGATTTAGATACGACAATGAAAGTCCTAAAGGACATATGGCTCTTTAAAGGGAACCGAATATTAAAGAGTCGGTCAAAAGAGTGGCTTTTTATCATTTTTTTTATTTTTTTTAGCTGTTTTATTGTCTTTTATTAAGGACAAAATAAGATTGGTAGCAGTTGTACAATAAGATGTGGAGCAGAATACTTTAAATTTAAATAAATATTAGTTTATTTTTGGATACTATTCTGAAATGTCATTAACTCTCCTTCAGGTGGTGCTATATCCCCATCACTACTTAGAATTTCCCCTCACCTTAAAAATATGCGCATGAGCATTTTAACAATACCAAAAAGTACAAGATAAAATATAAACATGTATTGGTTTTTGTGGAATGAATTAATACATAAAATGTATATATAGGTACAAACATAAATGCAACTTCATTAAATACACTTTGTACAAAATTGCACCACCCTACCTAATTCCATCATGTGCAAGAACATGCAGGGAAAAAAACAACTCCTTGGTGTTTGATATAAAATGAAGTCATGGAAAACTTCAAAGAAGGCATAAAAAAAGTACTTAGTGATTAAAAAGCAAAATACTGCAGCAGTATATTAATCTGAGGATTATCTCAAGATCACCTGTTGGTTCTTTCATTGGCAACAAGGTGCAGTTAAGGGGCCCAAACCGCATTAACGGTCCCTGCAAGGATGTTGTGATTATGAATAAAAATATGCAAGTTTCCGATTACAGTAAGAGAAGGAAACTGATATTAGAAATTAAATAGCACTGACGGCTTGATTTAAAATCATAGTCATTATGATGGTTTGTTTCAGACATAATTTTAACCGTCTGAGGTATATATATACCTACATCCTGGTCAGGATGCCCCCCGAACGCCTCCCTAGGGCGGTGTTTAAGGCACGTCCAACCGGTAGGAGGCCACGGGGAAGACCCAGGACACGTTGGGAAGACTATGTCTCCCGGCTGGCCTGGGAATGCCTCGGGATCCCCCGGGAAGAGCTGGACAAAGTGGTTGGGGAGAGGAAAGTCTGGGCTTCCCTGCTTAGGCTGCTGCCCCCGCGACACGACCTCGGATAAGCGGGGGAAGATGGATGGATGTGTCTATATACTTAAATAGCAGTTGGGTAGCACTAAGACAAAAAAAAGGGTGAATTTTTTTCAATGTATACTTTGTTGAAATTTCTTAACTTTAGTCTTTAAAAATAAACATGTTTTAATTGCATAAAAGGAGTTACTAAAGCATTGCACCATTTGTTTTACAGTATTACAAATCTTTTGTATATTTAGGCCTGATCTTTACCCAAATATTCAAGCTCTTTAGCAATGAAGATGGATAATTTAAAAAAAAAAAAAACGTTTCAAAGCAAAATCTGTATTATTTAGGTAGAAGAACATACAAATAAAGTACGACATGTGTGCTATGGTTATTAAGGACTGAAGTTGACAGATTTGAGCAAAAAAGTAAAAAAAATTATTGATTCAAAATTGTTATTTATATATTCTTAATTCCCAGAGGACTTTTTTGTCCAGGTGCTACTTACTGTAACTCAACTTAACCCATTTCCCAGTGCATCATTGACATCTGAAAGTAACGGACAAAAATGTAAATATTAACAAAATTTGTATTTATTTCTTGGTTTAAAAAAAAAAAATAAACGCTCGGAAATAAATAATTGAAATACCGTATTTCCTTGAATTGCCCCCGGGGCGCTAATTTAAACCTCTTCTCACTCCTGCGCTTACCAAAGGCATGCGGTAAAAGTAAGCACGCGCTAATTATTTAAAAAACTCTTCTCACTCCGGCACTTACCAAAGGTATGCAGTAAAAATTTGAGTGTGATGTAAGCTTGGACCTTAAATCCTACTGAATAGCTCTTAATATTCTTCCCTCTATGAGATTTCAAATTACCCGTATTGAAATCAGCCTCCTCCATTTTGAAAATGATGACAGGGGAAGTGTCACTGGTGACGTCACGAGTTTGACCAGGCGGTAATACTAAGCTTGCGCTAATTATTTTGGCGCATACTATATGCCCTGCGGCAATTCAAGGAAATACGGTAACCAAAGTTATGGCCAAAAAAAAAGAGAAAAAATAAATACCTGAAATGATGGAAAAGTCCCCATTGTACTGTGATGTTTTTAAGAAGTTACATGTGAGAATATAATATTTACAAAGGCTAAATTTAGCACTTTTTAAAATTTGTTAAATAATTGTAATATATATATATATGTATATATATTTTTTTCTTTATAAAAACTTAGTTTAATTTGATGCATGTAAAAAAACAAATTCAAATTTTATAAAATAAAATAAAAACAAATTTACCAGAATTTTGCATATCTTCCTGACACATAACTGGTCAGGATTCATTTTAAGTAGAATATTTACTAGTCCAGCACTAACGCTGCACAGCGCAGAGGACAACATTTGTCATTGTATTCTTATCAGACAGAACAGGAGGAGGATATAAATGATTTTGCAGTAAATTTACATACAAGGACCCTGCCATTCATTACCCGCATTTTATATTCACGCAAAACGAGGCACTCTGTGACTGTTTGATTTAAAAAGTAGCTCAACCAACTCAGACAGCAAGCAGCAAACAAAAGACGACGCAGCAACAGGAAGAAAACAGATGCAAAGTGAGCTAATTAGCATAACAGGTGAAACACAAAACTCACCATGAAGGTGGAAAAAACAATGCAAACTACTAATGAACAAAAAAAAATGCAGTGGGATGTATGGAATGCTGTGGACGTCATGGTGGGAATGTAGCATTGGCGAAGTTTGAATAATGAACTGGCACCACAACACGGTCTCCACATACCTATATTGACTACTGATTAACAATTACAGACAGCTGTGGCCTGCTGCCTTCTGAGATAGGAGTAAAGGCACTGCAGGAACACACGACCAAAACAGGAAGCAGACATAAAAATAAAAGCACAGAGCAGGAAACGGTGGTAGAAACACAAAATGTCCAACGGTCAAGCAGCGTGACAGTAACGCCCTTCAAGAACGGATCCCTGATGTTCCACAAGACTACCATTCCAAGGGTGGATAGGTGCCACAAATCGGTGCATATATATATATTTCTGTGGAACTGCCAGCATTGTCACTTCATTAAAGTTGGTTGATCGGAATAAATTGGAAAATCTCTGTAGAAAAAAAGGTATTTTTCTGCAGAGCTGTTTGCATCGTCACTTTATTGAAGGTGGTTGATCTTAACAATTTAGTAAAAATCTGTAAAATTACGATATTTTTCCGCAAAACGTTTAATGAAAATTTCTGTAAATATAATGTTTTTGATCATTATTTGGTTTACGGTGTTTTACTTTAATTTTATGGTTTTCGTTTGGCAGCCATAGCTGCCAGTAGATTACCGTTTTTTTACAGATTTTTTTTTTTTTACAGTGTGTGTATATATATATATACATCTATATATATCTATATATATATTTTTTATATATATATATATATATATATATATATATATATAAAAAATATATATATATCTATATATATATATAAAATATATATATATATATATATATATATATATATATATATATATATATATATACTTATATATATATAGATATATATCCATCCATCCATCCATCCATCTTCTTCCGCTTATCCGAGGTCGGGTCGCGGGGGTAGCAGCCTAAGCAGGGAAGCCCAGACTTCCCTCTCCCCAGCCACTTCGTGTAGCTCTTCCCGGGGGATCCCGAGGCGTTCCCAGGCCAGCCGGGAGACAGTATTCCCAACGTGTCTTGGGTCTTCCCCGTGGCCTCCTACCGGTTGGACGTGCCCTAAACACCTCCCTCGGGAGGCGTTCGGGTGGCATCCTGACCAGATGCCCGAACCACCTCATCTGGCTCCTCTCGATGTGGAGGAGCAGCGGCTTTACGTTGAGCTCCTCCCGGATGGCAGAGCTTCTCACCCTATCTCTAAGGGAGAGCCCCGCCACACGGCAGAGGAAACTCATTTCGGCCGCTTGTACCCGTGATGTCATCCTTTCGGTCATGACCCAAAGCTCATGACCATAGGTGAGGATGGGAACATAAATCGACCGGTAAATTGTGAGCTTTGCCTTCCGGCTCAGCTCCTTCTTCATTACAACGGATCGGTACAACGTCCGCATTACTGAAGACGCCGCACCGATCCGCCTGTCGATCTCACGATCCACTCTTCCCCCACTCGTGAACAAGACTCCTAGGTACTTGAATTCCTCCACTTGGGGCAGGGTCCCCTCCCCAACCTGGAGATGACACCCCACCCTTTTCCGGGAGAGAACCATGGACTCGGATTTGGAGGTGTCGATTCTCATTCCGGCCGCTTCACACTCGGCTGCGAACCGATCCAGTGAGAGCTGAAGATCCTGGCCAGATGACGCCATCAGAAGCACATCATCTGCAAAAAGCAGAGACCTAATCCCGTGGCTACCAAACAGGAACCTCTCAACGCCTTCACTGCGCCTAGAAATTCTGTCTATAAAAGTTATGAACAGAATCGGTGACGAAGTGCATATATATATATATATATATGAAATATATATGAAATACTCGAGTTGGTGAATTGTACTCCTCCCCTCTCAACCACGCCTCCCGCCCCAACCACCCCCCCCCAACCAAGCCTCTGCCTAACCCCCGACCACGCACCCCCCACCTCCCGAAATCGGAGGTCTCAAGGTTGGCAAGTATGAACAGGAACCCCTCAGGTTGCTGGCACGGCCACTCTCCCAACAGCGCCACACTGTCAAGGTGGCGTCTGGAGTGGATTCAACCAAGGCAAAATAGACAATGACCCTGCCAGAAGCTGTGCGTCCCCCCGACAAGGCTTCCTAGTAGTATCCCCTCCCCTCTACCCCCCAGTCTGAAGGCATATTCCAGGCGTTCTCTCTGGCCAGAGGAAGACGATGTTGACCGGCGGCATCCGATGGAGTAGCCGTAGCAAAAACCTTGTGTTTTTAGAAGGGTCTTAAAAGTAGCCAAAGAAGGGGCCTGTCTCACATGGAAAGGGAGATCATTACAGAGTGTTAGAATAATTATGTATATAGTATCACATTGACTTTAGTATGCTTAAAGTCTGTTGCTTTAGTTATTAGCAATTGTGCTCAAATTAGACTTTTTCTAATCTATGCAAGGACAAAGCTTTTTGTCTGAGGGGGGGCCTCAGCCACAGATGTTCTTTTTGTTGTAGCCCGCTAACAGCCAAGGACTTCAAGGACCTCAATGAAGATAAGATGACAGCACAGAGACAAAGCAGAGATTTCAAGGACCTCAACGAAGATACGATGACAACACGCAGACGAAGCGGGGACAAGGCAAAATCACAAGGCCCCCAGCACATTCCGTCACGTACTGTGTGTCCTAAACCTGCTTTGCATAATATATGTGACCACTCCTTTTAGAGGCGGCCTCAGTGATGTTGACTATGGAACTCTGATTACTAAGAGGGACGCGGGCGCTGAACCTTAGAGCGTAGGGCAAGACTGTGACTAAGTGTGCAGCGCCATGCGTTCACCTCATGAGCTAAATTAAACTCTGTCTCTGCATGATTCCTTGTTTCTTGTCTGATTAATAAATGTCATCAGTGTTTGAACCTGACACAGAGTTTGGGACCTGCAACAGAGAAGGCTCTGTCCCCTCTAAGCTTGCCCTTTGTTTTGGGTACCTCCAGGAACAGCTGATCTGAGGGACCGGGTGGGGTATTTTGGCTGTGACACCGGGCTAAACAGAGTCCATCGGCACTCGTCGTCCTTTTGGTCTTCACATAATGTACTCTGACTCCTCTTGGCTGTAACATTGACTTTCAGCCTCCATTGCCTGAAAGACCAGCGTCTCCCATTCTGCCATCTCAGCGTTGCTGTATGTCATCTAGGGGTCACTCTTTGGCCGGTTCATTTTGTTACTGTTTGCTCTACAAGCATGAGGCGAGAACCACTGAGCAATGACATGCTGGTTGATATCTTCAACAGAGTCCTTCAGTTTGGCTGTGGCTCACAAAGAGTGGTTGGACTTAAAAATAAAAGCGCAGAACAGGAAACGGTGGTAGAAACAAAGAGAATAAACACAAAACTGCCGAGTAGTGGGTGACACACTAGACATACCGTGTAAAGAGAGTGGCGATTATAAATGTAAAATTCACACAAAAAGGAGTAGGAAGAAGCAGAATGTATTTAATCTGACCACTTGTCTATGTTTTAGCATTTACTGATCATTTGTTCAGTAGTTTATGATGATTTAGTGGGACTTCAACAAATTAATCCAGTAGAATTTATAGAAAATACCTTAATTTTCTCTGTTAATGATTTACTGTCATGCTAAAAGATTGTGTACCTTATTGCAACCACAGACAAAATATCTAACTTGTTTCACATTTCACTTTGGAGGCAATAACGCTCCTTTTTTTTCGTTGAAATACATTTGCCTTGTGGGATAGAAAGAGAGGGAGAAGGTCACCCATGTCTCTCGCTTGTCATTTCATAATAATGTACTCTGTGTAATTAACCTTTAAACGTTGCACCTTTTTTTATGTAAGTTTTTTTGGAAAATGACCCCCACTTTCACAGCAGGCCAACAATTAGGGGATTGCTCATGCAGCCATTAGGACATTATGATGATGTAGTGAAGGACAGTCAAAAGTGTCGTTTTTTTAATTGTCCTGTCACTCATTTTGAAAAATACAATCAAACATATCAACATCCATTGCACCGGTCAACCTGGGGGCGCCCCTCCGAGGTTTCTCATTGTATCCCATTGGGTTGAGTTTTTTCTTGCCCTAATGTGGGATCTGAGCCGAATATGTTGTTGT
>NC_084628.1:13086686-13116686 GCF_033978795.1 Nerophis ophidion | reverse complement strand
GTGTCAATCTCCCAGATAATAGACACATTAGAGCAACATGATTAAACAAAGTTCTACTGAAAGGTGACATTTTATACTGGATTTGTCATTTGACTGGTGGTTTTGATTGATTCTTCTATAAGTCTTTGACAGTAAAGAAGACAGACAAGCCCCAGTGGTTAAATTTCCGCCCTGAGATCGGTAGGTTTGGAGTTAAAACCCTGGCCGAGTCATACCAAAGACTATAAAAATGGGACCCATTACCTTCCTGCTTGGCACTCAGCATCAAGGGTTGGAGTAGGGGTTAAATCACCACAAATGATTCCCGGGCGCAGCACCGCTGCTGCCCACTGCTCCCCTCACCTCCCAGGGGGTGAGAACAAGGGGATGGGTCAAATGCAGAGGACAAATTTCGCCACACCTAGTGTGTGTGCAAAAATCATTGGTACTTTATCTTTAATAATGTTCAGTGCAAATAAAAGCCTTAATCTTTGAACGTTGTTGACTTGTGTGATCATTCAGACTAATTGGATTGAGAAATTGTTTAAGACATCAATAGATGCCTTGGCAGAAGACACCACCTGATTAAATGTAAACCTACACAGAACTGACTCCTTAATGAATTTCCTGTAATAAGCGGTAAAAGCAGCAACAAATGCTTTATATATATATATATTAGCGAAAAGCAAAACCTTAGTGAGTAGTGCCTTGTTTAAATTCTGCATGATGAAGTTTTATACAGCGTTTTCTAGAAACATTTTCCTAGATAATTGTACTGGCAATGAAATGAAAAGAATGAAGCGCAATGAAAAAGACTGCAGTGGAGTACAAATGTTGCTGCCACGAACCCATAATGCATAATTGCGACTAGGGCTGGGCGATATATCGATATACTGCGGGTTTGTCTCTGTGCGATATACAGACCCCGTTTCCATATGAGTTGGGAAATTGTGTTAGATTTTAAATATAAATGGAATACAAAACCTTTTCAACCCATATTCAGTTGAATGCACTACAAAGACAAGATATTTGATGTTCAAACTCAAACTTTTTTTTTTTTTTGCAAATAATAATTAACTTAGAATGTCATGGCGGCAACACGAGCCAAAGTAGTTGGGAAAGGGCATGTTCACCACTGTGTTACATCACCTTTTCTTTTAACAACACTCAAACGTTTGGGAACTGAGGAAACTAATTGTTGAAGCTTTGGAAGTGGAATTCTTTCTCATTCTTGTTTTATGTAGAGCTTCAGTCGTTCGACAGTCCGGGGTCTCCGCTGTCGTATTTTACGCTTCATAATGCGCCACATGTTTTCGATGGGAGACAGGTCTGGACTGCAGCGGGCCTGGAAAGTACCCACACTCTTTTTTTACGAAGCCACACTGTTGTAACACATGCTGAATGTGACTTGGCATTGTCTGTTGAAATAAGCAGGGGTGTCCATGAAAAAGACGGCGCTTAGATGACAGGATATGTTGTACCAAAACCTGTATGTACCTTTCAGCATTAATGGTGCCTTCACAGATGTGCCTTCTGCACTAATGCACCTCCATACCATCACAGATGCTGGCTTTTTTTTGTTTAAAATTCCCGTAGGTGAAACTTTATTATGGATCACAGCGGTCAAGCGAACATGGATCCCGACCGAATGTCAACCAGCAGGTTTCGGTGAGAAAATTGTGGTAAAAAGTCGCTTCTTACCGGAGATCAGCTGAGCTTGCGCTGTCCATAAAGCTGCCATCGACTTTCCTGAGACACTGCGCGTCAAGACACCCGTGGACACACACCTCCGACTATCAGGTACTGTTAAACTCACTAAAACACTAGCAACACAATAGAAAGATAAGGGATTTCCCAGAATTATCCTTGTAAATGTGTCTAAAAACATTTACATCCGTCCCAATGCAATCGCGTTTTCTTTATTTTTATAGTCAGTCTGTTACGTCTGTTTGGCATCGTGGTGCCGGGTTCGATTCCCTCGAGGATGCGTCGAAATAGAACACAGCAAAGGTAAGTTTTAACTATTTATTTGAATAACTAAAGGTGCTAGAAAACAAAAACACTGTAGCTAAGGAAAGGCAAGCAAAAGACGCTAGCATGAAAGTTAGGATAAACAAATAGTAAATTAAACTGGCACATAGGCACACAAAGGGGAAAACAAAACATTTAGCATGAGAGCTAAGAATAAATAAAATTGTGCAGCGTGAGAGCTCGCGTGAATACTACAGGAATTGCATGTAAGCAAAAGTGCAAAGCAGACGTACCGTTGTGTGAAAACAAACTAGAGTCCCAGGCAGAAGAATGAAAAGAGGAAGGCTTATAAGGGAAGGTGATTAACAGAAAACAGGTGTCCAGGAACCGGGAGTAACAGCTGAAACTAATAAGTAACCATGGTGATGGACTAAACGGTAAATAAACGGATCAAACCGAGAATAAGAACAAAGATGGAAAAATAAACAATAATATGTGAAGATCCGAGTCACGGATCGCAACACAGTCGCTATCAATATCCTCAAACACAAATCTTTAATCCTCGCTCAAATTAATGGGGAAACTGTCGTTTTCTCGGTCCGAATATCTCTTTTTGTTGGAGGCTCCCATTAAAAACAATGTGAGGACGTGCGGAGCCATCAACGGGTGACGTCATCGTCTGCGACTTCCGGTAAAGGCAGGGCTTTTCTGTTAGCGACCAAAAGTTGCGAACTTTATCGTGGATGTTCTCTACTAAATCCATCCCATCCATCCATTTTCTACCGCTTATTCCCTTTCGGAGTCGCGGGGGGCGCTGGCGCCTATCTCAGCTACAATCGGGCGGAAGGCGGGGTACACCCTGGACAAGTCGCCATCTCATCGCAGGGCCAACACAGATAGACAGACAACATTCACACTCACATTAACACACTGGGGCCAATTTAATGTTGCCAATCAACCTATCCCCAGGTGCATGTCTTTGGAAGTGGGAGGAAGCCGGAGTACCCGGAGGGAACCCACGCATTCACGGGGAGAACATGCAAACTCCACACAGAAAGATCCCGAGCCTGGATTTGAACCCAGGACTGCAGGACCTTCGTTTTGTGAGGCAGACACACTAACCCCTCCGCCACCGTGAAGCCTTCTACTAAATCCTTTCAGCAAAAATATGGCAATATGGCGAAATGATCAACTATGACACATAGAATGGACCTGCTATCCCCGTTTAAATAAGAACATTTCATTTCAGTAGGCCTTTAAAATAAAGACTAAACTAAACTATATGCTGAATGAGCCAATCAATGTGCACTGTCACACACGCAGTAATATGCTCCCCTTCTTCCAGCAACAATAACACAATTGATTTGAACAGATGTGACATTTTGGAGGTGCGCAACTGAATTACAGGATGAAATGTGTTGTCTGCTGCCACTTACGTAGAGCGAGTGCTTTGATTACATAAGGTAAACATTACCTGGCAGGAGCATGGAGGGTAATTGAAGGTGTGTGTGTGTGTTTCAACCACGGGAACATTTATGTATGCGGTGAGGCGAAACGCTTCCTTGTTATCATTTGGGGTCAGATCCAACATGAGCGCATCATTGTGGTTCTATTTAGCTGTGTCATTGGACTTAACCACTCTACTCCATCTCACAAAACCACGTCCATAAAGTAAATGGACCAGAACCGCAGTATTCTCTCTGTAGCACAGCAGGATTTTTATAATCGCCGCATGTCTGTTTCCTTTTCTCAAATAATCCAATGTGTTCACATAAAAAGTGTAGCGTTTTTTACAAACCCTGTTTATTGAACATTCTTAACCTTATGTATAATCATTTAAAGTGTATTATTGTAAAACAAAATATAGTGACCATAATATGTAACATAACTATTAATTTATTTATATGCATTATTCTTTTGTAGTACATATTTATGGATCATGTGATCTGTTCACCAGCAGTTTTTAGTATTTTTTGGATATTGATTTTAGCATAGTTTATTTTATTTTGTATATAAATAATATATATTATTTTGTTAAGTGCATATTTATGTCTTATGTGTTGTGCTTTAATCAACAGCAGTTTTTTTTATTTCCTTATAATTTGATTTAATATATCCATTAATTTACAAACGTTTGTATGTTTAATGTATTTTTAAGCATCAGCTATTTTTTTGTATTATATATATTTAGAATTTTTTTTGTCAATTATGTATGTATGCATTGTGTTTTAGACTGCAACCTTTTTGATAATTATTTTTGTTAATCAAATATGTAAACCCAGCAGTTTTCTTTATGTTTTCATTATTTTGTCAATTACAAATTGATCATTATGTGTTGTTTTGTGTATTACCGGTACAAACATTTATTTTATTTTGTTAATTATATATGTATGTATTTTGCAGCAGCAGTTTTTTTTTTTATTACATATGTTCATAATATTATTTTTGATTATATATCTCTGCGTTTTGTTGCTTTAAGTGGCATCAGTTTTTATTTTACGTACATCTGTGTTGGCCCTGCTTTGAGGTGGTGACTTGTTCAGGATGTACCCTGCCCCACCTTCCGTCCAAATACAGCCAAGGCTCCAGCACCCCCCGCAATCCCAAACACACACACACACACACACACATATTTATGCCTAATGTGTTGTGTTTTAAGTGGCAGCAGTATTTTTTTAATCATATTTTTGTTTATTTTATTATACAGGGTGTCCACATTTTAAAACATATATTACAAGGTCTGTTGATAAGACGTCTTAACCAAATTTAGTTTATTCAAAATCAGTGTTTATTTACGTTTGTAATCATATTGAAATGTTCTTTTTCAGGTATTCTGTTACATTCCATTGCCACCATTACATTTGTTTTACGATTGAATAAACCCAATTTTGATTGTTTTGTTTTGTTTAACAAAACCCAACACACGAATAGCACAACCACATACCCAATTAGCAAAACACCTTAACTCCTTTTCAAAATGAACCACTCTTGTAAAAACTACACACTAACTTATCCAAACCATAATTTTTTACCCTATGAAATACACACATTGCATATGTCTTGACTCTCTTTGCACCACTTACACTCTGCTGTTGAAAACCTTAAACACGTTCGGCTAATTCTGCTTCTAAGTGCATAGAGTAGTATGGGTGAAGCACACAGTGAATTTGCAAAACATCGCTCGGATTTGCACGACTGGAAACACAATGTCTGCTCGCACTTTTTGCAAAACAATACACACAGTGAACACTTGTATGCATTACTGTAGACACCACACAGGACACAAGACTAATGCTGTTGACAATGTTATTTATTTTTTTCCATATACTCAAGCCAACATGGCGAAAAAAAACAAAACATTTCCCACTTTTCATGAACATAACATTTTATCCTGTACAAAAAAAGACCACCCGCTCCCAAATAGAAAACACAGCACATAAATTGCTACTGTCGGTCTCTTCTCTTTTGAGCTTCACCTACTCCTGCTTGAGGTCTTCCTCTTCCTCCGCCTCTAGCCCAACCTCTGCCTCCTCTTCTCCTCCTTCTCAAATTCCCTCTCTCATCCTCTCTCATCCTCACTCTTCCTCTTCCTTCCATTTTGGTTAAGCTTGGTGAACTCACCTGCTGCATTTTTATAGTGCTTAAACCTGATTGGTGTGTCAACAATTAAGCAATCTTGTGTTTGCAGACCTGATGGCAGTGTTCAATCAACTGGCTCATAGGTGTGGTCATTTGACGGTCAGTGCTTGTCAAGGAAGTGACATGATCTTCATATACTTCTGTGTCTAATGCATAGTCGTGTGTTAGTGTTTCAAATCACGGTGGGTATTTTTTTGCACAAAGTGTGAACGGACTCATTGTGCTTAAAGTGGTGCAAATCTGGGGCCAGGTTTTGCTCCATGAGTGTAAGGTTTTGATAATTGGGCAAAACTTTAGATTTTAGTGTTTATTCAATCGTAAAAAACTGTAATGAAACTTGGCAAGAAATCAAGCACCGTCTTGATGTGCTTAGTGCAATAAATAGGGCCAATATGGAAGTGTTATAAATTAAGTAAAAAATAAAAAACAAAAAAAATCTGACAAAAACTGCTTACATTAGAACACATCTCGGTAACACATCTTGTTTACCGCGTTTAACTTTTTTTTTTAAGTTATAAAGAGAACTTATGGACACTGTTAATATACATTACGCATTGTGTGTTTTTTATTATATATTTTTGTACTTTGTTTTCATTGAATATGTCATTTATGATTGATGTGTTGTGTTTTAAATCACTTGCAGTTTTTTTTCTCTAGGCATTTATTCATTTTTTATGTTTGTAAATTATACAATTATGCATTTGGTTATCTGTTTTAATCGCCAGCAGTGTCATGATCCGTAGTCTGGATCATGTTTAGTTTAGTTATTTTCTGTTAGTTTGGACTCCCTTTGTTGTTTGTGTACCTTTTTGTGAGTCAGTTTGGTCACCATGGCAACATATTAATTTCACCTGCTGAGGATTCCAGACGCACACCTGTTTTTTTAATTACTTCCTTATTCAAGCCTGCCCTGTCCCGTCAGTCGGTCTTGGTCCCTTGTTTGCGGTATGCAACTGTTTCGTTGGTAATTCTAGATTTCTTGTTACCTGATCCTGTGCTAGTGTTAGCATTAGCTTCTGTGTTTTCGCCACGTGTTTCTTTTCGTCTGTTTTTGTACCAGTGTTTTGTTATTAAATCATTCTTACCTTTTAGTTGTTGTCCGGAGTGTCTATGTTTGCGTTGGAGGAAAGATCCCGCATTAAAATGCGACCCCCACGTGACAAGCAGTTTAATTTCTATTATACATATTTATTAATCTTTGGTAAATCAAGCACCAGAATTCTTATTTTGTGTATATATATATATATATATATATATACACACATACATAAACACACATGTACATATACACTTAAATACACATACACAAACACATGCATTTATATGTGTAAATTATATGATTATGTATTGGACATAAACACTCAGGGCTCAAGGTATTTCTGTATGAAGTTTGCATGTTCTTCCCATGACTGCGTTGGTTCCCTCCGGGTACTCCGGCTACCTACCACCTCCAAAAACAAGCACCTGGGGATAGATTGATTGGCAACTCTAAATTGGCCCTAGGCTGTGAATGTGAGTGTGAATGTTGTCCGACTATCTGTGATGAGGTAGCGACTCGTCCAGAGTGCACCCCGCCTTCTGCCCGAATGCAGCTGGAATAGGCTCCAGCACCCCCCTGCAACCTCGAAAGGGACAAGCTGTAAAAAAAATGGATGGATAGACGGACATGCATGCATTTTGTGTTGTGTTTTAAGCACAAGCACTTTTTAAAATCGTAAATATTAACCTTTTTTATTGAATAGTGGTTATTTATGGATTATGTTTTGTGTTTTAAGCAAAAAACATAATCCACAAATGTGTGTGTACATATGTAAGTGAGTGTGAATTTAAATGTATTATATATAGATAATATATAGCATCCACGCAGCAACCACTGAATTGAATTATATTTTATATATTATTGTATTATGTATATTGTATATGTATAGGGGTGGGACTGTCAGAGTTATTTGTTGTCAAACCCCAAGATGCAGAGATGGAGGCAGGCATGGAGTGAGAAAACATGATTTAATATAAATAATAGAACAAGAACAAACAAAAGGGTACTAACACAAAGCACGCACGAGGCGGATAATCAATGAAAAGGAGCTAGCCTGGGAGCTAGAAAATAACGAACAGGAGCTTAGTGTGGAAGCTAGCGGGTAGCGAACAGGCAAACAGAAATTGTACTTGTATGATGAAAAATAAAACAGAAGCAGGGAACAAAAAACAGTAAGCTACAAACATCAACCGAATATAGTTTACCGCTACGCTGCAAAGACAAGGTACGGCACGACAGGAGCGACATGTGGCAACGACAATGATCCAGCAACTGACACAAGACAAAGGAGGTACAAATAGGAGCGGACTGATTGGCAACAGGTGTGGCCAAGTGCCAATCAGCCGTAGCTGAGGAAGAACACAGCACTCAGGGAACAAGACAGGAAGCTGAACCAAAATAAGAGCACTTGACAGGAACTAAAGACGGGAGATACTAAACACAGATGAAAGACAAATGCAGAGGAAAAAATGAAAACATAGACAAACTAACCTAATAAGTTTACTTCTTCCCACTCCCTTTTGAGCCAATCTTGACATCTACAAAAGATTAGTCACATGTAATGTTTTCAATGTAGGTGTAAAAATAATGTGTGTATATATATATATATATATATATGTATATATATATATATATATATTTCTTTTTTATTTTATGTCATTCTTTTGTTTTGTTTGCATGGCTCAAAATAAACCATTCATTCATCCATTCAAGCACAAACACTTTTTAATCGTAAACATTAATATCCGTTTTTTTCATGATTGGATATTCATGCATTATGTTTTGTCTTTTAAGCACATGCGGTGTAAATGCAAAATATATGGAGATACATAAACACAGAATGTACTCTGCATAAAATCCCTGCAGTAA
Source organism: Nerophis ophidion (assembly GCF_033978795.1). Lineage (NCBI taxonomy): Eukaryota > Metazoa > Chordata > Actinopteri > Syngnathiformes > Syngnathidae > Nerophis > Nerophis ophidion. The sequence goes on along the minus strand of NC_084628.1, from coordinate 13,108,189 downwards.
AAACAAACCCCTATTGCTTGTAGGAGAGCAAGAATAATGTTACTCCGCCCTCTCGTGGACACAAGTCTCCATTACATGACATCAGTTTTCAGGACTTGATACAGTATTGATTGATTGAAACTTTTATTAGTAAATTGCACAGAACAGTACATATTCCGTACGATTGACCTCTAAATGGTAACACCCGAAAAAGTTTTTCAACTTGTTTAAGTCAGGGTCCACGTTAATCAATTCATGGTAAAAGGTGTGGTGTAATAATTGAAAATAATTTTACATCCAGTTATTTAAGCACAAACAATATATTAGCATTCTAGTGATGCAGACATTTATTTTAATATACCATGTTTTGTTCATACGTTCATCCCTTTTGACAAGGTTGCATAACAGCTTACACACGGCGTGCTCTGCAGTGGACTTATGGAAAAAAAAGCATCATCGTTATGAAAGTCCTGGAATGTCCTCTGCAGAGGACACTAATTGTCAGGAGGATGTAACAGTTATGCAATGAGATGTTAAGAGGGATGAGCAACAATGTTGTTTACGGTGCATCTTGTGTTGGAACACGCCATTCAAAAAAAGTTACACCAGCAGATCTTTACCACTTGCTGGACTTCATCCACTCAACATGCTCACTAATTGGAGCCCGGGCTACTTTTCACTGTGGGATAATTAATGTGCTACTTCAGCTGAGGGGTTTGCGAAAGAAATAACTGAGCCTCGACCCCGGGAGACTCTGCGGAGTGTCTCGAGCTCACATGGGATGGCGGTAGGAAAAGGATGGAGGATGAGGAGGAGGAGGCTGGATCAATGTCGCCGAGTTTGCTCATTAACTAAAGGACCTTGGCTGGATCGGCCTCTGAGGAAGGCACCCTTAGGGGAAGGCCAGACTGAGGCTTGTTAACCTTCGTCTTGTGTTAGGGTTGGCACCGACCCATTTTAGTTTTCAAATGCATAAAAAAACACATACATTTATGTTTTTTGCATCAAGGCTTTTTGACTTTGTCAGGAACCTCTATTTTAACAAAACAAAACATTTTTTTTGTGTTTCACTAAATTGTAAAATGCTCTGGTAGAAATTATGACCTTGGTGTTGTTAGGGTCGGTTTTGACCCAATTATAAAATTAAGATTTTCAAGCAATAATTACAGCTAAAACTAAACACACTGACAGCCAGCTCCTCTCCCAATCATGTGGGCTTTAGGGGATTCTCATTTTACCTTGTTATCCAGTACAAAAACAAACAAGTGAGGTCAATTCAGTATAAAATGATTAAAATGAAAACATAAATACAATTTATTTAAGAGATGTGTTCTAATATCCCTCAGTTATAGTCAAGTAACACAACATTTTATTTATTTTTTATTTATTTATACAATTCTCTTGAGGTTCATTTTACCATTTTTTTTTTTAAATTGAAATCGTGGGGTATACTGACAAAAAACAGGCCCAATGGCCCACACCAAAAATATTAAAAAACAATATTTTCATGGATTAGGAAGCCTAGCAAGGCAACCAAGAGATAAGAAACAAATTGGATGATAGATAATTGTCTTTAGTGTATTTTACAGCTGATTTAAGACATGGGTCAAAACCGACCCATTAACATAAGAGATGGTAACAGGAAGCTAACACAAGAGGCTTGTTAAAGACAGTGGCTGGGTGATGCCTCTACTGTCCACTAGGGACAGTATAGCATTAATGGAATCCGCATTAAAAGGCCTACTGAAATGAGATTTTCTTGTTTAAACGAGGATAGCAAGTCCGTTCTATGTGTCGCACTTGATCATTTTGCGATATTGCCATATTTTTGCAGAAAGGATTTAGTAGAGAACATCCACGATAAAGTTCGCAACTTTTGGTCGCTACTAAAAAAGCCTTGCCTTTACCGGAAGTCGCAGACCATGTGCGTGTGACGTCACGGGTTGTAGAGCTCCTCACATCCTCACATTGTTTACAATCATAGCCACCAGCAGCTAGAGCGATTCGGACCGAGAAAGCGACAATTTCCCCATTAATTTGAGCGAGGATGAAAGATTCGTGGATGAGGATATTGAGAGTGAAAGACTAAAAGAAAAAAAAGGCGATTGCAGTGGGAGTGATTCAGATGTTATTAGACACGTTTACTACGATAATTCTGGAAAATCCCTTATCTGCCAATTGTGTTGCTAGTGTTTTAGTGAGATTATGTAGTACCTGAAAGTCGGACTGGTGTGGCCAAAGGTCTCCCGTCCAAAAGGCAAAACCCAGTAACTCAATTTTGATCAAAACTGAGCTGATAATAATTCTGGAGTTCCTAGGTGATATGCTTTACATTAGTGTATGCGATATTGTCATTTGTTCCGTAAGTAAGCTGTTACGCGCATGGCAGGACCTAGCAACTACCACATAACCGCGTAGATACAACAGAAAAACCTAGTATCTCAAGGGACCAATCGAAGCTTCTTTGTCAGTCGCCTTACTGTCTTTAATGAGACATTTGCACGAATGGGGGCCGACGGTCAACCGGATTATGTGATATTATGGCACGAGGGGATATTTGGAAGATTGGCCCAGGACGTTGCAAGCACCTTCATTAATTGTATTGTTCTTGATTCTTCCCCTTGCATACTCTTTTGGGCAGATAACTGTGGAGGTCAAAAGAAAAACTGGACGCTGTACACGGCTCTTGCAAACGCAGAATGGGGCCCACCCGAGATTGTGATAAAATATCTGGAGAAAGGGCACACGTTCATGAGAGCAGATTCAATCCATGGCTCAATCGGCAAGAAAATGAAAGCTCAAGAAAACATCTATACGTTTGATGACTTTGTAGATCTTTGTAAGACAGCATCAAGATAGATTGGTTTTCCTTTGTTTTCTCAAAATCAGCTAGACGTGAGTTACTAGGTTTTGCCTTTGGACGGGAGAGGTGTAGTGACCGCCAGTGTCTCCGTGGGAGGAGGTAATAGTCGCCGCAGCAGCGGCAGGAGAACGCCGGCTCCGCTCATAACTACGGTAAGAGCCAACTTATTACCACAATTTTCTCACCGAAACCTGCCGGTTGACATGTGGTCGGAATCCATCTTCGCTTGATTCCTCTGTTCCATAGTAAAGCTTCACCTTCGGTAATTTTAAACAAAGTAGGTAGGTAGGTCTTTATTGTCATTGCAACAAGTACAACGAAACTTTGTTTTCAGCACAAACCTGTTCAAGATTAGACAAACAAACAGTGTACATGGTTACAGAACAAGAACGCTGATGGGTCGCCATAAGGCGCCTCATAAAAGATGGGAAAAAGGTAAACGCTGGGGAAGGATGAGTAAAACAATACAATCCAGACTGGGCTCCTAAGGGGGCCCAGTTCGGAGTGAGAAAAAACCTCCATAGCAAAGCACATATACATATTACAAAGTACATCTCGAGATATCTAGCAACAGAGGGAAGGTAGTTCAAGGTCATGGTGGTAGGTCGCAGCTCTCAGGCGCTGACCATCCATTCATCACCCCTACGGGATTGCGTCGAGGGCGTTGGATTGGGGGACAGGAGGGTGTATGTGTGGCGTATGTTTTTTTGTGGATGTGTGTGTGTGTATGGGCCCATAGTGTGTCTCTGTTCCACGGCCTTGATGTATTTGCAAATGTGTATTGCAATATTTAATGCAACCTCCGTTGATATATATTATGACATATTATTTTGTACGGTATGTAAATGATAATAGAAACATTTCAGAACGGGTTACAAAGGCTCCTAATTTGTTTGTTGACATTTGTGGTAGAATATTGCGTCATTTCCAGTGGTATCATGTTCTCAAAACTATTTGTGTTGTTTGGATACTTTACAAACCAGTGTGTCACACCGCGGTGAGGGATGCCTTGTCTTGGTTTTTTCTGTCTTGTGAATTGCATGTTTTAGTTTGAAAAGTAACTCTCCTCTCGTTTCAGGTCACTTGCCCTTCCTTTTGTGTCATCAGGCTGACGTCATTCCTGATCCCTGTTCGTTTCCACCTGTTACCCATTACCCTCATGTGTCTTATAATCCCACGCCTCCCTTTGTTCTGTGCCGGATTGTCTCGTTTGTTCGTGCCTGTCTCGCATCCTGTCCAAGCCTTGCCTCGTCTCTTGTTGAATATTTTGATCCTGAATTCCTTTGTTAATATTTTGAGTTGTTTTTTTCCTCCTCCTCAGAGTGATTTTGGTTATTTAGTTTTGCAGTCAAAGTGGTGAATTTTTTAGTTTTTTCTTACAATTCTTCCTTTTCCTTAATTTTTGGAGTGACACCTTTTGTTAACTTTTTTTTTTTAAATAAGATACAGTGAAGAAATGTAATGTAATGTTTTTTTGTTTATGATAAATTTCATAGACTATATCCTCTGCCAAGTTTATTTTGTTATTGTTTTTGTGTTTCCTCCTTTCGGAGTGATTTTCAGTTGTTGCTTTTGTGGAATCTTTTTTTGCCGACTAGTCAGGTTATAGCCTATGTTAATTTTCCCCGACTCTGGAGGTGAAAAGAACATTTTAAAATAAAAGCCTGCCAGATTGTTCCCTACTCTGCATCTGAATACCATTTTTGACCAAGCCTGACAGAGTGCCACATACCAATCTCCAAGATCATTTAATTACTCACTTTTGCTCACATCTATATTAAGACAAAAATGCAGAATGGCGATGAAAAAATATGAGTTAACAATCCTATAATTTTCTTATTTTATTAAAAATTTTAATTAAGTTAACTACAAAATATCAAAACAAAAAAAACAAAAAAAAGTATTGGCTCTCATTTGCTAAGTTTGTAAGAAATACAAAGAAAAAAACATTTTTATGATATTAAAAATTATCGATCTACTCCTGTTAGTATCAACATCATACTGATATTATGTTTGATATCACTATTGTTGATATTTGTCTTGATCCGGCAACCCCTGTTTGCGTTAAAGAGCGATTGACATGGCTTTTTAATTCCTAATGTGGTGTGTAATGTAGCACTTTTAGCTAGATTTCATCCTCCAGTGATAATAATACTTGTAAGACAGTTCATTTTCCGCCACAGAGTTGAGGAAGGCTGACTTAGAAGTGGTTTCGCATTGTGGTTGCGAGTAAAGATGCTACAGTGCGTTGAGGCCACGGTCGTTCACTTTTCACCGTCCAGTTTGCGTGTCATCAACATGCATAATCACCATGAAACATCTGAGATAGAGTTGAAAGCTCTATTGTCCGTCAAATTATATAATTTATTTTGCATATCATCTTTATTGAGAAACTCTTGTTCAGCATCATTTAATTTCAACCTGTTAATTTTGATAGCCCTTGTAAATATTCAAATAAACAGTAAAAAAATGTACCAAGTTTTTTTCAAATAATGGCCTCCACTGAGTGTCCTGCAAGGGATTGAATAAACAAACTCCACGCCTCAAACAAACTCCACTTTTCCTCTCCAGAATAAAAACACCTTCACGGTGACTGATAACGGTATGTAGTGATGGGTCAAATGATACAGAAGAATTGATGCAGTGTGAAACATAATGAATGATGCCTAGAGGTGTGTGTCCCTTTAAAAAAAAACAAAAAAACGGCTGTCATTTGACTGTAAATTGGCAAACTGTGTTCTCAGGAAGGACTTTTTTTCTCTCCAAGGTTTCTCTTAGTCATTCACATCCCAATGGGTTGTGAGTTTTTCCTTGCCCTTATGTGTGATCTGAACCGAGGCTATCGTGGCTTGTGCAGCTTTTGAGACACTTGTGATTTATCCATCCATTTTTCTACTGCTTGTCCCGTTTGGGATCGCGGGGACTTGTGATTTAGGGCTATATGAATAAACATTGATTGATTGAGCGTAATAACCCGTATATCACTCAAAAGCAAAGATTCCTACCATTGAAATATTTTGTAAAGTTCCAAACTAAGTGTAATTAAAAACTGGCTCTGCACATTTAGAGTTTTTATGTTAAAGTAAAAAAATATATATATATATATATATGGATACATTCGGAGGGCCAGATTAAAAAGCTTAATGGGCCGTATTCCGACCAGGGGCCAAAATGTTCCCAGATCCGGTATACAGTACAGGCCAAAAAGTTTGGACACAACTTCTCTTCTTTCAATGCGTTTTCTTTAGTTTCGTGAGCATTTTTTTTGGTAGACTGTCACTGAAGGCATCAACACTACGGATGAACAAGTGTAGAATTTAGTAATTAACAAAAAAAGGTGAAACAACTAAAAAACATGTTTTATATTGTAGTTTCTTCAAAACAGCCACCCTTTGCTCTGATGACTGTTTTGCATACTCTTGATGACCTTCGAGAGGTAGTCATCTGAAATGGTTTTCACTTTATAGGTATCATAGTTTTGATGCATTCAGTGACAATCTACAATGTAAATCAGGGTTCCCCAAACATTTTGACTTGGGGGCCGCATCAGGTTAAAAAAGATATATATATATATATATTGCGCTCTACCACGGTATCGAGCACTATTCTCTGGATAATCCAATCAAGACATATATATATATATATATATATATATATATATATATTCCTCGCGCACTAATTGACTGAAAGAGTGCGCACTTGCTGCGTGCTCGCCCAACAATGGTAACATGCATTTTTAGACAATATATGCCTGAGCGGCTAGAAGACACCGAGAGTAACAAGGTGGAGGTAAATGAATTAGGAAGGACAGATTTCAAAAAGAATAATTAGAATATTTTATTTTTACTTGGGACTTCCCGCGGGCCGGATTTAGGACGCTGGCGGGCTGCATCCGGCCTACAGGCCGTAGTTTGGGGCCCCCTGATGTAAATAATCATGCTAATTAAGAAAACGCATTGAAATGGGGTGTCCAAATGTTTGCCCTGTACTGTATGTCAATAGCATAGTGACGTGAAGTGAATTATATTTATATAGCGCTTTTTCTCTAGTGACTCAAAGCGCTTTTACATAGTGAAACCCAATATCTAAGTTACATTTAAACCAGTGTGGGTGGCACTGGGAGCAGGTGGGTAAAATGTCCTGCCCAAGAACACAACGGCAGTGACTAGGGTGGCTAGAAGCGGGGATCAAACCTGGAACCCTCAAATTGCTGGCACGGCCACCCTACCAACCGAGCTATACCGACCCAGCATTAGCAAAATAGATACCTTGTAATACCGACAGTTGGTGCGTTACCTACAAAAGTACCCAATTCGATACCCATCCGTGACACCAACACAATATCATTGCTGTGTCAACACAGCCCTGAGGCATCAGTGTTACTCTACCACAGCCCATACAAACAGAGTGAATATTTTATGCACATTTAAAAACAAAAAAAAAAAGATTTCCAAGTCAGTTAAACATTTTAATGTCTTTAACAGACGTAACTATAACCAAAATAACACAATTTAGTTCTATTTCCTACCATAAACAATTTAGAATGATTCTCCTTTAAAATTTACTGTATTAGTAATCTTCATGGAGAGCATAGTAGACACTCAAAGCAGCTAAATATAGGACCTGGCACACACACACACACACACACACACACACACACACACGACATATGGCATAACATAATGCGGGTAAACTTGTGGCCTGCGAGCCAATAAACGTCTGTTTCATTATCTCTCTCCGGCTGTAGTTTGTTAGCAGGTCTGTCGGTTAAACGCCAACTGAACGCAGTGAATTCGAGCGGGATTATATGGCTTTTGTTGTTTGGATTATATGATTCTAATTGCCTTGCAAGAGGGGTTTAACTGCCTCGGGGGCTTTTCATCTTGATTTCCTATACTGTCGCCGAGTGCCAATTGATATTTTCTTGTGCAAACATGGCGAATTAGAATGTTATATATCCATCCATCCATTTTCTACCGCTTGTTCCCTTTTGGGGTGGCGGGGGGCGCTGGCGCCTATCTCAGCTACAATCGGGCGGAAGGCGGGGTACACCCTGGACAAGTCGCCACCTCATCGCAGGGCCAACACAGATAGACAGACAACATTCACACTCACATTCACACATTAGGGCCAATTTAGTGTTGCCAATCAACTTATCCCCAGGTGCATGTCTTTGGTGGTGGGAGGAAGCCGGAGTACCCGGAGGGAACCCACGCATTCACGGGGAGAACATGCAAACTCCACACAGAAAGATCCCGAGCCTGGATTTGAACCCAGGACTGCAGGACCTTCGTATTGTGAGGCAGACGCACTAACCCCTCTGCCACCGTGAAGCCTATATATATATATATCCATCCATCCATTTTCTACCCCTTATCCCCTTTCGGGGTCGCGGGGGGCGCTGGCACCTATCTCAGCTACAATCGGGCGGAAGGCGGGGTACACTCTGGACAGGTCGCCACCTCATCGCAGGGCCAACACATATATATATATATATATATATATATAACATATACAGTGGGGCAAAAAAGTATTTAGTCAGCCACCGATTGTGCAAGTTCTCCCACTTAAAATGATGACAGTCGTCTGTAATTTTCATCATAGGTACACTTCAACTGTGAGAGACAGAATGTGAAAAAAAAATCCAGGAATTCACATTGTAAGAATTTTAAAGAATTTATTTGTAAATTATGGTGGAAAATAAGTATTTGGTCAACCATTCAAAGCTCTCACTGATGGAAGGAGGTTTTGGCTCAAAATCTCACGATACATGGTCCCGTTCATTCTTTCCTTAACACAGATCAATCTTCCTGTCCCTTTAGCAGAAAAACAGCCCCAAAGCATGATTTTTCCACCCCAATGTTTCACAGTAGGTGTGGTGTTCTTGGGATGCAACTCAGTATTCTTCTTCCTCCAAACACGACGAGTTGAGTTTATACCAAAAAGTTCTATTTTGGTTTCATCTGACCACATGACATTCATTCTCCCAATCCTCTGCTGTATCAGCCATGTATCCATTTTGGTATAAACTCAACTTGGCGTGTGTATGTATGTGTGTGTATGGATGTATATATATGTATGTATGTATGTATGTATGTATGTATGTATGTGTGTGTGTGTATGTATATATATATATATGTGTATATAATATATGTGTGTATATATATATATATATATGTGTGTGTGTGTATATATATATATATATGTGTGTATATATATATGTGTGTACGTGTGTGTGTGTATGTATGTATGTAGGTGTGTATATATATATATATATATATATATATATATATATATATATATATATATATATATATATATATATGTATGTATGTGTATATATATATATGTATGTATGATGTTTCCACCCCCATGCTTCACAGTAGGTGTGGTGTTCTTGGGATGCAACTCAGTATTCTTCTTCCTCCAAACACGACAAGTTGAGTTTATACCAAAAAGTTCTATTTTGGTTTCATCTGACCACATGACATTCTCCCAATCCTCTGCTGTATCAGCCATGTATCCATTTTGGTATAAACTCAACTGGTTGTGTTTGGAGGAAAATAATACTGAGTTGCATCCCAAGAACAATATACCTATTGTGAAGCATGGGGGTGGAAACATCATACTTTGGGGCTGTTTTTCTGCTAAACCTCCTTCCATCAGTGAGAACTTTGAATGGTTGACCCTGCGTTAAGGTGGCGAATTGTCCAGGGTGTACACCGCCTTCCACCCGATTGTAGCTGAGATAGGCGCCAGTGCCCCCCGCGACCCCAAAAGGGAATTAGCGGTAGAAATGGATGGATGGATGGGTGTAAAATCTTCTAAACCTGATGGGTGGTGCCAGAGGCCTGGGAGTTTGAGGGTTCTGTGCAATATCTTGGCTGTACCTAAGACTGCGCTTTTCCTGGGATCTGTTTGGTGCCTTTCTCCCAGTTTAAGGGTTACTGCTCCGAGTGCCCCCACTACCACGGGGACCACGCTAGCCTTGACCTTTCTACATCCGTTCCAGCTGCTCTTTCAACCCTTGGTATTTCTCAAGTTTCTCATGTTCCTTCTTCCTGATGTTGGCGTCAGCTGGGATTGCCATATTTATTACCACCACCTTTTTCTGCTCTCTGTCCACCACCACTATGCGTATCTAGTTGGTTAGCCAGGAGGTGTTTGTCAGTCTGGAAGCTGAAGCTGTTGTTCTCAGTCACCTGTGATATGGCCCATTGGGATGTGGGTACTTCTATTCCATACTGGTTGCAAATGTTCTTGTATACTATCCAAGCTACTTGATTGTGCCTCTCCATGTACGCTGATCCAGCTGGTATCTTACAGCCTGCTACTTTATGATGGACTGTCTCAGGTGCTCCTTTGTACAGTTTGCATCTTGGGTCTGAGCCTCGATGGTTCTTGTGCTGTCATGATTAGTGCCTCTGTGCTGTCTGCCACTAAATATATATATATGGGCTTCACGGTGGAAGAGGGGTTAGTGCGTCTGCCTCACAATACGAAGGTCCTGCAGTCCTGGGTTCAAATCCAGGCTCGGGATCTTTCTGTGTGGAGTTTGCATGTTCTCCCCGTGAATGCGTGGGTTCCCTCCGGGTACTCCGGCTTCCTCCCACTTCCAAAGACATGCACCTGGGGATAGGTTGATTGGCAACACTAAATTGGCCCCAGTGTGTGAATGTGAGTGTGAATGTTGTCTGTGTTGGCCCTGTGATGAGGTGGCGACTTGTCCAGGGTGTACCCCGCCTTCCGCCCGATTGTAGCTGAGATAGGCGCCAGCGCCCCCCGCGACTCTGAAAGGGAATAAGCGGTAGAAAATGGATGGATGGATATATATATGTATGCACACACATAAACATGTATACATACATATATATATACACACACACATATACAGTACATACACACACATATATATATATATATATATATATATATATATATATATATATATACACACACACATACAGTACATACACACTTATACACACATATATATACATACACACACACTTATATATTTACACACATACACACTTCTATATATATACACACATATACACACACACACACACAAGTGTAGGTTTAGTTTGCCTCATGGGCATAAAATGTGATAAGCTTTTATCAGATAGGCCAGTGGTTCTCAAACTTTTTTCACCAAGCACTACCATAATAACCAGCATTAAAATACAGTTGCATAGTAGGCCTAAGTATTCATTAAAAACAAAGCAGAGGTTTTATTTAACAAATATATTTAACATTGTTGGTCACTATAACAGGACACACAGTTTGACCAGTAACAATGTTTGGATATAGGAAATTAAAACACTGTACTTTAATCAAGTGATTATTTTGCGTACCACTAGATGGAGCCCGCATACCAGCACCACAGTTTGAGAACCACTGAGATAGGCCCAGTATCAATATGATAAAGCAGTGCAGATATGGGAGATTCATTGCTTGAATATTCACGTCAGCACTTGACTGTTGTCACAAATCAGCCATTTAGGAGTTGATCTAACAATCCAGGACGAGCGAAGACTAAAAATGCGCCATCAGGCTTTCCTCATCATTGTGTTTGTGATCAGAGCGTTTGCCGGGGATGAAACAAAAGATCAATTCCTCGACTTGAGAGGTGGAGCTGAGCTCATTTAGCAGTCACGGCTTTGACGTGAGGCCTCATTAGCGTGCTGGTACACAGCCAGCATCCACGCGGTGCGGATGCAAGAGTTGCAAACCGACACAAATGATTTAAAACACTCAGCCGCTGACTTGCTAACTTTTCAAGCGTGGCCTAATTAGAGACGCTCGCTACCTGTTCTTCTTTGTGTGCACGGCAACAATCCATGCAACGGAGAACAACATTGCGTCAGTAAGTTTGGATACTTCCTCAAACTTTGGTGCATTCACTGCTCTTAGTCCATTGCCAGTTTTTGCATAATACTCCAGTGTCCTAATATTTACTCTTTCAGTGCTATCTATGGCTTTTGCACAATACAGTACTTACAAGCAGACACAGTGTGTAGACAGAAAAGGTCAAACCCCAGTCGGCAGTCTTTTAGCTACTTCTAAACCACTAATCCTGGTCTCCATGGCGACAAATAGTGAGTTTCTTACAAGTATCATCCCTGCAGGACAAGGAATAGCTAAGCATGTTTCACTACACACCATAGTTCACCGGCATCAAACTGTCAACAAACGTCAACAAACGCTGTTGGTGAATTTGAACCTGACATCCACTGTAATGATACCAGGTGCAGGAGCGTATCTAGTTACATCGATACTGTTAAAAGCTGTTTCGAGATTACAAAAATGCTAATAAAAGGATATATTTACGGACAGAATATTAAAGTAATGTATACTTTATCCCATGCTTACATCTCATTGTGCAACATGAAAATGTTTAAGGGGAACCAAATAAGTTGTAGAAGTTCTTTCCAAAGTAGGACCCACACCCAGGCATAAAATACTAACTAGCACATGGCTTAGGAAAAACAAGATTTTATTATTTTCATTTTAAGTGGGCCAAATCACTTAAAATATAACCTCGTGAAAATGCCTGCTGTCACTTAATTTATTAGGTTAGTGTGGAGGAAGATGTGGCCAGCGCTGCCTACATTAGCAAAGGTCACCGCCTCTGTCCATGGTGCTGAGGACGGAGCACCATCAGACAGGGGCGTGGCAGTGCTGACGGCCAGACACAGCTGGCAGGTGATAAGATTTCACAGGTGGTACCTGTTAATCTAATCATCGGTTGTCTGTAACAGTAAGCGGCCAGGAGCGGGAGGAGAGAGAGGATACGGACGTGACTGAAAAGTCATGTTCTGGGGGAGAAAGACTTTTGATGAAACCCATGTACATTAAAACCTTTGTTAAAAACTGCACACTTGGCTCTTGTGTCATATCTACAGTGGAACTGCGAGGACGCAACTTCCCCAGTTAGATTTGGGACCAGCGTGGTGCTGGTTTGGCCTCAGCGTGCACGTCCAATGTTACACACATTCTCCAATGAATGCTCAGGGAAATTTTGTGTTTGCTCTGAAACACGAAAAAATAGGAGAAAACTTTGCCCCACTCAAGCCCCGAACAGAATCCCCCGCCAAGGAACAGAAGGTGCTTATTTCTGGTCTTTCCAGCAAACAAGAGGGTTGAGTGGGATAAAGACTTAGACTTCCTTTTATTGTAAAGTGTTCGAGGCTGTCAATGCTGTGGAGTCAAAGAACCGCACACAGGAACAAATGAGAAAAAAAAAGTGATTCTACATCAGGAAGAAGATGAATTTGGCGAGGGGACCGGAGATAAAGTAACGCTCACCCTATTTGAAAAGATATCCCAGCAGGCACAAGACTTTAAAACAATGTTGAGAAATTGTTCAATTAGGTCCTGGCATTGAGCAACTCAGACATAACGTTGCAAAAACATGCTTTTTGATGATGTTTAATCAATGTTGGGTTTTAAATTTGATTTGACTTTTAAAATTTGGTCATTTCCCAACCAACAATGTGAATCCAATGTCTCGATTTACAAATGCAACTATTTTGCAACAATGTTTCAAAGTCAGTTTTAACAAGGGCATGTGTGTAACGGCTGAGCGGCATAGCGATGCCGGGTTTGTTCCTCCAGGGATGCGTCGGCAAGGACACAGCAAAAGGTAAGAAGTAAAGTATTTATTAAATAGATAAAAGGACTACAAACAAAACACTGGTGCTAATAGAAAAGCAAACACAAGGTGCTAGCATGGAGGCTAGGAAGAATACACGGAAAAATACTAAACTTGGCACGAAGGCACACAAAAGGGAAAACAAATCATTAGCACGAGAGCTAGAATAAAAACAAAAATGTAGCGTGTAAGCTAGCGAGAATATTCATACAGAAGTCAGTCGTCACTGTTGCTCGAAGGCAAATTAGGAACCCGGGCAGAACAACGAAAAGGCGCTTATATAAGGGAGTAATCAAAAGTAACAGGTGTACGAGAACCGAGAGTTGCAGGTGAAAACAATATGAAACCATGGTGACGGACTAAACAGGAACTAAGGAGGTCGAACTACAAAATGTGATACAGAAAAGGAACAATAAACAAGAATATATTAGATTAGATTAGATAGTACTTTATTTATTCCGTCAGGAGAGTTCCTTCAGGAAAATTTAAATTTTCAGCACAATCCCATTCAAGTTTAGACAAACATTACAGGGAGACAGAACAGGATCGCTGACGGGTCTGCCGGCTTCCAGCGCCCCTTACAAAAAAGATGAGATAAAGGTAAACAAAATAAATAAAAAAAACGGTCTTAGCCTGGGCCCTGGAGAGGAGGTGCAGAATGAGGCCAAGGGGAAAAAAATATATATAAAATAAAATATGTAAAGATCCGAGCAGCAAATCGCAACAATGTGTGTATCATCAATGTTGTATCAATGTCTTGTGGCTGCTGGGAGTCGCTGCAATATGTCAAACTTTAGAAGACGTGTGTGACTGTTTAACCCAAACCTAAACATAATTTGTGTAACTTACAACTAATTGTGCTCATACAGTAGCCTGCTAACAGCCAGATTAGTTTTATGTGAAAATTGTGTCATCCATCCATCCATTGTCTACCACTTATTCCTTTTGGGGTCGCTGGAGCCTATCTCAGCTACAATCGAGCAGAAGGCGGTGTACACCCTGGACAAGTCGCCCCCTCATTACAGGGCCAACACAGATAGACAGACAACACTCACACTCACATTCACACACTAGGGCCAATTTAGTGTTGCCAATCAACCTATCCACAGGTGCATGTCTTTGGAGGTGGGAGGAAGCCGGAGTACCCAGGGGGAACCCACGCATTCACGGGGAGGACATGCAAACTGCACACAGAAATATCCCGAGCCCGGGATTGAACTCAGGACCTTCGTATTGTGAGGCAGACACACTAACCCCCGTACCACCTTGTGATTACTTTTACATTTAAACATGGCAGCACATCAAAAAGTACACAAAAAACTTTGACTGTTGTTTGATTACTCTATTTATTATTTATTTATTATATAGTCACAGAAACACATTGCAACAGCAAAAAGTGGCAAAACGATCGCCTAAATAAATTAGACCTCCTTACAAATATGAATGCATTTGTGAAAAAGTTAAACTCGTGCCCTTGCCTCGATCTTTTACATTGTTCAAATTAATTGTAGGCAAAACGCGATTGCCCACCTCTGTGTGTCACCAAAGTACCCACTGCACGCAGAAATATGAGTAGGTGAAGCATGGATTTTGACATTCAGGTCACTCTTGGTACATCTCAACTAGAGATGTCCGATAATGGCTTTTTTGCCGATATCCAATATTCCGATATTGTCGCACTCTAAATTACCGATACCGATATCAACCGATACTGATACTGATATATACAGTTGTGGAATTAGCACATTATCATGCCTTGTTTTGTTGTGATGCACCGCTGGATGCATTTAACAACGTAAAAAGTTTTCCAAATTAAATCAACTCAAGTTATGGAAAAAAAATGCCAACATGGCACCGCCATGTTTATTATTGAAGTCACAAAGTGCATTCGTTTTTTTTACATGCCTCAAAACAGCAGCTTAGAATTTGGGACATGCTCTCCCTGAAAGCATGTCCCAAAGCATAAGGAGGTTGAGGTGGGTGGGGAGTATATTGTAGTGTCTAGGAAGAGTTAGTGCTGCAAGGGGTTCTGGGTATTTGTTCTGTTGTGTTTATGTTGTGTTACAGTGCGGATGTTCTCCCGAAATGTGTTTGTCATTCTTGTTTAGTGTGGGTTCACAGTGTGGCGCATATTTTTTAACAGTGTTAAAGTTGATTATATGACCACCCTCAGTGTGACCTGTATGGCTGTTGACCAAGTATGCATTGCATTCACTTATGTGCGTGAAAAGCTGTAGATATTATGTGATTGGGCCGGCACGCAGAGGTTTATTGGCGCTCTGTTCTCCCTACATCCATGTACACAGCGGTGTTTTAAAAAGTAATAAATGTTCCTTTTTTTTTTTTATTTAAACCGATACAGATCATTTTGAAAAAGACACTGATAATTTCCGATATTACATTTTAAAGCATTTATCTGCAGATGTTATCGGACATCTGTAATCTCAACTTTGCCGTGAAAAGTGGCGTACGCCGGCTTTTTCTGCCTGCTTAATACATAACGCCCTGTAGTTGCCCAAGTAAAAATAAATACTTGGATTGCAAAGTAGAAAAAGTGCACAATAGGCATTGCTCATTGTTAAAACAACAAATTCTGTAATGAGACAGTCAGGTATAGGGAAGCTGTTTTCTCTCTCTCTCTCTTCCTTCCTGTCAGCATCCAAGTGAAGCACTGCTGCCTCCACTGGGACCATCATCCATTTCTGGAGGCAATCAGCATCTGACAGGGTGAGTCTAACCTGACCTTGTCCCATGCAGAAGGCTCAGACAGGTACACACAGCTGTAATATACAGCTCAAATATATACCAGCCTTACAAGCCTCCATGTTGTCATGGTCTGGCTTTTGAGTGACTAAGACTAGGCTTGTGTGTGGCCAAAGTTGGATTTTTTGGAGATCTGAATTTTTAGACCAGGAGTCTCCAAACCATTTGACTTGGAGGGCCGCAGTGGGTTGAAAAAAAAAAAGGACAGAGTTTTGTGTGTGTATATATATATATATATATATATATATATATACGGACTACGTTAAGGTAACGTGTGGAGTTCCCCAGGGTTCGGTCCTTGGCCCTGCACTCTTCAGCATCTACATGCTGCCGCTAGGTGACATCATACGCAAATACGGTGTTAGCTTTCACTGTTATGCTGATGACACCCAACTCTACATGCCCCTAAAGCTGACCAACATGCCGGATTGTAGTCAGCTGGAGGCGTGTCTTAATGAAATTAAACAATGGATGTCCGCTAACTTTTTGCAACTCAACGCCAAAAAAACGGAAATGCTGATTATCGGTCCTGCTAGACACCGAACTCTATTTAATAATACAACTCTAACATTTGACAACCAAACAATTAAACAAGGCGACACGGTAAAGAATCTGGGTATTATCTTCGACCCAACTCTCTCCTTTGAGGCACACATTAAAAGCGTTACTAAAACGGCCTTCTTTCATCTCCGCAATATCGCTAAAATTCGCTCCATTCTGTCCACTAAAGACGCTGAGATCATTATCCATGCGTTTGTTACGTCTCGCCTCGACTACTGTAACGTATTATTTTCGGGTCTCCCCATGTCTAGCATTAAAAGATTACAGTTGGTACAAAATGCGGCTGCTAGACTTTTGACAAGAACAAGAACGTTTGATCACATTACGCCTGTACTGGCTCACCTGCACTGGCTTCCTGTGCACTTAAGATGTGACTTCAAGGTTTTACTACTTACGTATAAAATACTACACGGTCTAGCTCCATCCTATCTTGCCGATTGTATTGTACCATATGTCCCGGCAAGAAATCTGCGTTCAAAGGACTCCGGCTTATTAGTGATCCCCAAAGCCCAAAAAAAGTCTGCGGGCTGTAGAGCTTTTTCATTTCGGGCTCCAGTACTCTGGAATGCCCTCCCGGTAACAGTTCGAGATGCTACCTCAGTAGAAGCATTTAAGTCTCACCTTAAAACTCATTTGTATACTCTAGCCTTTAAATAGACTCCCTTTTTAGACCAGTTGATCTGTCGTTTCTTTTCTGTTTCTCCTATGTCCCACTCTCCTTTGTGGAGGGAGTCCGGTCCGATCCGGTGGCCATGTACTGCTCGCCTGTGTATCGGCTGGGGACATCTCTGCGCTGCTGATCAGCCTCCGCTTGGGATGTTTTCCTGCTGGCTCCGCTGTGAACGGGACTCTCGCTGCTGTGTTGGATCCGCTTTGGACTGGACTCTCGCGACTGTGTTGGATCCATCTTTCACAGTATCATGTTCTCATATGTTCTCATAGTCATCAGTATCATCAGTATCACAGTATCATGTTCTCATAGTCATCATTGTCACCGACGTCCCACTGGGTCATTATTGTCACCGACGTCCCACTGGGTGTGAGTTTTACTTGCCCTTATGTGGGCCTACCGAGGATGTCGTAGTGGTTTGTGCAGCCCTTTGAGACACTAGTGATTTAGGGCTATATAAGTAAACATTGATTGATTGATTGATATATATATATATATACATACACATACATATATACATATATACACATATATATACACACATACATACATACATACATATACCTACATACATATATATATATATATATATATATACACACCTACATACATACACACACACACACGTACACATACATATATATATATACATATACATATATATATATATATATATATATATATATATACACACACATATATATAAACACACATATATTATATACATATATATATATATATATACATATATATAAATATATACACATATATACACACATATATATATACATACATACATACATACACACACACATACATACACACACACATATATATATATATATATATATATATATGTGTATGTATATATATATATATATATATATATATATATATATATATATATATATATATACATATATATACATCCATACACACATACATAGACACGCCAAGTTGAGTTTATACCAAAATGGATACATGGCTGATACAGCAGAGGATTGGGAGAATGTCATGTGGTCAGATGAAACCAAAATAGAACTTATTGGTATAAACTCAACTCGTTGTGTTTGGAGGAAGAAGAATACTGAGTTGCATCCCAAGAACACCCTACCTACTGTGAAACATGGGGGTGGAAACATCATGCTTTGGGGCTGTTTTTCTGCTAAAGGGACAGGACGATTGATCCGTGTTAAGGAAAGAAAGAATGAGGCCATGTATCGTGAGATTTTGAGACAAAACTTCCTTCCATCAGTGAGAGCTTTGATTAGTTGACCAAATACCTATTTTCCACCATAATTTACAAATAATTATTTAAAATTCCTACAATGTGATTCCTGGGCTTTTTTTTACATTCTGTCTCTCACAGTTGAAGTGTACCTATGATGAAAGAAAAAGACCTCTGTCATTATTTTAAGTGGGAGAACCTGCACAATCGGTAGCTGACTAAATACTTTTTTGCCCCACTGTGTGTGTGTGTGTGTATATATATATATATATATATATATATATATATAAATAAGACCGCCATTTAATTGGCCCTCTACGTTGATTAAAATGGACCGCCACATAAGTTAAAGAGGACCCGCAACACCGTTTAATTAGGGCTGGAACATTGTTCAAAACGGCCGTCCGCCACGCTGTTTAAAGTGGATTGCCAATTAAAGTGTACCATGATGTCATTTAAAATAGCCCGCCGCATTGTATGCATTGGTCTTTTAAATCATTTGAAGTGGACCAAAACTTGATTTTAAGTGAAAATCAAAACATATTGTTGCAATATAAATGTTAATCATTGACAGATTAGGGCAGCACGGGGTGACAGGGGTTAGTGCGTTTGCCTCACAATACGAAGGTCCTAGGTTCGATCCTGCGCTCAGGATCTTCCTGTGTGCATGTTCTCCCTGTGACTGTGTGAGTTCCCTCCGGGTACTCCGGCTTCCTCACACCTCCAAAAACATGCACCTGGGGATAGGTTGATTGGCAACACTAAATTGGCCCTAGTGTGTGAATGTGAGTGTGAATGTTGTCTATCTGTGTTGGCCCTGTGATGAGTAGTGACTTGTCCAGGGTGTACGCCACCTTCCACCCGAATGCAGCAGAGATAGGCTCCGAAAGGTACAAGTGGTAGAGAATGGATGGATTAAGCGTGTAGTCAAAAACAGATGTGTTTTATTTTCCACTTTCCCCTGCACCCCAAATCATAATTAAAGTTAAAAAAAAAGTTGTCGTATAAACTGAGTTCTATAACTTTGGAACTCGAAACCTGATTCCAATTACTGTTGCGTACTCTTTGATTAACGCCTTGACCATAATTAGAGCGTTGAGGGTAGATTGTCCTTTAAAGTTTCATCCATATACAACTTCTAAAAAAAGGGGGAGAAAAATGTACCAACAGTACCTCACACATGATTATGATTAAATATGATCCTTGAGCAGAATAAAGTATCAGCAGCCTTCCTTCAGAAAGCACACGATGATTAGACGGATCGTCAGCGCCCTAAAGCTAAATAACACCAGCACTCAGCTGTGTAATCTGCCCATGACACACTTGGCAAGGCTGGTCTGATGGAGGAGGAACATGAACATCATGGATGTAAACTCATCAACACAACACATACAGTGTGATGCTTTATCATCTAATGCCATTTGTGTCCATGCATGTTTTGGAGTTACACAAATTGTAGCTGAGATAGGCGCCAGCGCCCCTCGCGACCCCGAAAGGGAATAAGCGGTAGAAAATGGATGGATGGAAACACATGGGAAACTAATTAATGACACATTGGTTACAAATGGGTCGATTTATTTTTAGTGCACACCAACTGGAGTAATGTCATCATGCTATTGGTTTTTGCCAACATTTTAGCAAAGTGTGTTCATTTAGAGCTAAAAATTATGGATTTTGATGCTTGGCGCCATTTAATAACTATGTTAACTGTTCCCATGTTTGCATGATAACTATTTGAGACATTTTATGTTTATACCTAAACATCACTGATTATATATCTTGCAAGTATGCTTAAAAAAAAAAAATATATATATATATATATATATATATGTCTTGATTGGATTATCCAGAGAATAGTGCTCGATACCGTTGTAGAGCGCAATATGTAGGTGTGGGAAAAATCACAAGACTACTTCATCTCTACAGAACTGTTTCATGAGGGGTTCCCTCAATCATCAGGAGATCATCAGGAAAAAATGAAAAAAATCTCCTGATGAGACAGCAAACATCAGAGACAGCAAACATCTCAACTACCCTCAATCTCCTGATTCCCTCAATCAGGAGATTGAGGGAACCCCTCATGAAACAGTTCTGTAGAGATGAAGTAGTCTTGTGATTTTTCCCACACCTACATATTGCGCTCTACCACGGTATCGAGCACTATTCTCTGGATAATCCAATCAAGACACACATATACATATATATACACACACACACATATATATACATATATATACACATATATACATATATATACACATATATATATACATATATACATACATACATACATACATACATACATACATACATACATACATACATACATACATACACACATACACACATACACACATACACACATACACACATACACACATACACACATACACACATACACACATACACACATACACACATATACACATATACACATATACACATACACATACACATACACATACACATACACATACACATACACATACACATACATATATATATATATATATATATATATATATATATACACACACACACACACACACACACACACACACACACATACATACATATCCATCCATCCATCTTCTTCCGCTTATCCGAGGTCAGGTCGCGGGCGCAGCAGCCCAAGCAGGGAAGCCCAGACTTCCCTCTCCCCAGCCACTTTGTCTAGCTCTTCCCGAGGGATCCCGAGGCGTTCCCAGGCCAGTCGGGAGACGTAGTCTTCCCAACGTGTCCCGGGTCTTCCCCGTGGCCTCCTACCGGTTGGACGTGCCCT
>NC_084628.1:12954186-13079186 GCF_033978795.1 Nerophis ophidion | reverse complement strand
AATAACAGTGCAATACTTTTTCATAACATGGTCACTACTGCCTAGCTTTTCATGTTATTTTCTTATTTTACAGTTATATTTTTATATTCATTGTTGCTTTTTATTTGTATTCTTATTGTAATATTTTTCTATTTTGTTTCCATTTATACTCCCATTATCTATTTTTTACTTTTTAAATTCAATCTCAATTCTGTACACTGCTGCTGGAATTCTTTTTTCCTGAGGGAACTCTCCTGAAGGAATCGATAAAGTATTTTCTATCTATCTAGTAGGCCTAAGTACTCATTAAAAGCAAGGCAGAGGTTTTATTTAACAAGTCTTTTTAATATTTCTGGCCACTGTAACAGTACACACAGTTTGAACAATAACTCTGTGTTTGAATACAGGGAAATACAACACTGTACTTTAATGAAGAGATTTTGGGCGTACCACTAGATGGAGCCAGTGCAACAGTTTGAGAATCACTCTCTTAAAGACTCGATTAATCATAAAGTCCATCCATATATTCAATCATAATACATATTGTTGAGATTATGGACATGTTAATTTAATCGGAGGTCAGAAGCATTATAATTGAAGAACACATGCCACAGATTGCTCATCGATTGCAAAGACAACGTGAGATTTAAAGTGAGCGCAGCAATGAAAGGATGTCAAAAATATTGTGCTAGTAAACTCTCTACCTGGATTTATGAGGACACTATAATTAGAGAAGTTGTCAAGAGGGTGAGATAGAGCGCCGATGCGGTTCACGGGACAGCGCTCATTACCCACCAAGGGCGGATATTTCATTTCACTGCTGGGACGACAATAAACCCCCGAAAATAAAATCTCATTGTTATCAGCCTATTATAACAAAAAATAACTTCAGTGCACAAAAAAAAAAAAAAAAAGTCATCCTGGCCATCATCCACATTCTTCATTCGACATTTTTGAAACAGTTTTGTAGTAATTTCTACTTAAAAATGAACACAAGGTGTCGGTCAGACAGTTTGAAGATACTTGCATTAAAAAGACAGGTAAAAATGGCAAACAAGAGAGTTCCATCAGGTTCCACTAGAGGGAGCTTTAAGCACAGCTACTCATGTAGAGAGAACCCTATTACTGTGATGCAGCCTTAGACACTTGTTTACAATAACATCATTCAAAAGGGGAACTTTTTTTCCATATATATATATATATATATATATATATATATATATATATATATATATTTATTTATATATATATATATATATATGACAACTTCAAAATTATTACATGAGGTTAATGCAAACATAATTTATATTTTTACATATATACATTATATATACATTACATATACATTGTTTGTTTGTATAATATATAATTTCTGTCTCTTTAAGATGGTAATTTATCTACTTGAGAAAAGCTCTACAATGCATCAGACAGGCCTAACATGAGTTCATATATAGCTGATTATTCCCATAGGAAATAATGGATCTAAAAATATTATGGCACCAGGAGTGTTTGAAAAATTACTTTAACAAAAGTAATTATAGTTACCTGTTACTTTACCAGAAAAGTAATTGGATTACTAACATAATTACTCTTTAATAAATGTAAAAAATTACTTGAGAATGTAATTATTGAGTTACTCGAAACAAAAACTTAAAATATCTAGCATACGAAGCTGAGATGTTTCATGTATCCAGAGTGTATGTGCCTTTAAAAGGTGGGGTCTGTTGCTACGTGAAATGTGACGTCAGTGCCCAGACAGGGCAGCATGAGCTCAGCTGTGTTTGTTAGCTCAGACTCGAAAATTTGCAGGCAGTTACGGCAGCTCTTTTGAATCTTCAAAATATTGTGTTAGCGCTGGTTAATTAAGAGAATACATGTGTTTTGATGGCTGCACTCTCCTTGTCCACAAACTTGGTATTGATTGTAGAATTGGAAGCTTGTCACAATCTGCTAAGTGGCCTTGTGGTTAGAGTGTCCGCCCTGAATTGGGTAGGTTGTGAGTTCAAACCCCGACCGAGTCATACCAACGACTATAGTAATGGGACCCATTACCTCCCTGCTTGGCACTCAGCATCAAGGGTTAAAATTGGGTGTTAAATCACCAAAAATGATTCTGGGGCATGGCCCCGCTGCTGCTCACTGCTCCCCTCACCTCCCAGGGAGATGGGTCAAATGCAGAGGAGAAATTTCACCACACATACTGTGTGTGTGACAATTGGTACTTTAACTTTTAACTTTAATCATTGATTTGTTGCTTATTATTCCCACGTAGTAGTAGTAGTAGTGTGAGTACTTACATGTTGTGTGTTCGCTGTATGGTGTTTCCTCCTCTTATATAATATTATTTTCTTTTCAGCTGGTTGTCGCTTTCTTTAATAAAAAAAAGTTACTTCCTGCATTGAGCTTACTATGCCCCAGATCCCATCTTGTTGATATACAACCACATCAAAAGGAACGTGCCACATTATATCAAACCTCTTGCTAACGGCATTGTAACGTACATTAAAGTCATTAATTATATCGCTGTTAGTAGCGCCTTTGTCATATTATTTGGAGCAGTGGTCACAATAAATGTTCATGTGTACAAACTAAATAACATTTTAGGTCTCGTCTACGTCCAGAAACATGCAAAATGCACGCAAACCGCCAAAACACAACAAACAAAACAATATAGGTCGTTCCATGAGATTTTACTTTTTTACTTTGCCCACGTTCTCAGGACTTTCCCAGTAGCGCGCTCGCTAAAAAGGGCCAAATGAATAAAATAAATTGATGAATCTTTAAATGATTACTTAAATGTATCATTTATTAAATAGATGATTAAAAAATCTAATAAATAATTAATGAAATATTAAATAGGGCAGCACGGTGGAAGGGGTTGGTGCATGTGCCTCAGAGTAGGCCTGAGTTCAGTCCTGAGTTCAATCCCGGGATCAGGATCTTTATGTGTGGAGTTTGCGTGTTCTCCCCGTGACAGCGTGGGTTCCCTCCAGGTACTCCGGCTTTCTCCCACCGCCAAAAACATGCACCTGGGGATAGGTTGATTGGCAACACTAAATTGACTATTGATAGTCGAAGTGTAAATACTAATGATATTGTGCAGGGCAGGAGGTTGACAGTCTGTAACTGAAAAGTGGAGATAGCGCTGCAGCATATGCATGCCGTGATACTGTAGGTGTGTGTGTGTGTGTGTGTGTATGGCCATGTTGTCACACATGGCCAACCATGTGGAACAATGGAGGAGTCCTGCAGCACAGAGCATAAGATGTCCTCTTAAATTTGATGCTATTTAATACCGACACTGCATTTTAGAAGAAAACATATGCACACTCTGCTACCAGTTAAACAACAACAACAAGTACTGCTTTTATTTAACACTGCAGCTTTTTTACTGCACAAATAATACACTCCCTCTACTTGATTTTATTGTAGCTTGTGTTAGCCAAATGCAATCATTTTTTTGTGGGTTTGTATTTTTTTTTTTTTGTTTATGAATCATTGAGATTGTGAGGTAAAAGGTTGGAGCATGAAAACTGGATAATTTTTTATTTTCAGCTTTTTCAAACTGCCACAAATTGTGATAAGCAGTCATATTAATAAAAAATCCCATTAAAAACACACACACAGACAAAAAAAGAAAAAAATATATATATATGTATATATATATATATATATATATATATATATTGCTAATTGAAAGGCCAACAAACATACTAACAGGATGAAAACAGAGCACAATAATAAGTAATAAACAGCTCATAGATTAAAAGTACTATATCTTAGTTAAATTCTATATAATGTAAACAATGTGTGTATTCTGCCATTAAACTGCCATATATTGAACATGCTTTACTTGCTTCTGGTGTACAATATGGGGTGCTGAATTCAAACATTAAATCACACTCTTCTAGCTGATATATGAAGCGAATTAATGAACTCATATTATGTTCTGCGTATGGTGAATGTTTACATTCACCTTGGAGAAAGCAAACCACCAAGTTCAATTAGATAATGGCATTTCAGTTTGAGCACACAAATAGATAATTTTTCTTTGGTTTCATATTTGCAGGTTGATTGGATCACTTCTGAGAGGGAAAAGAGGCTCTAATTGGGACTGAGGGATGCAAAAGTGATAACCATATCCGTCAGAATAATTGTATCTAAGTTATCACAAATCTTTGTGTTTCAATGAGTTCCCGGCGAGAGGAAAAACATGTCTTTGATCCTACTAGGCAAAAGGCTTGTAAAACTCCACTGTGTAGGATGGGAAGAGACATGAAGGTGTCGGTTTCTGTGATGTATTGTAATCCACAGGAAGATTTTGTCTTGACCGGAGATCCACAAAACGGAGAGGAAGCAGGGCCTGACTCCCCTCCAGATACCTTTTATTTTAACTGTTTTGTGACCAAAAGCAGCAGCTGTTTACGACCCCTTTCTTTATAAACAGCTGTTGCCATGTAATCGGGGAAGTCCAAACAAAAGAGGAGACGTACAATCTTCCGTTAGAGCAGGGGTCGGGAACTTTTTTGGCTGAGAGAGCCATGAAAGCCAAATATTTTCAAATGTATTTCCGTGAGAGCCATATCATATTTTATAACACTGAATATAACTAAATGCGTGCATTTTTTAAGTAAGACCAACATTTTTAGAGTGTAAAAAGTCTTTAATTATTTTTGATAAAATTGTTCTTTCTTGAACAGATGCGGTAGAAAACAGATGGATGGATTAAAATGCATGAACATTTTTAACATCGTGATTACCAGAGGATTCATTACTTATCGTGTTAAGCAATGTCAGCTAAGTTTTATCTGAGAGTCAGATGCAGTCATCAAAAGAGCCGCATCTGGCTCTAGAGCCATCGGTTCCCTAACCCTGCGTTAGAGCATGGTGGGAGACTGTACAAGAGTAAAGCCCAGACCTTCCTCCTTAATTGAGCTAAATTGAATTCTGTGTCTGTTTTATTCCTTGCTTCTTTGCCTGTTTAATAGATGTCATCAGTGTTTGAAACTGACAATATCCTTGAAAAAAGACTACCTGTCTCGCTCAATGCCAACATTTGAGTTATGACTTAAAGCCGCTGTTTTCCAGACACTACACACAAACATCTCCGTACATGGTCATGTTGTGCTTTCCTGACTTAGCACACACCCAGACAGAGAACGAAGGAATATATAACTGATGATTTGGCTTCTCCAGGTTAGGAGTCCTTCATTTTTGGCACTACAGATCTGTTAAATGACGCTCGCTTGTAATAAAGCAACTTTTTGTTCAGCAAAGCGTCTCCGACGTCTCTTTTGATCCAGCCGCACTGCCACAAATGCACTTCATATATTTAGGCTATTTAGCTAATTTGCCTCACATTTAGCTCATTTTATTCTTGTTTAGTATATATTCTTCACATTTGAGGCAGACATTAAATTCTGAATCTAAAAATCAAATATTAATACATGCATGTATAAATATATATATACACACACACACATATAGATATGTATATATATATACATACACATATAAGTACGTTTGTATGTATATATATATATATATACATATAAGTATGTTTATATATATATGTATATATTTATATATATATATATATACATATATATATATTCTGAATCGCACAACGTATCTGATTCGTATTCGAATCGATTTTTTCCCACACCCTTAATATATATATATATATATATATATATGTTTTGTCCATTTAATTGTATTAGTATTTAAAGAATGTAATTTCCATTTCTATTTCCATTGTCTACCGCTTATTCCCTTTCGGGGTCGCGGGGGGTGCTGGCGCCTATCTCAGCTACAATCGGGCGGAAGGCGGGGTACACCCTGGACAAGTCGCCACCTCATCGCAGGGCCAACACAGATAGACAGACAACATTCACACTCACATTCACACACTAGGGCCAATTTAGTGTTGCCAATCAACCTATAGTGCGTCTGCCTCACAATACGAAGGTCCTGCAGTCCTGGGTTCAAATCCAGGCTCGGGATCTTTCTGTGTGGAGTTTGCATGTTCTCCCCGTGAATGCGTGGGTTCCCTCCGGGTACTCCGGCTTCCTCCCACTTCCAGAGAATGTAATTTGATATATGAAATTAAAATATGAATTAACTAATTCAAATCTGTATTATTTACTGAATGGCATTTAAAATGATTTAATGTATTCAATTGCAATTTTAGTTGTTCAGTGGATTTTTTTGTTTTTTTTATTTATTCATCCAATTTCGTTTTTTTTCCAGCTTTAATCCATTTTCAGACACACATTCTCTCAAAGCCAACATCCACTTCCCAAAGTAGCTTGTCATTGAATAGTTTATTTGCAAATGAAAGAGTAATAACTACATACATACATATATATATTTACATATGTACATATATATATATATAGATAAATATATATACATATATAGATAAATATATACACATATACATATATATATACACATATACATGCATACATATATATATATATATAAACACATACATACATATATATATATATATATATATATATATATATATATATACACACACACATATATATGTATACATACATGCATATATATATATATATATATATATATATAATGTTATGTTCATTTGATTGTATTAGTATTTAATACATTTTATTTGGGGGACGGCGTGGCACAGTGGGAGAGTGGCCGTGCGCAACCCGAGGGTCACTGGTTCAAATCCCACCTAGAACCAACCTTGTCACGTCCGTTGTGTCCTGAGCAAGACACTTCACCCTTGCTCCTGATGGGTGCTGGTTGGCGCCTTGCATGGCAGCTCCCTCCATCAGTGTGTGAATGTGTGTGTGAATGGGTAAATGTGGAAGTAGTGTCAAAGCGCTTTGAGTACCTTGAAGGTAGAAAAGCGCTATACAAGTACAACCCATTTATCATTTACATATGAAATTAAAATATTTAATCAACTAATTCAAATCTGAAATATTAATTGAATGGCATTTAAAATTATTTAATGTATTCAATCGCAGTTTTAGTTGTTTAGTGGATTTTTATTTATTTATAATTTACTACTTTATTTATTCATCCAATTTTATTTCAAGCTTTAATCCATGTTCAGACACACATCTCTCAAAGCCAACACCCACTTCCCAAAGTAGTTTGTCATTGAATAGTTTATTTGCAAATGAAAGAGTAATAACTCATAAGTCGTAAAAATATACATTTTTTAAATTGTGATATTTACATGGATTGTTTTGTCATCGATCAAACAAAGAATCCTGCAGTTTCCTTCCAAACCAAAACAAGGAACAACTGCAGAAATGAAACGTGATGATTGTAAACAAAACCAAAATGAAAAAAAAAAATTAAAAGTGTCTCGCATGTCCCTTTCTCAAGTAACGTTGTACTGAACACGTCCGCTCCTGACCTTTGACCCTTGTCAGAGCACACACATCCCACACATACCAAAAAAGTGCAAAGTACATAAATGGACATTTTTAATAATGCAAACAAATAAAAAAAAGAGAGAAAAATAAAGCTTGATAAACGTGTCCGTGAATATATTTACAATTGTAGATTTATTGATTTTTTTCAAATTCCTTATCCAAATACATGTATGTTACATCAAAGCAAAGCATTCCCCGATTGTTAGCTCAGTTCCTTAAGACATGCAGGTCCCTTCTGCACCCTCGCTGGGAAAACGCACATCACATTCCTGAACGCCCACAAGTCTGAGCATCTCTAGAAAAAAAAAGGCAACAAAAAAAGTGAAACTAAAAATCCATTTGTGGCTACATGATCTACCAACAACACAAGGTAACGCTAACATGGCTTACTGCACACGTGAGTGTTGAAGAAGCTTGAACACACACATTTTGTTGATGGAACACGCAAGAACATGAGTGAGCTTAGAAAAATAATAAAGGTGGAAATCTGTTAATAGAAGCGTGTGCATGTTGGGGGATTAAAACAGCTTGGAGGAGTTTAACAGCTGGAAGACGTCTCACATTCCTTTCTCCCCCCTCGCCGCCGCCATTGTTGCTTTCAGCGGCGGCGGCGGAGGGACTTTCGCCGGCCCACAAGCCCTGGCTCGATATCAATCGTGTTGAGAAAAAGAGCCTCCTGATTCCCGGCGCTCTGACAGATTCGTGTCTCAGAGAACTGTTCAAATGCAACGCCTGTCCGTTTGCAAGTGTGCATTTTATATTGAAATGTCCACTTTCTGACACTGAATCCATCAAAAGTGATCCTCAAGGAGATGCATGGGCTCTTATTTATGCTGGCTATATACGTGTGTGTTTGTTCTTGTATTTCTACCCTTCTTGAGACACCAACAAGGAAAAGTACCTTCCAAATGAAGACCGGTGAACAAATTAAGGACAAATATAGTCCTAATACGGAAAACTATTGCATCTAATAGAGCATTCATCCATCCATCTTCTTCCGCTTATCCGAGGTCGTGTCGCGGGGGCAACAGCCTAAGCAGGGAAACCCAGACTTCCCTCTCCCCAGCCACTTCGTCCAGCTCTTCCCGGGGGATCCCGAGGCGTTCCCAGGCCAGCCGGGAGACGTAGTCTTCCCAACGTGTCCTGGGTCTTCCTCGTGGCCTCCTACCGGTTGGACGTGCCCTAAACACCTCCCTAGGGAGGCGTTCGGGTGGCATCCTGACCAGATGCCCGAACTACCTCATTTGGCTCCTCTCGATGTGAAGGAGCAGCGGCTTTACTTTGAGTTCCTCCCGGATGGCAGAGCTTCTCACCCTATCTCTAAGGGAGAGCCCCGCCACACGGCGGAGGAAACTCATTTCGGCCGCTTGTACCCGTGATCTTATCCTTTCGGTCATGACCCGAAGCTCATGACCATAGGTGAGGATGGGAACGTAAATCGACCGGTAAATTGAGAGCTTTGCCTTCCGGCTCAGCTCCTTCTTCACCACAACGGATCGGTACAACGTCCGCATTACTGAAGACGCCGCACCAATCCGCCTGTCGATCTCACGATCCACTCTTCCCCCACTCGTGAACAAGACTCCTAGGTACTTGAACTCCTCCACTTGGGGCAGGGTCTCCTCCCCAACCCGGAGATGGCACTCCACCCTTTTCCGGGCGAGAACCATGGACTCGGACTTGGAGGTGCTGATTCTCATTCCCGTCGCTTCACACTCGGCTGCAAACCGATCCAGTGAGAGCTGAAGATCCCGGTCAGATGAAGCCATCAGGACCACATCATCCGCAAAAAGCAGAGACCTAATCCTGCGGTCACCAAACCGGAACCCCTCAACGCCTTGACTGCGCCTAGAAATTCTGTCCATAAAAGTTATGAACAGAATCGGTGACAAAGGACAGCCTTGGCGGTGTCCAACCCTCACTGAAAATGTGATCGACTTACTGCCGGCAAGTCGAACACATTTCCAGTGAGAGTTGGCTCTAATAGAGCAGTGGTTCTCAAATGGGGGTACTTGAAGGTATGCCAAGGGATACGTGAGACTTTATCAGTCTTCTTTACTGTCAAAGACTTTTTGGAGAATCAATCAAAACCACCAGTCAAATGACAAATCCAGTATGCAATGTCACCTTTCAAAAGAACTGTGTTTCATCCTGTTGCTTTAATGTGTCTACTATCTGGGAGATTGACACAGGCATTTAACTTTTCCACACACCATCCTGAATCATGGTTTCAACCGTAGTCCATGTTAACTACCAAGCCGTAACTTACAAGGGTTGGCTGAA
The DNA here is from genome assembly GCF_033978795.1 of Nerophis ophidion. Classification (NCBI taxonomy): domain Eukaryota; kingdom Metazoa; phylum Chordata; class Actinopteri; order Syngnathiformes; family Syngnathidae; genus Nerophis; species Nerophis ophidion. Next base: position 13,069,500 of record NC_084628.1, on the reverse strand, counting down.
CTGCTATTAAGGTACGACGCAATCCCAAGGGGTACGTGAGACTTTCCAAAAATAATCTAAAAATAGCAACAATTCAAAAATCCTTTATAAATTTATTGAATAATACTTCAACAAAATATGAGTGTAAGTTCATAAACTGTGAAAAGAAATGCAATATTCAGTGTTGACAGCTAGATTTTTTGTGGACATGTTCCATAAAGATTTTGTTTTTGAAATGTTTAGAATTAAGTTCATGAATCCAAATGGATTTCTATTACAATCCCCAAAGAGGGCACTTTAAGTTGATGATTACTTCTATGTGTAGAAATCTTTATTTATAATTGAATCACTTGTTTATTTTTCAACACGTTTTTAGTTATTTTTATATCTTTTTTTCAAAATAGTTCAAGAAAGACCACTACGAATGAGCAATATTTTTGCACTGTTATACAATTTAATGAATCAAAAACTGATGACATAGTGCTGTATTTTACTTCTTTATCTCTTTTTTTCAACTAAAAATGCTTTGTTCTGATTAGGGGGTACTTGAATTAAAAAAAAATGTTCACAGGGAGTACCTCACTGAAAAAAGTTTGAGAACCACTGTAATAGAGAATGTATCATTTGCACCCCGGGGGGTGAAATCTATCAACATTAGGGTGGTCCCAAAAAGGATGGGGTGTCTCAAATTGACTGTGTGTCGGTTTTAAACGTGCTCCTCCCTCTGGTCAACATATGAAATAACAAGTCTGTACAACATTTGAAGTGCTCCCCCGTCTGGCCAACATATGTAATAATGAGTGTGTGAAAGAAAATTAAATGTGCCCCCTTTTAGCCAAAATTTACAAAAATAATAAAATAAATATGTATATAAGTTAAAGTTAAAGTACCAATGATTGTCACACACACACTAGGTGTCATGAAATGTGTCCTCTGCATTTGACCCATCCCCTTGATCACCCCCCGAGAAGTGAGGGGAGCAGTGAGCAGCAGCGGTGCCGCGCCCTGGAATCACTTTTTGGTGATTTAACCCCCAATTCCAACCCTTGATGCTGAGTGCCAATATAGGGGGATACTGTAATACATCGAAGTAAATAACAAAGATTAAAAACCAATTACAGATTAAAAAACATAAAATAAAAGCTTACCATTTTATATTAGCATTGTTTGTGTATATTATTAATGTTGTAAATACAAATCTTTATATATCTAGAAAAGGTGGCGCTAAAGAAGAAGGCATTTTTCAGAGGTCTCAAGAAGGTCAAAAATACAAGAATGTGTGTGAGAGTGTGTGTGTGTGTGTGTGTGTGTATGCTCGATATGGACAAAAGCATTGGGACACCTTGATTTAGTACTCTGAATGTATCTTTCAATCATTCAATCAATCAATCAATCTATCAATCAATCAAAGTGTATTGATGTGTGCAGCCCTTGGTCACAAATATCTCAAAGGGCTGCACAAGCCACAAATACATCCTCGCCTCAGATCCCACATACAACCGCGATCAAAAGTTTACATACACTTGTAAAGAACATAATGTCATGGCTGTCTTGAGATTCCAATACTTTTTGCAACTCTTATTTTTTTGTGATAGTGTGATTGGAGCACATACTTGTTGGTCACAAAAAACATTAATGTAGTTTGCTTCTTTTATGAATTTATTATGTGTCTTCTGCAAATGTGAGCAAATCTGCTGGTTCAAAAGTATACATACAGCAATGTAAATATTTGCTTACATGTCCCTCGGCAAGTTTCACTGCAACAAGGCGCTTTTGGTAGCCATCCACAAGCTCCTCTTGACAAAATTGGTGAAATTCAGACCCCAAACACACGTCAAAAGTGGTAAAGGAATGTCTAAATCAGGCTAGAAATTAAGATTTTAGAAAGCCTATCCCAAACTCCTGAATTAAGCGCCTGGAAAATGCTGAAGAAACAAGTCCATGTCAGGATACCATCACATTTAACTGAACTGCACCAATTTTGACAAGAAGAATTGGTCAGAAATTCAAGCAGAAGCTTGTGGATGGCTACCAAAAGCGCCTTGTTGCAGTGAAACTTGCCAAGGGACATGTAAGCAAATATTAACATTGCTGTATGTATACTTTTGACCCAGCAGATTTGCGCACATTTTCAGTAGATCCATAATAAATTAATAAAAAATAAAATAAAAAAATCATAAATGTTTTTGTGACCAACAAGTATGTGCTCCAATCACTCTATCACAACAAAATAAGAGTTGTAGAAAATATTGGAAACTCAAGACAGCCATGACATTATGTAAACTTTTGATTGCGACTGTATATTTATATGTATATATATTTCTATATGTATGTGTATATATTTTTATATTTACATATGTGTATATGTGTCAGGAAAAAACACAGAGACTATATCATCCCTACAAGCCTATTTTGCAGGTGTTATTTCCTGACCTAACGTATATCCCGCTCTACACCCGGTATTGAGCACTGTATAAGATAAACCACAAAAACCTTGATTTTATATATATATATATATATATATATATATATATATATATATATATATATATATATATATATTTATATATATATATATATATATATGTATATACATAATGTATATATATATATATGTGTGTGTGTGTGTGTATGTATGTATGTATGTATATATATATACACAAACATATATATATGTACTGATATATATATATATAGATGCATATATATGTACATACATACATACATATATATGTGTGTGTATGTATATATATATCTATATATATATATATATCTATATATATATATATATATATATAGATATATATATATACACACATATATGTGTGTATATATATATATATATATATATATATACATATATATATATATATATATATATATATATATATATGTACATATACATACACATATGTACATATATATACACATATGTACATATATATATATATATACATACACATATATGTACATATATATATACACACACACATATATATATATATATATATTTCAATAGGCCAAATATCGGCCCTGATAATCAGTGTCGATCTCTACGTTTTCCTATCAACAACTAGCGAGGACCTGTTCGTGTGTCCTGTGTGTTTTTACGCTCGTAGTCCCGCCTCCACCCACAGAGACAAAAGTTGTGAATCACGTACAAGACAGTTGACTTTGTTTAGTTATTTCTGCTATTGAACGACACGTTTAGATGCTGAGAGAGATGCACATAATGAAGTCTTCTGTACCCTGTTTGAAAGTGGGAGACAAAGAGAGCACAGACTAATTTGATTTACCGGTAAAGTTACCGTGTTCGTTTTCAATGATTCTTCGTTAATTGATTAAATATGAGCCCATGTGTGTCATACATTTCATAATGTTTACTTTCTAATTCCTACTGCATGCAAACTAATGTCACTCTTAATTATTTGCATTAAAAACAGTGATGATGTTATCATATCCTATTTTGGATTCCATTCCACGGAGGTCAGAAGTCATGTGCTTTTGTCCTCCGACTCCATAATTGATGAGGGTCCCAACACTTTTGCCCGCACGCAAACCGTATCGTGTTTGCACGAGCGTATCGTCTTATTTATGGGGCCGCGCCAGCAAGGCGGGCAGCAACAGTATGAATTATGTACATGACTCAAGACTCCCTCTGTGAGGCCAGCTTCAACTGGCTTATGAGTCAATGGAAATGAAAAATACTGCCAGTCTGCATTCATATCATTGCTCAAAAAAGCCTTGCCCCCCCCAACCTCTCGCCCACTCAATGGCCAACAGTCGAGTGTGTGGGTGTGGCCCGAGGGCTTATACTGAATTACCATGCACACACCCACACCGTACACACACACACACTTCCACTTACATGCACACGCTCACACACACGCGAGCTTCCCTGGTCAGATATGAACTGGCGTTGAATATAAAAGTTGTTTTTTTTACCCTCCTTAACAAGTCAGTGAAGTCCCGCATTGTGAAGTCAAAATACATGTTTGCTTTTTTGTTGTTGTTGCCATTTTTTAGTTGAAATATTTCTTCCTGTGTGATATTTTCCACTTTCTGAAAAAAAGATAAATGATTCGCGTGGTGGAACCTCCAAAGTTGACAACCATGACACTTTTCCACTGCAGGTCGCTTGCAAACAACAGCTTGCCCTGTTGCACTACTTTAGCTTGGGAGTCTGCAGTTTTACAATCCATAATCTCCACTTGGCTGCAGCAGGCCATTGCCCACGGACCTCAGTTTCTTCTCAGATGAAATACTGTATCCTTAATGTTCTACATTATAGCTACAGTCTCTTATTTGCTGTAGTGTTACGGTTTTCTGTTGCCCTTTGTCTCCTCTTGGATAAAAACCTGCTCCTCAATGTGCAGCATTTTAATCCACAATCTACACTTTGCAGTCTATTTACCACTGCCCTCATTCTCCTTTTAGATAAACAAATGTTCCTTAATATCCAACATTAGTCTCCACAGTCTCTATTTTGCTGCAGTGCTTAGTTTTGCGGCCCCTCAGTTTACTTTTGGGTAAAATTGATCTATAAAGCTTACAGCATTATACTCCACAGTCTCCACTATGGTGCAGCATGCATTTACTACTGCCCTCAGTCTCCTCTTAGATAAACAAAACAACGCTCCTTAATGTGCAACGTTATACTCCACAGTCTCCACTCTGCTCTAACAGGCCATTCTCCACTGCCCTCAGTCTCTTCTTGGATAAAAATGTCTCCTTAATGTGCAACATTATACTCCACAGTCTCCACTTTGCTGCAGCAGGCCATTTACCACCGCCCTCATTGTCTTTTTAGACAAACAAATGTTCCTTAATGTGCGACAGCGTGGCGCAGTGGGAGAGTGGCCGTGCGCAACCCGATGGTCCCTGGTTCAATCCCCACCTAGTACCAACCTCGTCACGTTCGTTGTGTCCTTGAGCAATACACTTCACCCTTGCTCCTGATGGGTGCTGGTTAGCGCCTTGCATGGCAGCTCCCTCCATCAGTGTGTGAATGTGTGTGTGAATGGGTAAATGTGGAAGTAGTGTCAAAGCGCTTTGAGTACCTTGAAGGTAGAAAAGCACTATACAAGTACAACCCATTTATCATTTATTTAAAACATCAGTCTCCATTTTGCTGCAGTGTTTAGTTTTGCGGACCCTCAGTTTCCTTTAGGGTAAAATTGATCTATATAGTTTACAGCTATATACTCCACTGTCTCCACTATTGTGCAGCATGCATTTACTACTGTCCTTAGTCTCTTCTTAGATAAACAAAACAACTCTTCTTTCTTCCTAATGTGCAAAATTACACTCCACAGTCTCCACTTTGCTGCAACAGGCATTTATTATTGCCCTCAGTCTCCTCTTAGATAAACAAAACGATTCCCCTTAGTGTGCAACATTGCACTCAATGGTCTCCACTTTGCTGCAACAGGCCATTCCCCACTGCCCTTAGTCTCTTCTTAGATACAACATGTCTCCTTAATGTGTAAAATTATACTCCACAGTCTCCACTTTGCTGCAGCCGGCCTTTTACCACTTCTTGTAGACTCTTCTTAGATAGAAACATGTCTCCTCAATGTGGAACATTGTACTCCTCAGTCTCTTTGTCCCTTTGTCAACACCGTCAGTTTCTTCTAAAATGACAATTGTCTCCTTCGACGTTCAGCATTGTTTCCATTTTGCTGCTGCCCTCAGTGTCCTCTTGGATACAATTTGTCTCCATAATGTGCAGCACTACTCACAATAGTATCCACTGTGCTTCAGTGCTTCGTATTTTTATTGTCTATAGTCTCCCCTTGGAAAAAAAATAGTCTCCTAAAACTGAGAAGTAACTACAGGGGACTCTTGTTGTCCTTAATTGTTTTGTTTTATTAGCATATTAGCAGTAAACAGGCGCAGGTAGCGTGCAGTGGAAAAGCGACGTAAGTCAACATTAATAACAAAGACAAACGGATTACGACTTCATTTATAATTCAGCTTTGTTTTTAAATGAGAACAAACAGAAAGATGGAATGTTTTCAACTTTGAAGGTTTCCTGGTAGCTTTGAATTAAACATTACAATTTAATTAAAACAGCTGTTTTCCTTTTCTTATGTTAATCCAATCGCAGAATCCCAGTCCGACAGGGTGGCACATTGGGAAAACATCATTAAACACAATGGTGTCCATGTGCTCCTGACAGTGGTATACACAGTTCTTTATCCAGTCACCTAGAACGCCATGTAACATGTTTTAAATTCACCTTTGGGTCTTCTGTCCGACTCTAAACGGTGTCAGGGAGCGAACTCCCCTCCCGTTTACTCCTAAGTATTGAATTCATTGACATCATGTGCATATATTTATCTGTATGTACAATACAAAACAAGACTGATTACAGAATGTACAGTACATTGTCCCTTGGCGTGGGATTGGACACTGCTTCGTACTCCTCGTCCCGCCCTACCCATCCCCACTTTGGGCTGCCTCCGAGGCGAAGTTATTGGAGCTGGGTCAATACTTGCTGCTATTGACCTTCTAAGCCGAGTGAGATAAAGAGAAAGAAAAAAGAATAAAGGATTGCAAAGGCACACTAGATAGTTAGGCTACTTGCCCTATTTTTTTTTCAGCTACTTTCAATCAAACTGCACTGGGTCTGCGTGACGACGTGACGAAAGGGGGAGGGGGGGGGATCGGCTGATCGCGCAGACGGACCAATGACCCAGAAGAACCATCGAGTGCCAGGGAAACAATGATAGCATACACTCTTCATACCTTCATTCAGAGAACCTTTCCACTATCACGTCGACTATTTCCACTTTGAAGAGAGGGATGGTGTGAAAAGGTTCTTCCAGGGAGCTACAACCATCCTCATCCATCACACATTCATGGTGACACGTTTTGGTTTCTGAAATGCAGCAATCGGAACAAAAACTTCACCAAAATAAAAGAACCCATTCTCAGGATCGGTGGCACTTCGTATTATGACAAGCTGAACAGAAGAGACTAGGGGTGTAACGGTACATGTCTTCGGAATCTCCAGTTATTTTTTGGCGTACTGAATTCCCACCCGGTACACAACGAGTGGAGGAGCCCGAGCTTAAATACATCCCTTACCTCGAACTGAACCGTCACTTAAAAACCAAAGTACGTGCCGAACCGTGATTACGGAGTACCGTTACAGCCCTAGAAGGGAAAGAATGAAAAAACTAAATTGCACTAATAGTTGCTCATCCCTTACATTGGAAGCATGGTCTGGCTATAGGCCTAATATGTATGCTATTTATGTCAACTAAGGTGTTCAGTACCCAGAGAAAGAGCAGGGCCACTCTGCTGTTGCTACATCCTGATACCTGAAGATTGCCCTGCTGGTGGTAGAGCAAATGGGCCGTTCAGTCAGATGAGTCAGTCTGAGGAGGTTCCTTGTGAGTTCCTCAATGGGAACATGAGGGGTCTGGAGGTTGGGTGACACACACACACACACGCACAAACACACACACACACACTCGCACACACACACGGGAGTCAACTGGGGATTCGGAGCAAGTGCTGGAAGAATCCAAGAGAAGAAAACTGAAGCCGCCATCATAATGTCTCATGGCCAACTTCACCCGCATTTTGCCCCATTTCTGTTACATGCCTAAAATTTGGACGAGATAAATACTTGACTAGGGGTCCTTCCAGCTTTCCGCACATGAGACATGACACAAACAGTGCCGCTGTCCTCGTGGAATTCAGCTGGGGGCGAGCATTTCCCTTTAAAGTATGCATTCATTAGAAGAACTTTTGGACTTATAGTATTGATTTCTTCCTTTTAACTAGTTGCAATTCTTTGTTTATGGAAGAGTCTCAGTCTTTGGGAGGGCAGGTGCAGGGTTTAAGGGGTTTCAAGGGACGGGAATCTGGCGTGGCTGCAGGAAAGAGCGAGTTTTCAGTCCTACACAGTCTGAAAGGCCTTGGTCTGGGCGGGGACCATGAGGGTGGGGGGTGTCGGCCCGGATGTATTCCTGGAGTTGTATTTGGGAGTGGCAGGGGCCTCGGAGGTTTTGGACGGGACCACCGTGGCATAGGATGGAGGCGACTGAGGGTAGCCGGGAGGCTGTCCGTTTTCCTTGAGCGCCGCCACTGCAGGCGGGCGGGGGCGGTGGCCACGCTGGGCACTGTTGTGCACCATCGATTGGGTGGAGGAGGCGCCCGAGCGTGAGCTGCCGGAGCGGGACGAGGACAGGGAGTTTGGTTTCACCAGCTTGGCCTTGGGAGCCTCTGCATCTTCTCTATGGGGCGGAAAAACAACATCAGTACACTCTGCAAAAACTGAACTCTAAGTAAGATTGAATATCTCAAATAAGGGTGATAAATGCTTATTTTATTATTTTACTTGTTTTAAGTGTTTTGGTCCTAAATTATCTCTGTAAGATATTACAGCTTGTTGCTGAGATGTTATGACCTATATTGAGTAAAACATGCTTGAAACTAGAATATCAACGGTTGCAAAGCTGTGTCATCAACACTCACAAGTATAAAACTGCTTTTTCAAAGTAATAATTTCTCATTTCAAGCATGAAATAAAAAATCATGACTTTGACACACTTGTGTCTCATAATTAAAACAGATGACAGCCAAATGGACTTTGCTGTTTTATTTTTAATGAAACAATAGAAAAGGTGTACTCTTGTAGTAGTACAGCTGGCACACTACAATAAACGGACAGTTAATATTTGCACTTGTACAGCGCATTTCTACATTCAAGGTACTCAAAGCGCTTTGACACTACTTCCACATTTACCCATTCACACACACATTTCCACACACTGATGGAGGGAGCTGCCTCTAACCAGAACCCATCTTTGCTAAACAAACATCCTCTGCATGTAAACCACCTAACATTTGTGAAGACCAAGTACTGCAAGAAGATGTCATTCATATCACCACAGCTGATCTGTCGTACAATACCTTGGGGAAGCACATTTACAGCAAGGGTGAACCAACTGTACTATACAAGTAAAAGCATCAAGTTGCAACTACTGGGTGAATGTGAATTTATTTTGCTGACTGGAAAACGTTGTAAGTAATCATCTGAAAAAGCTAAACAAACTTGTTTGTTTAAAGGGGAACATTATCACCAAACCTATGCATGCATCAATATATACCTTGATGTTGCAGAAAAAAGAACATGTATTTTTTAAACCGATTTCCGAACTCTAAATGGGTGAATTTTGGCAAATGAAACGCCTTTCTGTGTATCGGTCTTTTAGCGATGACGTCAGAACGTGACGTCACCGAGGTAACACACCCGCCATATTCATTTTCACATTACAAACACCGGGTGGCACCACCTGCTATTGTAGTGGGAAAAGGAAGGCATCTATTTAGGGTGTGGTATTTAGATGTAATTGCACATTCATTGAGACTTCACTCCAGCCACACACACTACGGACAAGAGAACTCGTAACGATGACAGGGTGAAAAGACCTACCTGATTTCATTTGGAGTCTCCTCTTCCTCGTACTTCTTTTTCTCTTTCTTTCGGAAGACAAGCCAGATGATTAACACGACGATGAAGGCGCCCAGGAAAAATCCCACCACGGCACCGGCCACCTTTACATCCCTCTCATCTGCAAAGATGAGAGTAAGTAAAGATTAGATTACACAGGTGAGGTACAACTGCACAGTCTGAAGCCAATGTTGCAATTAAACAAGTTACTCATTTAACACTTTCTTTATTGTTGTGTGAATGCTCCAATTTGTTTTTTTTTACTTCAACAACTTCATCTTCTTTTCCAGATTTTGGCGCGCGCCACCTTGCACATTTTTCATCCGATTCAAACCGTTCCAACTTCAAACTTTTCGGCCTATTTGAGAATTGTGGACTTTCCCTTTCCAGATTTCCCAGAATTCCAGGTTTTCCGGGACATTTTTCCCATTCAAAATGAATTGGTCATTTTTCAAAACTTCCACTATTTCCACATTTTTCAACCAATTCAAACAGTTCCATCTTCAATACATTCCACCTTTCTGGAAATTTGAAATACCCTTTTTCCAAGTTAAAAAGAAATTCCAGGATTTTGCAGAATTCCTGGTTTTTCAAAAGCCCTATCTGCACCCTTTTTTTCTGGCGACTACTCCGACACATTTTTCAACCGTTCCACCGTCAAAACATTCCTCTCAATTAGGAGAAGAAACAGAGTTGTTTTTTGAACTGGAAAAATTCCTGGATTTCCCGAAATTCCGTAATACCATTACTCACTTCAACATTTCTCGACCGATTTGAAAAATTTCAAAACCAACCATTTGAACTCATCCATCCAGCTATCTATTTTCTACTGCTTGTCCCTTTTGTGGTCGCGGAAGTCGCTGGAGTCTATCTCAGCTGTATCAATGTCTTGTGGCTGCTAGGAATCGCTGCAATATGTCAAACTTTAAAAGATGTGTGTGACTGATTAACCCAAACCTAAACATAATTTGTGTAACTTAGAACCAATTGTGCCCATACAGTAGCCTGCTAACAGCCAGATTAGTTTTATGTGAAAATTATGTCATCCATCCATTCATTTTTTACCGCTTATTCCTTTTGGGGTCGCTGGAGCTTATTTCAGCTATCAGGCGGAAGGCGGAGTACACCCTGGACAAGTCACCACCTCATCACAGGGCCAACACAGATAGACAGACAACATTCACACTCACATTCACACACTAGGGCCAATTTAGTGTTGCCAATCAACCTATCCCCAGGTGCATGTCTTTGGAGGTGGGACGAAGCCAGAGTACCCAGAGGGAACCCACGCAGCCACGGGGAGAACAAGCAAACTCCACACAGAAATGATCCCAAGCTCGGGATTGAACTGAGGACTACTCAGGACCTTCGTATTGTGAGGCAGATGCACTAACTCCTCTTCCACCATGCTGCTCCCATTTCAATTCATTCAGACAATTCTATTTTTTTCCATTTAAATAAAAACTCCCGCTTTTTTCCCAAAATTCCACAATTTTTCGGAGATTTTCATTCGACAATTCCCACATTTTTCATCTGATTCAAATTGTTCCAACTTCAAAATATTCAGCCAGTTCAGGAAAGGTGTGCTCTACGTCAACAATTCCAAGAAAATTCCAGGATTTCAGTTCAACCTCAGCATTGGAGCATTCACACGCTATTCCTTCAGGAATTTCCTCATCTAGTTAGAGATGGTTTATCCTCCTGAGAACCTGTGTCATGTTGTGCATGACATGGGCCATTTTCTCCTGATGTGTGGAACTCTGACAATAGAAATAGGTTCAAAAGGAAGATACTGAAACCAACGTTCCCTCTAAGGTGCGCGCCTGTGCAATTGCACACTGCTCACGAGTCCTCCGCCCCACGGCAAATCTATGCCGCGCACAAAATCCAATAAAAAAAATAAGCAATTTTCAAAGTAACTGACAAGAAGCCACAACAGAGACAACAGTTTTCGTTATCACTGTTCAATTATTGTAACGTCTATCGAGATGCTTTGAAGAGGACATGAATTCCATCGATCACTTTATTGAGCAAAACTCTTTATAAACACATGACCAAAAACATTGCTAAACAATTTCTATCTAGCAAAGCTGGTCATTTTCTGCCGTACAAAGCAGACCAAAACCAACTTTGCCTTCTGTCATATAAACAGCAGCCGCGATCGCTCTTTCTCACTCGTGCCAACACATGCACATATGACACTGAGCCAGTGATGCGTTTACAGCCACACAAAAAGTCGGACATTTCCGATACCGCATATTATGTGTAATTCCAGGTCGTTACACTATGAGTTACCAATCAAATGTGTGCTCATTTTACTGTCATTTATTAAGAATCTTAATTTACAAATATTAATCATGAAATTCTGTTATTATATTAAATACATATTAATAAAAATATATACGTTTTACAAATGGAAAGTTACAGCAATTTACACATGATCCAGTGCTTACATCTCATTGTGCAACATGTGAATGTTTTAATGGGAACTAAATGCGATATCTGAAAGGGGTACACGTTATTTACAAAGCAGGACCCCGACCCAGTCACACACTACTAGTACACAGCTCATTGAAAAACAATATTGGTTGTTCTTGTCATTGTAAGTGGGCCAAAACACTTTTTTTTAGAAAATGATCACATTGAAGTGACTGCTGTCATTTGATTATAATAAGAAGAAATGTAACTTGTTATTTAGTCAGGTTTGGGACAGGTGTGCTACAGGTGTTGCTCACATGTGCTCCACTGAATGCTCAAGGAGTTTTTGCGTTTGCTCACACACATGAAAAATTAGAAGGAACATTGACTGAAACGGTGTGTCGCACATACTCGTGGACAACATCAATGCGAACCACTTCAGTTCAACGGGCTATCAACTGAGCGACATCACGACATTTCAATTGGCGTACACATAACCCCCCATGCACCCACCCCTCTCCCAGGAAATCTATTAGCGTGCCAATGAAACATAAGAGTCAGAACACAGGTGGTGACCAGTAACCACCAGTATGCTCAGTGCAGTCCCTGGTGCCGCAGCACTGAGGGGATCGAAGGGTCATAATGGAAGGAGAAAGGGTTGTATAAATGTATTTCCATCTGCAGTGTGAAACAATAGCCATCAGTCAGCGTGACAGGCGGAAGGTGAGGTGAACGCCGCTGTGATTCGACTCACGCTCCATGGGGACTTCGATGGTGCAGCTCTCCTCCCCCACGTCGTTGCTGGCCGTGCACCTGTAGACGCCTGTGCTGTCCATGGTGAGGTTCCTCAGGGTGACGATCTCTGGGTTCTTCAGATCTGGAGGAGAGAAGTTAAACAAGTTGATCCAAAGTCAGCATGACGGGAGAAGACAGGCACTCGTCTAATTCAACTCGCCACGTATCTAACCATGACGAGCACTCCTGCCGTGGAACGAGACGATCTTGGTGGGAGTGACACCAGGACATGGTTACAGACATATTGTCATGTGGTGAGCGCATGTTGATGCGCGTTTTGTCACCTAGGGATGCAAGAGGACCAGATCGGATGAGAGTGGCAGGTAAGAGCTTGTTTTAATACAAAAAATACAAAAGAACACTGACAGAAAAGGGCAAAAGAAAGCGCGGGCCAACGCACGGGGAGCTAGGCTAAAACTTAGCACTGAGACAAAGTCCAAAACAAATGTGCCTAGCGCACGGAAAGCTAAGTTAAGACTTAGCATGGAACAAGACATAGGAGGTTTACCACATGAAAGTCGCTTACCGCAAACAAAAGGTCCAGAGTGAACAAAAGGAGAAGGAAGGCTTAAATACTGGCAGGAATCAGAAAACAGGTGCGCGTAAACCGAAAGTAGCAGGTAGAACAAATACGAAACCATGGTAACGGAACAAAAAGGAAGTGCACAAACTTAGAACCGGAAGAGTCCAAAACAAACCAAGAATACAAAAGGACTCAAAAACCGAAATCCAAATGTGATCCGAGAAGCGGATCACAACACATCCGCTATGGCATGGGTGTCAAACTCTGGCCCGTGGGCCAAATTTGGCCCGCCGTGTAATTTCACTTGGCCCTTGAGGCAATATCAAATTAAAATTAGAGCTGGCCCGCCGCTGTAACACCGCTAACACTCTTAATTGCCAACCCTCTCGATTTTCCCGGGAGACTCCCAAAGTTCAGTGTCCCTCCCGAATTTCATCCCGGACAACAATATTTGGGGTGGGCTTTAAAGGCATTGCCTTTGGCGTTCTCTACAACCTGTCTCCATGTCCGCATTTCCTCCATACAAACAGCGTGCCGGCCCAGTCATATTATATATGCGGCTTTTACACACACACAAGTGAATGCAACGCATACTTGGTCAACAGCCATACAGGTTAACACTGTTACAAATATGTGCCACACTGTGAACCCACACCAAACAAGAATGACACATTTCGGGAGAACATCCGCACCGTAACACAACATAAACACAACAGAACAAATACCCAGAACACCTTGCAGCACTAACTCTTCCGGGACGCTACAATATACACCCCCCGCTATCACCAAACCCTGTCCACCTCAACCCCACCGCCGAAAAAAGGCATTCAATTTTTATTTAAATTTTATTTGATATGCCATTGATATTTTTTAATTATTATTATTATTTGAAACTCGATTTTGCATGTCACTATAAAGTTATATAAGCTTTGCTTGTTCAATATTCAATGCAAAACTTGTTTGGGTCCCTATTAAAAGGTTAATTTGTTCAACCTCTGCCCGCGGCTTTGTTTGGTTTGAAATGTTGGCCCACTCTGTATTTGAGTTTGATACCCCTGCGCTATGGGATGGTGCAAACCTTCACTTTGTGACCGCCTCGCTGACATACGGTGGGTAAGAGATTGATGCGGCTTTATTTCTTGTAGGGCGTGTTTATCATTTTGCAATGCAGTCTGTTGAAAGTGATGGAAAGCGCCACTCTGCATAGCAACCGACACTGTGGTAAGAATACCTAAACATTTTAGGTTTCCAACACTCTACTGCCTTGTGGCGGCTAAAGTGAATATTGCACGCAGGTAAACCGTGACAAATGGAGCAATATGAATCCCCTTCCTACTGTATATGGCAGCCCTGGGCAATTATTTTTACACAGGGGCCACATTTAGAGAAAAAAATGTGCCTGGGGGCCGGTATATCTATTTTTAGGGACACTATAACAAAACTTCACAATAATGTCTGATTGAATGCTAAAACATTATGACAGACCGCCTTAAAAAACATAAAGGAATTTGAAATGTTTCTATGAACGATAAAACTCCGAATATTGACAAAGTATGAATGTCACACCCCCTTTCGATCGACATATTTTGCAATCAAGAGAAACGCAACAAAAAATGCAACAAACACTGAAATATGAACGCGAAGGGTAAAAAATAAACCCACCTACAATCTGATGTATCTGATATATCACTAAGCTTTAGAACTTTGTTGTGAAAAGCTCCTTCCGCGTCTGTGGAAACGCTTCCCACCCACACTGCTTGGTGCCTTGTATGGGCTGCTGTGACGTAGAGTACCATAGTAACTAATTAGATTACCATAGTAACTGGTATATCATCCATAAGCACAGATTCCAACCATTGAAATACTTTGTATAGTTCAAGACTTACCGGTCATGAGAAAACATCACCGGACATCATAATGGCAGCTACAGTTTCCATCTTAAATATCTAAAAAATATATTTGGGAATGTCCGGCGGGCCGGATTGAAAATCTTAACGGGCCTTAATTTGCCCAGGTCTGGTGTATGGCCTCCATCAAACCTCATTAACCCCGGCTACATTACATGGTATGCTCATACATCTTTAAAGGGAAACTGCGCCTATTTTGGAATCTTGCCTATCATTTACAATCCCTATTTGAAAAAAAGAACACAGATGTCTATTTATTTTACACTGTAGGAGTCACTTCCTATTGGTTCCTTTGCTACACACGTCACAGGAGTAAGGCGTGCAGATTTGAACTCAATTTTAATGTTCCTCAATAAGCTCATCAATAATTGTTTCAGGTATACAGGACTTTTCAGTCTCTCAAAGTCCCCTCAGTCCTTCCTCCTCCTGTTCCTGGCCGCTACTGTTAACGACAACTGGTGATTAGACAACTCATACCATCTGGGAAATCTAATCACCTGTTCACCTGTGTTTCGAAGCCGGCACTGACACGCCCCTTTCTGTCGGGGAGCTGTCCTCAGCACTTTGGACAGGGGTGGTGACCTCCACCCCCGCAGGCAGCCCTGGCCACGCCTCCCTCCACATACACATTCTCTTATGTAATATATGAATGAAACAACTAACAATGCAGGTAATGGAATTAAAACAATTATGCCTATAAAGCCCTCTAAAAACATTCAAAAGACTCCATCAAAGTTGTATACACACACGCTGTAAGTATATACAGCAGGAAGGGGATTCATATGGCCCCATTTGTTGTGGTTTACCTGACACATGAAATGTGACGGATTGGGGGTTGCACTAACCACTTAGCCGCTAGATAACAGTAGAGTGTTACATATCTTAAAATATGTTTTGTGGCGAATTTCATCTTTGACCACAGTGTCAGTTGCTATGTAGAATGGTGCTTTCCATCATTTTCACCAAACTGCATTGCTAAATGATTAACCTCTTCCTCTTAGGCAAGATACACCCAGGAATGGGTCCGTGTGAACCCCTTCCATACTGTAGAAAGTGCAGTAGGAGGCACATTCATTATAAGATGTAATATTTACATATTTTTGGTCATTTATAACTTACGACGGCGTATTAATTTGTTCGCTACTTCCATCAACAACAACATTACTAATCGTGGCAGCCTTAATGAGAGACAACAACTACTTTGGGAAAAGTGATGGTCCAGAATCAGATTTTTTGAGTCTGAATTAATGGAGGATGAGCTACAGTTCAAGTTTTAGACGGTGGGTGATGACAGATCAATTGCTAGTGAAACACTAAACATCAAAACTACAAACATCGTATAACAATCTCTTACTGTGCAATGTCTGCTCTCAAGACTTCTGTTCCTGTTTAAATTAATCATAAACCTCACTTAGGTAAAAAAAATTAAAATAAAAAAGGCAGCCGCAAAAAAGTGTCTTTTCATGTCTTCCTTGCAATGTCTCCGGGGCTAAGTTGAACGTCATAGTTGACCAACTTCTTGGTGTATGGCATATTAACATATACAAACATATTAAACACACCGTCTATTAAAGCAGTGGTTTTCAACCTCTTTTCAGTGATGTAGCCCCGTTAACATTTTTTTAATTCAAGTACCCCCTAATCAGAGCAAAACATTTTTGGTTGAAAAAAAGAGATAAAGTAGTAAAATACAGCACTATGTCATCAGTTTCTGATTTATTGAATTATATAACAGTGCAAAATATTGCTCATTTGTGGTGATCTTTGTTGAACTATTTGGAAAAAAAGATATACTGTACAAATAACTAAAAACTTGTTGAAAAATAAACAAGTGATTCAATTATAAATAAAGATTTCTACACATAGAAGTAATCATCAACTTAAAGTGCCTTCTTTGGGGATTGTAATAGAGATCAATCTGGATTCATGAACTTAATTCTAAACATTTCTTCACAAAAAAAGATAATTTTAAACATAAACAATATTTATGGAACATGTCCACAAAAATCTATCTGTCAACACTGAATATTGCATTGTTGCATTTCTTTTCACAGTTTATGAACATACATTCATATTTTGTTGAAATATTATTCAAAAAATATATTTATACAGGATTTTTGAATTGTTGCTATTTTTAGAATATTTAAAAAAAATCTCACGTACCCCATGGCATACCTTCAAGTACCCCCAAGGGTACGCGTACCCCCATTTGAGAATCACTGTATTAAACACTTAATTTTTTTTATAATTTCATGAGTGCTGGATTATTTGAGGGGCTGATTCATTTTGCTTTACATTGCTTTTTCCGAGCTCCCACTAGTTCAGCGTTATTGTGAGTTGTATCGTTCATGCACTTATTTTTGCTGTATTTATCTGGCACAAGTGGAAAGCCGGTCCGTGAAAATTATTTGCCAACAATAAACCAGTCCGTGGTGCATAAAAGGTTGGGGATCACTGGTTTACTGGATACAATGAAACACAAATAAGCATATAAAGCCAACTTGTTTTTCCACTCGACCGGTACTTTACTTTTAGAGCCTTTTGGCCATGGAGACCAGCTGCTGGGTCTCTGCCACACCCGAGTCTGTTTTGGAGAGACTGGAGGAGATGCAAATGAAGAGACAGGGCTGCGGAGCTGGAACTGAGACGGAAAAGCTTCACAGTTTCTTGGATGAACGAGCAGGTATGGGACGCCTCGGTCTCCTCGGACGTATCCTCCCTCATCCATGCGGACTGGACGCTGGCCGAGAGTTGGTGGCCGACCGAGGGTGGCGTCGGCTCTCTTGGTTGCTTTGTTGGATCTGCTTCTGTCTCTGGCCATGCTACCCCCACCCCAGCAGACGATAGTGAGGAACACCGCAGAGGCCACAACAGTATATATGTTTTTTGTTGTTGTTGTTTTACTTTTATGTCTGTATATAGAAGTGGCTGGTCGCATCAGCTCTGCTCTTTTAATGTCTTTAATGTCCCTTGTTTTCTTTGATGTTTCCCTCTTACACACGTTTATGTGTGCTTTGGCTATGATTTTTTCCCCCCTTGGCGTCAGTCTGGACCCCCTCTCCAGGAGACCAGGCTTAGACTGAATGTATTTCTTTTCTCACCCCCCTACCCAGCGTTGACCTGTTTCTCACTTTTTTTGTAAGGGGCGCCGGAAGTTGGCAGACCCGTCAACGATCCTGTTCTGTCTATCTGTAATGTTTGTCTGACCTTAAATGGGATTGTGCTGAAAATCTCAATTTTCCTTCGGGGATTATTAAAGTATTTCTGATTCCGATTCTGATTCTTTAAGTGTGTGAGCTTGCTGTCACGACGGGGTTTTTGCAGCTTGCCGCGGGGTTTGTTCTCCCGAAATGCAGACGGACCACTCCGGACAGAGCGTGCAGGTAAGAACATGATTTATTCCTCAAAATACCGAAGTACTACAAAAAAAGGGAACACAAGGAGAAAACACAATGTGCTGATCGCACTTAGAGCTAATGATACTTCTTAGCAAGGACTAGGGACAAGCAATACTCAGGTAACTGTGGCATGAAACAAAACAGACTTACGTCTGTTTAGCAGGTTGCGTGTAGCAAACAATGACGCCAGACTGAGAGTCATTGGTGAATAAATAGCTCTCTGATTAGTGGTTGACAGCAGCTGAGCGTGGGGCCACTAACGACGCTGAGATCATTATCCATGCGTTTGTTACGTCTCGTCTCGATTACTGTAACATATTATTTTCGGGTCTCCCCATGTCTAGCATTATACGATTACAGTTGGTACAAAATGCGGCTGCTAGACTTTTGACAAGAACGCGAAAGTTTGATCATATTACGCCTATACTTGCTCACCTGCACTGGCTTCCTGTGAACTTAAAATGTGACTTTAAGGTTTTACTACTTACGTATAAAATACTACACGGTCTAGCTCCATCCTATCTTGCCGATTGTATTGTACCATATGTCCCGGCAAGAAATCTGCGTTCAAAGGACTCCATCTTATTAGTGATTCCTAAAGCCCAAAAAAGGTCTGCTGGCTGTAGAGCGTTTTCCGTTCGGGCTCCAGTACTCTGGAATGCCCTCCCGGTAACCGTTCGAGATGCCACCTCAGTAGAAGCATTTAAGTCTTACCTTAAAACTCATTTGTATACTCTAGCCTTTAAATAGACCTCCTTTTTAGACCAGTTGATCTGCCGCCTCTTTTCTTTTTCTCCTCTTTCCCCCTCCCTTGTGGAGGGGGTCCGGTCCGATGACCATGGATGAACCCGACTATGGACAGCCAGGACCCAGGATGGACCACTTGCCGGGACCCAGGATGGACCGCTCGTCTGTGTATCGGTTGGGGACATCTCTATGATGCTGATCCAACTCCGCTTGGGATGGTTTCCTGTGGACGGGACTCTCGCTGCTGTCTTGCATCCGCTTTGAACTGAACTCTCGCGGCTGTGTTGGAGCCACTATGGATTGAACTTTCACAGTACCATGTTAGACCCGCTCGACATCCATTGCTTTCGGTCCCCTAGAGGGGGAGGGGGGTTTCTCACATATGAGGTCCTCTCCAAGGTTCTCAAAGTCATCATTGTCACTGGCGTCCCACTGGGTGTGAGTTCTCCTTCCCAACTGGGAGTGAGTTTTCCTTGCCCTTATGCGGGTTCTTCCGAGGATGTCGTAGTGGTTTGTACAGTCCTTTGAGACATTTGTGATTTAGGGCTATATAAATAAACATTGATTGATTGATTGATAACCAGAGGCAAGTGAACCGAATTAATCCCTATGGTGACCAAAATAAACCCAGGAGTGCACAAAACATCAACTAAGGGAGTCCATAACTAACGGAACATAACAAAAACATGATCCGGACCACGGATCATGACACTTGCATGTACAATTCACTTTAATTATCAGCTGGCATACAAGTGTCTCCGACATCTTCATCCGATCAAGCCTAGTCCTCGCTGTGGATTTACAAGAGAGACTCTGACCGCTCGACAAAATAAGAATATGCTTCTATTTTTTGTTATCATTCGGGGGTGGAGGGGCGACAAAAATAAGTAAGCCATGCAGAATCAGTGGCCCAATTGTGACACTCAAAGTGCTCTTGAGCTAAATGCAGCTCTAGATTGGCAAACACAGATAAACGCTACACTTGTGCAACATGCATAAAAGCGTCATCTCGGACGGATTAATAGAGGCCCGTAATGAGCACTCTTATGAAAATGAATGCTTTAGTGGGGGTTAAATGGCCAACCTGCAGTGTCACGAGAGCGGTGGTTATTTTCCTCACCTATGCGCGCCAGGTTTGGCAGCTTGCCCAGACTCTTGCCTTTGTCCAGCACTCGCTCCCATTTGTAGCTGATGGGGTCGGAACCGTTGATGGACTTGCAGCTGAGTCTGACGTCGCTGCCTTCCAGGAGATTGCCGTCCAACCCGCACGTGGGCTTTGAGGGCTTCACTGTAAAGAGGCAGAGGATAAAGACTTGAACTCTGGAGTGCAACAAACAAGTGGCTACTTGCATCACTGCAATGCAACATGGTGGCAGCCCGTGTTGTGATATTTCTTTGAATACAGCGGTGCCTTAGTGGTCCTATGATTCGGTTTTTTTAAGTCAGTTTGCCCTATTTGGTAGGAATTTACGGTCTCCAATGAATTCTTGCACTTGTATTCCGGGCAATAGAGCGCACGGGTATTGAAGCCACACCCACCAAATTTTAGATAAAATAAACATTTGACGGAATATATGCCGCAGATACACTACAGGCCAAACGTTTGGACACACCTTCTCCTTCACAACACAACTGATGTTCCCAATTCCATTGATAAAGCAAGAAATTCCACTAATCAACCCTGTGAAGTGACTACCTTTTAGAACAAAATAGAATAGAATAGAGTTTTATTGTCATTATTGCACTGAACAGTATACACATATATATATATATATATATATATATATATATATATATATATATATATATATATATATATATGCATTTTGGGTGAGGGAAAAAATCGATTCGAATACGAATTGATTCAGAATCTATTCTCATTTTTAAAAAATCGATCTTTTTTTTTTTTTATAATTTTTTTTTTAATATATATATATTTTTTTTAATCAATCCAACAAATCACTACACAGCAATACCATAAACATGCAATCCAATTCCAAAACCAATACTTGACCCAGCAACACTCTGCAATAAACAGAGCAATTGAGAGGAGACACAAACATGACACAGAACAAGCCAAAAGTAATGAAACAAAAATGAATATTATCAACAACAGTATCAATATTAATTATAATTTCAGCATAGCAGTGATTAAAAATCCCTCACTGATATTATCATTAGACATTTCTAAAAATAATTAAAAAGAACAATAGTGTCACAGTGGCTTACACTTGCATCACATCTCATAAGCTTGACAACACACTGTGTCCAATGTTTTCACAAAGATAAAATAAGTCATATTTTTCGTTCGTTTAATAGTTACAACACATTTACATTATTGCAATCAGTTGATAAAACATTGTTCTTTACAATTATAAAAGCTTTTTAAAAAAAAAAATCTACTACTCTGCCAGCATGTCAGCAGACTGGGGTAGATCCTGCTGAAATCCTATGTATTGAATGAATACAGAATCGTTTTGATTCGGAAAAATATCGTTTTTGAATCGAGAATCGAATCGAATAAAAAAAAATCGATATATTATCGAATCGTGACCTCAACAATCGATATGGAATCGAATCGTGGGACATCCAAAGATTCACAGCCCTAATATGCATAAATATGCATATATATACATATATATATACATATATATATATATATATATATATATATATATATATATATATATATATATATATATATATATATATATATATATATATATATATATATATATATATATATATATATATATATATATATATATATATATATATATATATATATATAACACTATTGCAAATTATAGACCGAAAAAAATAATAAAATAAAAAGACATGACACATGAGGACATGATGGACACATTGTGCTCACTCAGTGCCTGTTTAATGCTACTATGGCTCTTGGGTAAAAACTGTTTTTTAGTCTATTTGTGCCCGCTTTTAGCACCCTATAGCATCTGCCCGAGGGTAGCAATTCTAGTTGGCAGTGCCTGGGGTGAAGCTCATCGAGAGAATGCCAAGAGTGTGCAAAGCAGTAATCATAGCAAAAGTGGCTATTTTGAAGAAATTAAAAGATAAAACATGTTTTAGATAGATATATGGATGGATGGATAGATAGATGGATAGATAGATAGATAGATAGATAGATAGATAGATAGATAGATAGATAGATAGATAGATAGATAGATAGATAGATAGATAGATAGATAGATAGATGGATAGTACTTTATTGATTGAGTTCCCTCAGGAAAATTTAAATTCCAGCCACAGTGTACAGAGTTGAGATCAAATTTAAATAGTAAAAAGTAAATAATGGGGGTATAAATAGAGACAAAATAGCAAATATTACAAGACCAAAAATAAAAAGCAACAATGAGAAAAAAATATATAACAGTAAAATAAGAATATAAAAAAATAAACTAGGCAGTAGTGACCATGTTATGAAAAAGTATTGCACTGTTATTGTTTTGCATCCCTTGTCATCCTAGTACCCCTCTCACCCCCAGAGAGGAGTTGTACAGTCTAATGGCATGTGGGACAAAGGAATTTTTTACTCCTGCACTTGGTATGAAGCAATCTAGCACTGAACAGGCTCCTCTGGCTACTGATAACGCTGTGCAGAAGGTGACTGGCATTATCCAGGATGCTCACAAGTTTTTCCACAGTCCTCTTCTCTGCCACCGTCACCGGTGAGTCCTGTTTTATTCCGATCGTAGAACCGGCCCGCCTGATCAGTTTCTCGAGTCTGGAGCTGTCCTTCTTAGATATACTGCTCCCCCTGCACACTACGATGTGTTCATGTGTACATGCGTTCATTCATAGTTTTAATGCCTCTCGTGACAATCTACAATGTAAATAGTCATTCAAATAAAGAAAACACACTGAATGAAAAGGTGTGTCCAAACGTTTGGGCTTTACTTTATATACACGGGTACGAACAATTGTGTAAATGTTTATTTACATACCTTAATTCAGTGGTCCTCAAATATTTTTCACCAAGCACCGCTTAAGAAAACATTTAGGTCTCCAAGTACCACCATAATGACCAACAATGAAATAAATATGCATAGTAGGCCTAAGCATTCATTAAAAACAAGCAAAGGTTTATGAGTATATTTGTTACTTTGGGCCACTATAACATTACACACATTTTGAACAGTAACACAGTGTTTACTATAGGAAAATAAAACTCTGTACTTAAATCATGTGATTCATTGGCGTACCACTAGATGGAGACATGTAACACCGTTTGAGAATTACTGCCTGGATTGTTTCCAAACAGCTCCTGTGACATGACAGTAAAACAGTTGAACAAACAAAACAGAAGTCATCGTCATGGACTCACCTGCTGCGGATTCAAGCTCTCTATTGAGCTAAATAGACTTAATAACTCCACGACGACGTTTTGGTGGATTTAGGAAACTGAAACAATACGAAAAAAAGGCCTTTGTAGGTTAATAATGTTAACACCGACACTTGCGTGTTGGCGTGTTAGCATATTTGCTAATGCTAATGACACTAGCTTCATTACATTACCATAGCACGTGTACACATGCATGGAAACACTCCTACAGTCACCACACATGAGATGGTTTAGTAAGCATGAGTAGTTTTAGTTATATTGATTCCAAGATGGCGGCGCCCAGACGGGCTGCAACATCGCGGAGCTCTTGCTAAAGATGGAACATTTGGCAGAAATACCGGACAATTCTGCAAACTTCATGGCTGGCTCACATCGTGGTCACTCCGTGATCACGTACGACCTCCAGACACTTCTGGATGTGGACATATCGGGCCGTTTTGGACTAATAGACGCGTGCTTGTTAGACGTGCTAACTAGCATGGGAATACTTCGGCGGCTACATCCAGCGGCCTGTGAAGCAGGGGAGTATAGTAGCAGCGGGGGCCGTCTACGGAGCAGACGCCAGCGGTGTGATCGGAAACGCGGATGTCGAGCGGGGCTAAAAACAAAGCAGAAGGCTAATCCCCACAGAACACCACTTCCCTCCATCCTGAAGCCGGATTTAAATGGAAGATGCGAGACTACTGGTCTGGGTAAGGAGTCAGTTAAATTAGAACAAGTTTTTTCTGCTTTGATTGTTTCAGAGTTGGACATGTGTTCTACCGAGGTGGCAAACTATGATGCGTGCAGTTTATCAAAGCAACAAACAAACAATCGCAACATGCGTTCTACTGAGTTGGCTAACCATGATGCGTGCAGTTTATCAAAGCAACAATCAAACAATCGGAAAATTCCCGTCGTATCAATTCCTAGATATGGTCGTAATTATACTAAATGCACTGGGCATAATAAACACAACATTATTAATATTGCTACTATGGATAATTTGATCAAAAATTCCCTAAAAAAGCCCACTACCTATAATATAGGTTTTTTAAACATAAGATCATTGTCTCCCAAAACGTTGTTAGTTAATGATATCATCAGAGACAACAATCTTAACGTCATCGGTCTCAGCGAAACCTGGCTTAAACCAAACAACTTTTTTGCGCTAAATGAGGCATGTCCTCCTAACTTTACATATGCGCATATTGCCCGTCCTCTTAAAAGGGGTGAGGGGGTCGCACTAGTATACAACGAAAACTTTAACCTTAGTCCTAACATAAATTATAAATATAAATCGTTTGAGGTGCTTACTATGAGGTCTGTCACACCGCTGCCTCTACACCTGGCTGTTATCTACCGCCCCCCAGGGCCCTATTCGGACTTTATCAATGAATTCTCAGAGTTTGTTGCTGATCTAGTGACACACGCCGATAATATAATCATAATGCGGGACTTTAATATCCATATGAATACCCCATCGGACCCACCGTGCGTAGCGCTCCAGACTATAATTGATAGCTGTGGTCTCACACAAATAATAAATGAACCCACGCATCGCAACGGTAATACGATAGACCTAGTGGTTGTCCGGGGGAATCACCGTTTCCAAAGTTACGATACTCCCGTATACTAAAGTATTGTCCGATTATTACCTTATAAAATTCGAGTTTCAGACGCATGTTCGTCAAACTAATAATAATAATAACTGCTATAGCAGCCGCAACATTAATACGGCCACAACGACAACTCTTGCTAACCTACTGCCCTCGGTAATGGCACCATTCCCAAAATATGTGGGCTCTATTGATAACCTCACTAACTTTAACAATGCCCTGCGCGAAACCATTGATAACATAGCACCGCTAAAGTTAAGAAAGGCTCCAAAAAAGCGTACACCGTGGTTTACAGAAGAAACTAGAGCTCAGAAATTATTATGTAGAAAGCTGGAACGCAAATGGCGCACGACTAAACTTGAGGTGCACCATCAAGCGTGGAGTGATGGTTTAATAACTTATAAACGCATGCTTACCTTAGCTAATGCTAAATATTACTCAAATCTCATCCACCGTAATAAAAACGATCCTAAATTTGTGTTTAGTACGGTAGCATCGCTAACCCAACAAGGGACCCCTTCCAGTAGCTCCACCCACTCAGCTGATGACTTTATGCAATTCTTTAGTAAAAAAATTGAAGTCATTAGAAAGGAGATTAAAGACAATGCGTCCCAGCAACAACGGGGTTCTATTAACACAGATACGATTGTATATACGGCGGATACTGCCCTCCAAAATAGTTTCTCTCGTTTTGAGGAAATAACATTACAGGAATTGTTACAACCTGTAAATGGAATAAAACAAACAACATGTTTACTTGACACTCTTCCTGGGAAACTGATCAAGGAGCTCTTTGTATTATTAGGTCCATCAGTGCTAAATATTATAAACTTATCACTTTCCTAGGGCACTGTTCCCCTAGCATTCAAAAAAGCGGTTATTCATCCTCTTCTTAAAAGACCTAACCTCGATCCTGACCTCATGGTCACCTTCCCTTTATTTAAAAAATCCTCGAAAAAATTGTTGCGGAGCAGTTAAATGAACACTTAGCGTCTAACAATCTATGTGAAACCTTTCAATCCGGTTTCAGGGCAAATCACTCCACGGACACAGCCCTCGCAAAAATGACTAATGATCTATTGCTAACGATGGATTCTGATGCGTCATCTATGTTGCTGCTCCTCGATCTTAGCGCTGCTTTCGATACTGTCGATCATAATATTTTATTAGAACGTATCAAAACACGAATTGGTATGTCAGACTTAGCCCTGTCTTGGTTTAACTCTTATCTTACTGATAGGATGCAGTGTGTCTCCCATAACAATGTGACCTCGGACTACGTTAAGGTAACGTGTGGAGTTCCCCAGGGTTCGGTCCTTGGCCCTGCACTCTTCAGCATCCACATGCTGCCACTAGGTGACATCATACGCAAATACGGTGTTAGCTTTCACTGTTATGCTGACACCCAACTCTACATGCCCCTAAAGCTGACCAACACGCCAGATTGTAGTCAGCTGGAGGCGTGCCGTAATGAAATTAAACAATGGATGTCCGCTAACTTTTTGCAACTCAATGCCAAAAAAACGGAAATGCTGATTATCGGTCCTGCTAGACACCAACCTCTATTTAATAACACAACACTAACATTTGACAACCAAACAATTAAACAAGGCGACACGGTAAAGAATCTGGGTATTATCTTCGACCCAACTCTCTCCTTTGAGGCACACATTAAAAGCGTTACTAAAACGGCCTTCTTTCATCTCCGTAATATCGCTAAAATTCGCTCCATTCTGTCCACTAAAGACGCTGAGATCATTATCCATGCGTTTGTTACATCTCGCCTCGACTACTGTAACATATTATTTTCGGGTCTCCCCATGTCTAGCATTAAAAGATTACAGTTGGTACAAAATGCGGCTGCTAGACTTTTGACAAGAACAAGAAAGTTTGATCACATTACGCCTGTACTGGCTCACCTGCACTGGCTTCCTGTGCACTTAAGATGTGACTTTAAGGTTTTACTACTTACGTATAAAATACTACACGGTCTAGCTCCATCCTATCTTGTCGATTGTATTGTACCATATGTCCCGGCAAGAAATCTGCGTTCAAAGGACTCCGGCTTATTAGTGATTCCCAAAGCCCAAAAAAAGTCTGCGGGCTATAGAGCGTTTTCATTTCGGGCTCCAGTACTCTGGAATGCCCTCCCGGTAACAGTTCGAGATGCCACCACAGTAGAAGCATTTAAGTCTCACTTTAAAACTCATTTGTATACTCTAGCCTTTGAATAGACCTCCTTTTTAGACCGGTTGATTTGCCGTTTCTTTTCTTTTTCTCCTATGTCCCACTCTCCCTTGTGGAGGGGGTCCGGTCCGATCCGGTGGCCATGTACTGCTTGCCTGTGTATCGGCTGGGGACATCTCTGCGCTGCTGATCCGCCTCTGCTTGGGATGGTTTCCTGCTGGCTCCACTGTGAACGGGACTCTCGCTGCTGTGTTGGATCCGCTTTGGACTGGACTCTTGCGACTGTGTTGGATCCATTATGGATTGAACTTTCACAGTATCATGTTA
This sequence comes from Nerophis ophidion, assembly GCF_033978795.1. Taxonomy (NCBI): domain Eukaryota; kingdom Metazoa; phylum Chordata; class Actinopteri; order Syngnathiformes; family Syngnathidae; genus Nerophis; species Nerophis ophidion. Next base: position 13,041,786 of record NC_084628.1, on the reverse strand, counting down.
GACCCGCTCGACATCCATTTCTTTCCTCCTCTCCAAGGTTCTCATAGTCATCATTGTCACCGACGTCCCACTGGGTCATTATTGTCACCGACGTCCCACTGGGTGTGAGTTTTCCTTGCCCTTATGTGGGCCTACCGAGGATGTCGAAGTGGTTTGTGCAGCCCTTTGAGACACTAGTGATTTAGGGCTATACAAGTAAACATTGATTGATTGATCCTTTCGCGCAGAAACGTTTTAGACGGACAGTAGACGAAACAGGACTTATATTTACGGTTCAAGGCACGAAACAGGAAGTGCTTTTTTAACCCGCATCACTTAAATTAAGTTAATGTTAAAGTTAAAATACCAATGATAGTCTAACACACACACACTAGGTGTGGTGAAATTTGTCCTCTGCATTCGACCCATCCCCTTGTTTACCCCCTGGGAGGTGAGGGGAGCAGTGAGCAGCAGCAGTGGCCATGCCCGGGAATCATTTTTTTGTGATTTAACCCCCAATTCCAACCCTTGATGCTGAGTGCCAAGCAAGGAGGTAATGGGTCCCATTGTTATAGTCTGTTATAGGGGATTGAACTCACAACTTACCGATCTCAAGGCGGACACAAGATGGCGCCACAGAACAAACAATAACACGCCTTTTCAGTGTCTCTATCGGTGTAAAAATACGGTATTTATTTAGGGAAAAAATGCTCTAGTTTTTGTACGATTCGGTCATCCTTTTCAAATGGTTTATTAACACAACCAGAGGTAAAAAGGAAAACAATGTTTAAATGTTTTATAAACGATGTGAATCCGCCAACACACCCTTCAGACGTCTACTTTCTCAGTGTTGGTGACACAAAGAGATTTTCTCTCATGCAGACAACAAAGCTGGCTGTGAATGCCGTTATTTTCTATGTTTTCTTGCCCGCCGCAGCTCAGAAGGTTTCGGTCCAGACGCTCAACACAGAAGAGATTTGCTGGATGCCGCTGAAACGCTGCCTCTCTGGCTCTAAACGCATCGGACGGCTTTGCTGAGCTATAAAAACAGAAAGAAAGACTGAAATAGCTCGGCTTCCTTCCCAGCAGCTTATTTTTAGATCAGTGGCAAGCTATTTTTAAACCTCCTTTTTCTGCCTTGGTAGTTGCCGTGTCGACTATTGTGCATTCAGCTGAGGCTGCTTGTCTGCAGAGCTGCAGCACGACGGGTAAAGCCGTCCTGCAGCAAGAGGACAGACTGGACCAGGTATATGTCACCCTTTGACTACATGAGGGACTTTTTTTTTGTCATTTCAGGACTTTCTTTGCTTTTTTTTGGGCCATCGTTTTGCTGCTGGTAATCCATGTGAAATCATTTATACCGATAGTTTTTATTTGACAGAAACTATCTTCGTAGGTCAATCAGATGCTGTGAAGTAATTCAGACACAATTTGTAGAAGCAAGGACAACAATGTCTCAGTTGAGCCTAATTATAACCATCATTTCTTTTTATCATTAAGTAATTTCACGATTTAATACTGCAATTTGAAATTTCCTTTTGGAGAAAAAATGGTGTGTGCATGCATGCGTGTGTATCTGGTCCAAAAAGCATGACACGGCAGTAAATACAAAACTGAACAGTGCATCAAAATCAATTGTTTTTCTAATCTGAAGTATATTCATGATGTATTCATTTTCATTCATTCATCCCCAGTCTAACAACGCGTATTATGTGGAAGATAACTTCAAAGGTTTTCTCAAATTAATATGTAAAGTTATACGGAAAAGGGTGGAGTGCCATATCCGGGTTGGGGAGGAGACCCTGCCCCAAGTGGAGGAGTTCAAGTACCTAGGAGTCTTGTTCACGAGTGAGGGAAGAGTGGATCGTGAGATCGACAGGCGGATCGGTGCGGCGTCTTCAGTAATGCGGACGTTGTACCGATCCGTTGTGGTGAAGAAGGAGCTGAGCCGGAAGGCAAAGCTCTCAATTTACCGGTCGATCTACGTTCCCGTCCTCACCTATGGTCATGAGCTTTGGGTCATGACCGAAAGGATAAGATCACGGGTACAAGCGGCCGAAATGAGTTTCCTCCGCCGTGTGGCGGGGCTCTCCCTTAGAGATAGGGTGAGAAGCTCTGCCATCCGGGAGGGACTCAAAGTAAAGCCGCTGCTCCTCCACATCGAGAGGAGCCAGATGAGGTGGTTCGGGCATCTGGTCAGGATGCCACCCGAACGCCTCCCTAGGGAGGTGTTTAGGGCACGTCCAACCGGTAGGAGGCCACGGGGAAGACCCAGGACACGTTGGGAAGACTATGTCTCCCGGCTGGCCTGGGAACGCCTCGGGATCCCCCGGGAAGAGCTAGACGAAGTGGCTGGGGAGAGGGAAGTCTGGGTTTCCCTGCTTAGGCTGTTGCCCCCGCGACCCGACCTCGGATAAGCGGAGGATGATGGATGGATGGATGGATGGGATTTAAAGGGTCAAACAAATCTGAGTCAATAAACATTTGGTGTTTTGTATTTTGTTTTTTTTCTAATTGTACAAAATTCAAATCAATACATCTTAAAATAATTACCTAAATTCATGATTATAATTGAAATTGAATACATAAATGTGCAAATAATGTATTGATCGTAAAAGTGCATTTCATTATTTGATGAATTATTTAAATATTTGATGAATTATTAAAATGGAATATTTCATGATTTACATTATTTATTAATTGATCACAAATAATTAATATTTTTTTGTTTTTTTTTAATCATACTGCTCCTCCACATCGAGAGGAGCCAGATGAGGTGGTTCGGGCATCTGGTCAGGATGCCACCCGAACGCCTCCCTAGGGATGTGTTTAGGGCACGTCCAGCTGGTAGGAGGCCACGGGGAAGACCCAGGACACGTTGGAAAGACTATGTCTCCTGGCTGGCCTGGGAACGCCTCGGGATCCCCCGGGAAGAGCTAGACGAAGTGGCTGGAGATAGGGAAGTCTGGGCTTCCCTGCTTAGGCTGCTGCCCCCGCGACCCGACCTCGGATAAGCGGAAGATGATGGATGGATGGATGGATTTATTCATTCATTTGATAAGGAAATCATAATACAGGTACCGAGAAAGCTGACACTTTTTTTTGTGTCCATCCACTCCCAAAAAATGAATAAATAAATAAATAAAACATTTCGAAAAAAAATTGCCCGTGGGCCGGGCTGTATATATATTTACACATATATATATATATATATATATATATATATATATATACACACTAGTGATTTAGGGCTATATAAGTAAACATTGATTGATTGATATATATATATATATATATATATATATATATATATATATATATATATATATATATACGCACATATTCCTTGCGCATTAATCGACTGAAAGAGCACGCACTGCTGCGCAAGCGCGATGATGTCACGTTATTGATGGGAAAATGCCCTTTTTTTATGATTTGCCTGAGTGCGAAGGACTCACCGAGAGTAACAAGCAGTAAAAAATGGATTAGAAAGGCCAGATTTAAAAAAATAATAATACGGAAAAAAAAAAAGATAAAATATGTATATATATATATGTATATATATTTATTATTTTTTTAACTTGGGACTTTCTTTTATGAATGGCTGTGATGATAATGTCAATGAGGGATTTCTAATCACTGCTATGTTAGAATATTGACACTGTTGTTGATGTTATTCATTTGTGTTTGCCTGCTTTTGGATTGTTTTGTGTCATGTTTGTGTGTCCTCTCAATTGCTCTGTTGATTGCTATCCTGAATGTTGATGGGCCAGGTTTGGTTTTGGAATTGGAATTGTATTATAGTATAATTGTGTATTATTTTGTTAGATTAATTAATACAAAAAAAACAAGTTAATGTATTACTTGTCTTGCAGTATTGATTAATAAGTGCTACTTTGATCAAAGAAAAATATTCAAAATAAATGTCCAGAGCAGATGACGCCGGTTCTCAGTAGAATTGAGAATATACTTGTCCCTTGAGAAGATGTAACGCAATTTGAGGAATGTACTCGGGTTTTGTTCAGCGTCATGCAGAAATAAAAATGCACGCTTTGAGTTTCAGATGCTAATCCTCCGCCAGGTGCGCTCACAAACACAAACACGGAACATGCACGGGAAGGCAAAATATCGGACGATACACACACACACACCGCCTGCTGCCGAACTATTATCTTAGCAAAGAGAACGAGATGCAAATCGAAAGTGTCACGGCAAAAGCTGAGGGCAGTTTCTAAAAAAAAAAAAAAAAAAAAAAAAGACAGAGGCACTAACTCACTGAAATGTCTTTATGGACGGTAGATGAGAGCCAGAGGATTAACAGACTGTTGTATTAGAAAACCAATAACCGCCGGCCGAACTAATCTCCCATGATGTTTTCATAAATCGTCCGCTTTTTAGACACTGAGAATGATCCCCGTTTGTGCCGGGCTTGAATGATGGGCTCGCTCCTTCTCGCCGTTTGTCCTTCAGAGTTGTTTAACCCCAGCCAGGCAAGTCGCTAAAGTCTAAAGCTTAGCCATTTTGGCAAATGAGGAAAAGAAAAAAATAATGGAAAATGAAGGACACAATTTACAATCTGCTGAGTCTTATAGGGCCCAAACAAGCTTGTTTTTTTTCCCACCACAGTATAATTTGTGTAAATAATTTCCCTAAGAAGCTTATACGGGCTTTAAGGGGATGGCAGTTGTAATTCACCAGGCATTTCTCCGAAAGGGACACAGCAAGCTACGAACTATGGGAGACCGGGCTTTCTGCTCCGCTGCTCCCAGTCTGTGGAACGCTCTCCCTGACCACCTGAGGTTACCTCAGACTGTGGATGCTTTTAAAAAAGCGTTTTTATAGATGCTGGTTCTAGCTATTCGGCTGTTTCTAGTTTTATATTTAATTTATTTTAATTATATTTTTATTATTATTACTATAATTTCTATTTTTTTTTACACTGTGGCACTTTGAGGTTGTTTGCTCAACGTAAAGTGCTTTTTTACAAATAAAATTTATTATTATTATTATGATTATTATTATACACAATCATGCACTGCAAAGATTTACGATCGAACCCATCAATCGGTGCATGTTTCCGGTCTCACCTCATCAACGAACCAATCCAATAGAACCCGAACAACAACGGCAGAATCAAATCATCCAATTGAATCATTAGAGCAGTCATGATGGCGGAGGAAATGGAAATGTGCCAGGCTAACGACCCAATCATGACGTGTGTGTATATGTACTGGGAGTATGTGTGTGTGTGTGTGTGTTGGGACCCTCACCCAGCACAATGAGGTTGACCTGGCTCCAGTGGTACTTCCCCCCGGTCTTGACCTTGCAGTAATATTCTCCAGAGTCGGTCAGCAGCAGGTCACTGATCAGCAGGGAGGCGTCGCCCCCAAGGTACTGCCCGGCGAAGGACAGGCGGCTGGCATCGCTGCTCACCCCCACGTTGGTGTAGACGTGGCCACCGAAGAACGTAATGATCTGGGACACATTGGAGATGAAAACTGATGTTAGAAACTCATTTATGTCCTCAACCAAAAATAAATGCCAGCTAAGTGTTTTTTAGAGTTCAATTGGAACCACAAGAAAAGAGGAAACGTGAGGAGTAGGTAAATGATTTATGTGGTTCTCTCAATGCAGTCTGCTGAAAATAATGGAAAGTGCCACTCTCTATAGCGACTGTCGCAAAACATATTGCCTCATAAGGCCCAAGCTGTTTGTTTGCATGCTTTTTTTTATTTTTTTATTTCTCTTTGCTATTTGGGCATCTTGGACCCTAATTAGAATTAAAACTTGTCATGATCCGTGGTCCGGATCATGTTTTGTTTAGTTATGTTCTGCTAGTTATGTACTCCCCATAGTTCCGGTTTGTTTTGGTTACCATGGGTACCGTATTTTTCTGAGTATAAGTCACTCCGGAGTATAAGTCGTACCTGCCGAAAATGCATAATAAAGAAGGAAAAAAACATATACAAGTCGCAGTGGAGTATAAGTCGCATTTTTTGGGGAATTTATTTGATAAAACCCAACACCAAGAATACACATTTGAAAGGCAATTTAAAATAAATAAAGAATAATGAACAACAGGCTGAATAAGTGTACGTTATATGACTCATAAATAACCAACTGAGAAGGTGCCTGGTATGTTAACGTAACATATTATGATAAGAGTCATTCAAATAACTATAACACATAGAACATGCTATATGTTTACCAAACAATCTGTCACTCGGAATTGCTATATCCAATGAAATCTTATACGTCTAGTCTCTTACGTGAATGAGCTAAATATTATTTGATATTTTACGGTAACGTGTTAATAATTTCACACATAAGTCGCTCCTGAGTATAAATCGCACCCCCGGCCAAACTATAAAAAAAACTGTGAGTCATTGTCCATAAAATACGGTACTTATTAGTTTCACCTGCCTCTGATTAGTGCTCAGCATGTTCACCTGCTGTTGAGCACTAATCAGAGAGCTATTTATTCACGTTGCTCGCCAGAGTCGGTGTGGCTTCATTGTTTGCGGTATGCAACTGTCACGTTGGTGTATTCCTGTACTGAAATCTAAGTAAGATTAAATATCTCAAATAAGGGTGATATTTGCTTGTTTTCTGTCTGATAAGATCATTCTTCTCACTAAGCAGATTTTATGTTATAGCGTTTTACTTATTTTAAGGGTTTTGGTCCTAAATGATCTCAGTAAGATATTACATCGTGTTGCTGAGATGTTATGACATATATTCAGGAAAACATGCTTGAAATTAGAATATCAACTGCTGCAGAGCTGTGTCATCAATACTCACAAGGATAAAACTACTTTTTAAAAGGAATAATTTCTTATTTCAAGCATGTAGAACAAAAAATCATGACTTTGACACAATTGTGTCTCATATTAAAACAGACGACAGCCAAATGGACTTTGCTGTTTTATTTTCAATGAAACAATAGAAAATACCTACTCATATAGTAGTACAGTTGTTATTAGTGAGAATATACTTATTTTAAGGTATTTTGGGGTTCATTGAGGTTAGCTAATTGTACTTATTTTGGACAAGCCAAATGTTCTTGTTCTATGGCAGATAACTTTGCTTATTTCAAATAAAATACCCCTCATTTCTGTATTTTTTTTCTTGTTTTTGAACACTGACATTTTGCAGTGCACTGCTTTAATCCGATTGTTCGATTAATCGAACAGAAGTAAAGAATCGATTACTCGATTAATCATAAACAATAAGCAATAGATATCTCAATTTAACTTATTATTTGATAGATTACTTGATTAATTGAGTAAACTTTTTTTAATGTTATGCTGAGGTGTACTCAGAACTATTTTATAGATAAATGGTGGGGAGCACAGGGGGGTGGGGGGTTGGGCGCAAAATATTTTTCGTTTTCCTAAGGGACTTTTTGCACAGGGAATAATTGAGAAGCACTGCTTTAATCCAATCGCTCAATTATTCAAACAAAAGTAAACAATATGATTAATCATGAACAATAATCTATAGATTACTTGATTTATTTAACATACTAATTGAACAATTACTTGATTAATTGAGCAAACTTTTAAAAAAATGTTTTAATGTTATCACCACACCTTAAATTGGAGTCCTTAATCTCGTTACATGCAAATATAATGTCAACAAAGTTCATTCTATTCTATTATATTCTATTCTATTCTTTAAGGATACAATGTTATGCTGAGGTGTACTCAGAACCATTTTATAGATACAGTAAATGATGCTATCTATACCACGGAGAATTGGGGGGTTGGGCGCAAAATATTTTCTCTTTCCTAAGGGACTTTTTGCTAAGGGAATAAATGAGAAGCACTGCTTTAATCTGATTGCTCGATTGATCGAACAAAAGTAAACAATAGATTACTTGATTAATCATAAAACATAATCAATAGATTTCTCAATTATTTAACATACTAATTGACAATTTACTTGATTAATTGAACAACACAAATCGGTAGATTACACTATTTAAAGTTAAAGTACCAACGATTGTCACACACACACACACGAGGTGTGGCAAAATTATTCTCTGCATTTGACCCATCACCCTTGATCACCCCCTGGGATGTGTGTGGAGCAGTGAGCATCAGCGGTGGCCGCGCCCAGGAATCATTTTGGGTGATTTAACCCCCAATTCCAACCCTTGATGCCAAGCAGGGAGGTAATGGGTCCCCTTTTTATAGTCCTTGTTATGACTCGATCGGTGTTTGAATTCACAACCTACCGATCTCAGGGCAGACACTCTAACCACTAGGCCACAACTAAAATAACTGATAGATGCAGTGCTAATTTTCTAGTAACATGTAATCTCATTGTTACTATTTTAAATAATGCGGTTAACTAATGGTGTCAAACTTGGGCACACGGAGAAAAAAATTTAAAATTTGATCTTGTACTGTGGTTGGATGCATCTATGCAAATAAACACAAACACAGCTGTGGCCGCGGTCTATTACTCAAGGCCAGTGGAAGCCTGCAGATGGGGCCTGCTAAGTGTCGGATGCCACAGCGCATCACCAGTGACCACCTGCACCGCTTACAAAGAGAGGAAGAGATTCTCAAAACGAACGCATTCTAGTCTGGCAGTAAAATGGTCGGTTGTGTGACCCTCAATCACTTTAAGAGCCTGGGATTTTAGTAGTCTTGTCCCGATACCAATATTTTTGTACTGGTATCGGTACCAAAATGTATTTCGATACTTTTTGATACCTCTCTAAATGAAGGGCACCAAAAAAATTGCATTATTGGCTTTATTTTAACAAAAAAAATTACACGTTAAATTACACATATATTTCTTATTGCAATTTAGTCCTTAAATAAAATAGTCAACATTCTAGACAACAAAGTCTCCTAATGTCTCTACTAGAGATGCGCGGATAGGCAATTATATCATCCGCAACCGCATCACCAAAGTCGTTATCCACCTGCCGTCCACTCGAACCAACATTTTATCAGAACCGCAACCTCCCGCTGAAATACATCAGAGGTCGGCCACCTTTAGCATTCAAAGGGCTATATAAACCCGTTTCACAGAGTAATGAAGACAATTGGAACCACTAACGTTCTCGCGAATATTCAATTGGCGTTCATCCTGATGACAAGAATGTGGCCGTGCTGTGAAGCCACTGCCTTTGACAACTTCAACAACATGTACAAACCGATTGTTAGTCTGGCAACATTTTGTGTGCAGCTTCCGCAATCACACGTACAAGATTGAAAGGCATACTGGGTGATACAGAGTACACTGATGGTTGTGATATAAACAACTTTAACACTTACTAATATGCGCCACGCTGTGAAGCCACACCAAACAAGATTGACAAACACATTTTGGGAGAACATCCTCACAGTAACACAACAAAAACGCAACACAACAAATACCCAGAGTCCTTTGTATCCGTGATAATACTTAATATAAGTAACACCCCCGCACCCCCAACCCCGCCCACCTTACCGACGCACGGGGGGGGGGGGGGGGGTTGCTGCTAGCGGGGTGTATAAAATAGTCAGGAAGTGTCATGGATACAAAGGATTCTGGGTATTTGTTGTGTTGCGATTATGTTGTGTTACTGTGAGGATGTTCTCCCGAAATGTGTTGTCAATCTTGTTTGGTGTGGCTTCACAGCGTGGCGCATATTACTAAGAGTGTTAAAATTGTTTATATCACAACCATTAGTGTACTCTGTGTCACCCAGTATGCCTTGCAGTCGTGTGCGTGTTGCTGCGGAAGCCACACGCAACGTGATGCTGGACTGACAAGCAGATCGTACGTGTTATAGTAGGCGACAAAGCCAATGGCTTCATAGCACGTGCTAATACTTATCTGGGTGACTACCGGCAGTCATTCTAGAGAATGTTAGCGTCTCCTATTGTCTTCTTCGCTTTGTGACACGGGTCTTAAATGGCTCTCTGAATGGTAAAGAATACCGATCCCTGAACCATGTACTTCAAATATTTCCGAATGGTTCAACCGCCACCCGCCCGAATCTAATTAAAATCAATTTTTTCGTCATGTCACCCTCCCGACCCGCGGTTTATCCGCGGACTCCGCGGATGAGACCGCAAACCGCGCATCTCTAGTGTCTACTGTAATATGCATATTGTGTAACATATTGTGTAATTTTCCATTCTATTATTTTGTCAAAAATATTAAGAACAAGTGGTAGAAAATTAATTAGTAATTTGTTAATTTACAGTTAATATGTGATTACTTTCTCTTTTAACATTTTCTAACTGCACTTATGTTAAAATGTAATAATCACTTATTCTTCTGTTGTTTGATACTTTACATTAGTTTTGAATGACACCACAATTTTAGCTATCCATCCATTACCAAGTCGTTACAGGATCATACATTGGTCATATTCAAAGTCCTCATGTGTCCAGGGACGTATTTCCTGAGTTAATAAACATAATATATATATATATATAAAAATAGATTTTTGGTGCTAAAAACATCGATGGAATCATAGCATTATCGCGGAACGTTCCTGTACTTTGTAACATTACAGTGGATGTCAGGTGTAGATCCACCTGGGGCATTTGTTTCCATTCATGATCGCTTTGGCGTGTAGTTAATCATGATTAACTATTCCTCGTCCTGCAGGGATGATACTTGTAAGAAACATACTTTATTAGCCGCCATGGAGGCGAGGATTAGTGATTTAGAAGTAGCTAAATCTCTGCCGACTGGGGCTGGACTTTAGCTAGCCATGTCTTAAAGCACCTCTTCCTGAGGGCGTTTCATTGTTAAAACCTCACCTTTATACGTAGTTTTTTAAGCCAAAATGCGTGCGTTCTTCATTTTTTGTCTACCCACAGTGTCTGTTTGTAAGTACTCCCTGATTGTGCACTGCCGAACATGCTCTTCTGCTCGTAAACCAGCAATGACACGACATGATGACGACTGGGAGGGCAAGGGGGTGGGTGACCGGTTCTTTTTAGAGGCGGGTACTATACCAAAACGGTATACGTTGCTCAACGGTGACTGTGGGTTCAGGGTGCAGGGCTGGAGCACAACTTATAAATGCAAATCATGAAATGATCATTTGCTGTATTTGTGCACCGTGTAAAGTAAGAAGGCGAGATAGAGAGGGAGTCAAAAGTGCCAGTGGAGGGATTTTTGCAACATGGCCACAGGCTGTTGTTTAAAAGCGGCTATGACTTAACGCTGACATGGACTTTTCTGTCCTCTCTAGGCTTGTTCAACATTCTCCGAGGTCATACTAACAGGCAAAAAACATTTTCTTCCCACCGGAAATTAAATATTTTATCATGAAAAGTCAGATTAACATATACAATAAGTATTTTATTATTATTTTCTTAATTATTAGTTTCTACCCTGCAAACTTATTGTCTTTTGTAAGTTAATAAGTACAACGGAATATTAGAGCAACACCGAAAAGTAAAACAATTGAACTATGTTTAATTGTTATATTTAACCAAGAAAAATATTACAACATTGTGATAAACACAAGTTTTTAAAGAGTTAAATTCTATTTTGTTTGGAGGAAATAAAATAGGATGACATTTTTTTTTAAATAATTTTACAAAAATGACTTGAAAAATATCAAAATTTGTTTAATTAGTGATAAAAATATAAATATATACTATAGATATTGTGACAACCAGTGGCGGACTGAGTGTTTCCCACCTAGGCCTTCAGTGATGTCCAACTTCAATGATTACCTCTCAAAATACCATCATTTATGACACCACATGACCATTGCTGGAGAAATACTATACAGGAACACATTTACTCCCTACTGGACAATGAATCACCTCAACAGTGTACAAAACAAGTTATATTCTAGCACATTTAAAAATAAACTTAAATGCATCAGCAATTAAAACATATCTTATGTGGCCTTATCAAAATTAAAATTGCAAAAATCATATTAAAAGTGATTTTTTTTATTTTTGAACTCACAATTAGTAGGACCTATTCCACGTCATATAAGTCAATGGTACCCCTTGTTGTCGGCTTATTCATCGCCAGAACAGTTAAGCTAGAATCCGGGGTTAGGCCGACATTGTCTCCCTAGATGAAGTTCCTCTTTAAATATCCTTCTTGAAAATGGCTTTGCAAATATATATCTGCCACCTAATAAATTTTTGTTCTCCTTCTCTTCTATCCCGGTCTGGCTACGGCGCATCTAGAAGGCCTTACTGACAACAACCCATGATCTGATTGGCTATCGCAATTATCTATCAACTGTATGTGCCTGTTCTCTTACAGTGCATGGACGCCTGCATTGTTGATTCCGAAGGCCCAAGGCAGATTTGGTACAGCATGGCAACATAAGCTATCTGAATTCTGATTGGATACAAACTAAAACTAAAAACAACATCACTGGAAGGAGCATAATATGACATGAAGAGAATTTGAATAATTTTAGATATTTAGGGAAATAAAAACATAATTTAATCTTTAATTATGGTCATGATTTCCGGTTATGTTAGGCCAGCGGAGAAGGCCTTGCTGGCCCTGACGACACACCACTGGTGACAACAACAGAATGTTATTTTTTGGGAGGGAAAAAAAGAAACCCATGTGTGATATACAGGTATTACAAGAAAAAAAATGTACTGCTTTGCAAATACAGTTGTACTACAAACAGATCAAGATTTACTAATGAAAAGTCATAATTATTTAATGAATAAAGTTCTAATTGTATAAGTTATGATATCGCAAGAAACATAAATAGTATTCTGTGGTGGCCCTGCGTTGAGGTACCGACTTGTCCAGGGTGTATACCGCCTTCCGCCCGAATGCAGCCGAGGTGGGCTCCAGCGATCCCCAAAAAAGGGACAAGCGGTAAAAAATGTATGGATGGATACATTGTATTAAAGCAGTGGTTCTTAACCTTGTTGGAGGTACCTAACCCCACCAGTTTCACATGTACATTCACCGAACACTTCTCTAGTAAAATATATAAGGAATTTCCAATTAATTCATGACAAAGTTATAATTTATTTTTACTAGTGCACAAAATGAACTGTGCATGAACATCACCTTGTTCAAAGAACAAAACCAACACAGTGCATGAACACTCAACAAATGACACACCTGCAAATCAGACGGAAATTTAGAGGGAACATTGTTTGTCGTGCCAGTCCAATCACATAATATTCACAACTTTTCACGCACACAAGTACATGCAAGTCATACTTGGTCAACAGCCATACAGGTCACACTGAGGGTGGCTGTATGAACAACTATAACAGTGTCACAAATATGCGCCACACTAAAAATTTCTCCCTATCGGCGTACGATAGGGAGAAATTTTTATTTACAAGGTGAGTCCGAACCCCTAGGGTTCAATCGAACCCAGGTTAAGAACCACTGTATTGAACTAATCAAGTTGTGGTATTATTTGAATAATGAGTCGTTTCAAGAAATAATATTTCAAGATTATAGTTAAGTCAATTATAATAATAATAATAATAAAAATGGATTAGATTTATATCGCGCTTTTCTATTACTAGATACTCAAAGCGCTCACAGAGAAGTGGGAACCCATCATTCATTCACACCTGGTGATGGTAAGCTACATTTGTAGCCACAGCTGTCCTGGGGTAGACTGACGGAAGCGTGGCTGCCAGTTTGCGCCTACGCCCCCCCCGACCACCACCTGTCATTCATTCATCATTCATTCACCAGTGTGAGCGGCACCGGGGGCAAAGGTGAAGTGTCCTGCCCAAGGACACAACGGCAGCGATTTGGATGTCAATAGGTGGGGAGCGAACCTGCAACCCTCAGGTTTCAGGCCCGGCCGCTCTACCCAATACGCCAGGGGTGTCAAACATGCCGCCCACCAACAGGTTTTATCCGGCCCGCGGGATGAATTTACTAAGTAGAAAATCGAGTCGAAAATGATAAATTAAAGAAACTGCTTTTCCAAAAGTGTCCACTAGATATCACAATATCAATTATTTGTATTTTTGTAGATGATGCTACATATGTAAAAAAAAAAATAAACCCCTTGATGTTAGTGCACCAGTCGAGGAAAATGAGCAAACTACATAAATGACATCCTTTTATTTGGTTTTGATATAATTTTTTTCATCTTGATAGACTGAAAATTAACTCCAATCAGTTAACTGATGAACATTATCACACAATTTATTCAGAAACTTGATTAACGTGGACCCCTACTTAAACAAGTTGAAAAACTTATTCGGGTGTTACCATTTAGTGGTCACTTGTACGGAATATGTACTGTACTGTGCAATCTACTAATAAAAGTTTCAATCAATCAATACTACTAACCGCAACATGTAAGTGTAAAAAAAACCCAACACTATTATTATTTGTACATTTTCAGAATGTCTTTGGTCTATTTTTAAACAAAGAAAACAATCTGAAGTTGTCTTTATTTTTAAGTTATCGTGCCGAGATTTTACCAGTCTGGCCCACTTGGGAGTGGATTTTTCTCAATGTGGCCCCCGATCTTAAATGAGTTTGACACCCCTGCACTACGCTTTTCTCTAGTGACTCAAAGCGCTTTTAAATAGTGAAACCCAATATCTAAGTTACATTTAAACCAGTGTGGGTGGCACTGGGAGCAGGTGGGTAAAGTGTCTTGCCCAAGGACACAACGGCAGTGACTTGGATGGCGTAAGCGGGGATCGAACCTGGAACCCTCAAGTTGCTGGTAGTGGCCACTCTTTTTCATATTTTTATAATTTTCTTTTTTGTTTTATCTTTTTTCTAAAATGAATGTATGAGTTTATTGTTATACATTTGTATTACAATCATTGTTGTACTAGTTTTTGCAGAATTAATAATACCTCTCCATCTAACACTAACTATGATCATTTCTGTGTTTTAAATGGTAAATGGTTGTACTTGTATAGCGCTTTTCTACCCCTTTTTAAGTGAAGTGAAGTGAATTGTATTTATATAGCGCTTTTTCTCTAGTGACTCAAAGCGCTTTACATAGTGAAACCCAATATCTAAGTTACATATAAACCAGTGTGGGTGGCACTGGGAGCAGGTGGGTAAAGTGTCTTGCCCAAGGACACAACGGCAGTGACTAGGATGGTGTAAGCGGGGATCGAACCTGCAACCCTCAAGTTGCTGGCACGGCCGCTCTACCAACCGAGCTATACCGCCCCTTTTGTAAGGAGCCCAAAGCGCTTTGACAGTATTTCCACATTCACCAGTGGCAGTGGTGTAAAAGTCATCACACTGAGAGCTGTTTCTAATATTTTGACCCTCTAAATGTTGCAAGATGCTCTTCTCCGTCAGTACAAAGGAATTATTTATTCATTCAGCTACCGGCACAGTCTCTTCAAGCTAATCAAATTTTCAGATGTTTGATTTTAATTAATGGCGCCTTCAATGTTATCTCGGCGTTAAATATTCATGGCGACGTGTCAGCCCCCACCGACACTTTGATTCGACGGTTCCTTTCCCTCCTTCCTGCTCCCCTCCTCGTTTCTTCCTCGCTGCGTTACACTTCCGAGTGCGAACGCATCAGGACGCAAACAAATGGACTATAGGAGGAATCACTTTGCCTCCTCGGTGAGAGTTTACACTCTGATGTTGTTGTGCTCGGTTTGTGCCGAGGAGAAGTTTCCAGTTTCTATTTTAAGATAAAACAAGCTTGTTTGTTTTTTGTTCAAGGTTAGGAGATATGAGAGTCCACAGAACTGTTTGTTTACAGCAATTTCCAGTGGTGGAGCAGGTAAAAAAAAAATCCATATTTTGGATCTTATTACGATTTATTGACACGGTTTTTAGTCTCATTTGCAAATATAGTAGACTTTGCATGCAGTTGCATTTCAAATACATTAGATGGCAGTAGTGTATAAGCTATGGTGTGTTGAGTGTCAGGGAAAAGTTTTTTTCCCATTAAGCTGAATCTAGTCTTTTGTTGCGCCCTAAAAAGTGATAATACTAGAGATGTCCGATAATGGTTTTTTTTGCCGATATCCGATATTCCGATATTGTCCAACTCTTAATTACCGATTCCGATATTAACCGATACCGATAAATACAGTCGTGGAATTAACACCTTAGTATGCCTAATTTTTTTGTGATACGACGCTGGATGTATTAAACAATGTAACAAGGTTTTCCAAAATAACTCAACTGAAGTTATGGAAAAAATGCCAACATGGCACTGCGATATTTATTATTGAAGTCACAAAGTACATTTTTTTTTTTTAACATGCCTCAAAACAGCAGCTTGGAACTTGGGACATGCTCTCTCTGAGAGAGCATGAGGAGGTTGAGGTGGGCAGGGATTGGGGGGGTTAGGTAGCGGGGAGTGTATATTGTAGCGTTCCGGAAGAGTTGGTGCTGCAAGGGGTTCTGGGTATTTATTCTGTTGTATTACGGTGCGGATGTTCTCCAGAAATGTGTTTGTCCTTCTTGCTTGGTGTGGGTTCACAGTGTGGCGCATATTTGTGACAGTGTTATAGTTGTTTATACGGCCACCCTCAGCGTGACCTGTATGGCTGTTGATCAAGTATGGCTTGCATTCACTAGTGTGCGTGAATAGTCGTAAATATTATGTGATTGGGTCAGCATGCAAAGGAAGTGCCTTAAAGGCACGCCTGCCAATATTTTTGTCTGGGTGGAAATCGGGAAAATTTCGGGGGAATGGTTGCCCCGCGAGTTTTTCGGGAGGGGCACAGAAATTTGGGAGTCTCCTGGGAAAATCGGGAGGGTTGGCAAGTATGACTTGGAGACGCCACTGCTCTGTACTTCTCCCTACGTCCGTGTATCGCTCCGTACAGCGGCGTTTTAAAAAGTCATACATTTTACTTTGTGAAACCCATCCATCCATCCATCCATTTTCTACCGCTTATTCCCTTTCGGAGTCGCGGGGGGCGCTGGCGCCTATCTCAGCTACAATCGGGCGGAAGGCGGGGTACACCCTGGACAAGTCGCCACCTCATCGCAGGGCCAACACAGATAGACAGACAACATTCACACTCACATTCACACACTAGGGCCAATTTAGTGTTGCCAATCAACCTATCCCCAGGTGCCTTTGTGAAACCGATACCGATAATTTCCGATATTACATTTTAAAGCATTTATCGCCCAATAATACCGGCGGTCCGATATTATCGGACATCTCTAGTTAATACTGTTGGTATTGTACTAATTACACACCAGCTGTTTGATTGTAACAGGCATTGTTACGGTTCATACACCTGCCACCTCTCTCACTCTGCCGTTCGCTCCGTGGGATTTTACAAATAAACAAACTATTCATTTTATATTTAGGTC
The DNA here is from genome assembly GCF_033978795.1 of Nerophis ophidion. Taxonomy (NCBI): domain Eukaryota; kingdom Metazoa; phylum Chordata; class Actinopteri; order Syngnathiformes; family Syngnathidae; genus Nerophis; species Nerophis ophidion. The sequence goes on along the minus strand of NC_084628.1, from coordinate 13,024,545 downwards.
AAATGGAGTGACTTTTTTTAATCCAGCAGATGGCGGATGATTAAGTATTGGGGCGACGTGGCTCGGTTGGTAAAGCGGCCGTGACAGCAACTTGAAGCTTCCAGTTTACATCCCTGCTTCCGCCATCCTAGTCACTGCTGTTGTGTCCTTGGGAAAGACACTTTACCCACCTGCTCCCAGTGCCACCCACACTGGTTTAAATGTAATTTAGATAATAGGTTTCACTATCTAAAGCGCTTTGAGTCACTAGAGAAAAGCGCTATATGAATATACAAAACCCAAAACCAGTGAAGTTGGTACGGTGTGTACATCAAGAATACAATGATGTGCAAATCCTTTTCAACCTATATTCATTTGAATAGACTGCAAAGAAAATATATTTAATGTTCAAACTGAGAAAGATATATATATATTTTTTTTGCAAATAATCATTAACATAACATTATGGAAAAAAGTTGTCACAGGGGCATTTTGACCACTGTGTTACATGGCCTCTTCTTTTAACAACACTCAGTAAATGTTTGGGAAATGAAGAGACCACATTTTGAAGCTTTTCAGGTGGAATTCTTTCCCATTTTTGCTTGATGTACAGCTTAAGTTGTTCAACAGTCCGGAGTCTCCGTTGTGGTATTTTAGGCTTCATAATGCGCCACACATTTTCAATGGGAGACAGGTCTGGACTACAGGCAGGCCAGTCTAGTACCCGCACTCTTTTACTACAAAACCACACTGTTGTAAAACGTGGCTTGGCATTGTCTTGCTGCAATAAGCAGGGGCATCCATGATAACGTTGCTTGGATGTCAACATACTGTATGTTGCTCCAATACCTGTACACACCTTTTAGCATTAATGGTGCCGTCAGCAGATGTGAAAGTTACCCATGCCTTGGGCACTAATACACCCCCATACCAACACAGATGCTGGCTTTTGAACTCTGCGCCTATAACAATCCAGATGGTTATTTTTCTCTTTAGTCCATAGGACACGACATCCACAGTTTCCAAAAACAATTTGAAATGTGGACTTGTTAGACCATAGAAAACTTTTCACACTTTGCATCTGGCCCAGCGAAGCCCGCAGCGTTTCTGGGTGTTGTTGATAAATGGCTTTCGCTTTGCATATTGGAGTTTTAACTTGCACTTACAGATTTAGCGACAAACTGTAGTTACTGTCCACTGTCAGTAACTCAGATTTTTTTGATGATATTACGGACTGTAGATGGTGAAATCCCTAAATTCCTTACAAAGCTGGTTGAGAAATGTTGTTGTTAAACAATCTGTTCACGCATTCACAAAGTAGTGACCCTGGGCCCATCCTTGTTTGTGTATGACTGAGCATTTCATGGAAGCTGCTATTATACCCAATCCTAGCACCCACCTGTTCCCAATTAGCCTGATCACCTGTGGGATGTTCCAAATAAGTGTTTGATGAGCAGTCCTCCACTTTCTCAGTCTTTTTTGCCACATCTGCCAGCTTTTTTGAAACATGTTGCAGGCATCAAATTCCACATTAGCCAATATTTGCAAAAAAATAACAAGGTTTTCCAGTTTGAACGGTAAGTATCTTGTCTTTGTAGTCTATTCAATTGAATATATAGGTAGAAAAGGATTTGAAATCATTGTATTCTGTTTTTATTTACCAATTTACACAATATGCTTCACTGGTTTTGTAATTCACCTCACTTCACATATGCAGTGCAGTGTCAATACAGGTAGTGTCACGCCTATGGATTCAGTTTTGTTTTTGTCATGTTTGGTCATGTTATGTTTTGTTTTTTGGACACTCAGTTCTGTTTTTGCGCTTCCTGGTTTGTTTTCGTCTCCATGCCAACTCATTGATTTTCACCTTGCCCTCAAGTCACGCCCTGGTCCTCAGTTCTCACACCTGCTATTCATTATCACAGTCATTATTTAAGCCATTATGTTTCTGTCTTCGTCCTGGCAACTTTACATACTGATACCTTACCCACATTCCCACGACCTACCTACAGATCCCGCATATTCCGATCTGCTTCATGCCACGTTATGCTGTTCGTTTTTGTCCACGCCACGTAAGTTTTGTATTTAGGCCTCAGTGCAAATTTTGTTTTTTCATGCCACCGTGCAAGGGTTTTTGTTCATGTTTGTAGTTAGCAGCCTTTGTGCTAGTCATTTGTTTTTTTGTAGCCAAGTATTTGTGCACGCCTTTTGTTTACCTTGTTGAAGTTTGTTTGTGTAGTAATAATTCAAAATGTACTCACGTTCACGCCTGGCTCGTGCCAATCATCCTTTACGCAGAAGAAACAATCCAAGTCCAAATCCATGTATGACAGGTAGTGAGTGTGCTATTGACTTATTTACCAACCACAAGCTATTTCCCTGATTTTCTTCAATTTTCCAGGTAATGTTCCTCATTTTCAAATACTAATATTGTCGGTATAGGTGGAATCGTACGCACCTTGGTTTTAAGGTTAATGTTTGGTGAATTTTTGGAAGGGTAAGATAACAAAATGCAAAATATAAAACATATTTTGAATGATTTTAAAATGAAAAATAACAAGTGCCAAATGCCTGTCTCTCACTTGACGAGATACTCCGTACGCCTCGGTATCGTTTGCTAAATAATCTGATAATGAATACATGTACAGTTACACCCCCAGTATATGCTGATTTTAATCTCACATTTCCAAATCTGTTGCCGTCTTTTTTCATACAACTCGCCCGGACGCCGAGGGAAGATGTGACGATATGAAGTGCGAGCGTGAATAAAAAGACGTCTGCAAGATGAGACGCAGAGTAAACAAGGTTGATGAAATTACTGCCCGCAGAGACAGAGTTTTGAGTCTTAGCACATCCATTATGATTCCATTATGATATGACGTCTCCGCACGCTAACAAGGGGTCAGAATGTCTCCGCCTCGCCTGAGAATTTAACAACATGAGCGCCGCGACTCATGTTGATGTTTGGCCCGCGGCGTAAACAAAAGTACTCCCGAAACCCAGGAGGAATGAAATCAAGCTTTGTTTTGAAGCTGTTTCACTTAATGTCCGTAAATATATATCTTTGTGATACATCATCATTCATATTGCGTGTATTGCAACAATGCTGAAATTGTCGGTCATGATGACGGCGCTCTTTCATTACAATTGCAAATAAATATGCAGACATAAATTGAAATAGATACCGCGTGCTTATTTATAAGGCATGTCTTTCTTCAATTGAATGATAGAGACTACACTATTTTGCAAAAGTGACGTTTTAATGGTGTTCTAACATAAATACTAGGGGTGTCAAACTCGTTTCCGTTGAGGGCCACGTCGCAGTTGTGGCTGCCATCATGAAGGGCCGCTTGTAACAGTAAATAATATGAATATAAATCTATGTAAAGATTTGCCACATGATACTTTCACTCAATTGCCTTCATTTTACTATTCGTCTTTTACAGACGCTGTAAAAAAACCAAAAAGTTGGACTTTTACAATTATATAGTCATAAAGCTCGGGGAATTATGTCATAATAATTGTCATGTGTTTGTGATCATGTTCTGTTTAGCTATGTTCTGTTTTGTTTTTGACATCATTAGTTCCTGTTTTTGCGCACCCTGGTTTGTTTTAGTTTCCATGACTACCAATTAGTTTTCACCTGTTATGTGTTCACGACTCACGCACCTGATTTGTCTGGACTCACGCAACTGTCATCACTGCACCTATTTAAGCCTGTAGTTGCCAGGCAGTCAGCCTGGCGATATCACCCTCTATCACCTCCTACAAACCCATGTTATCCATGCCAATGATCCATGCTCTTTCTCGTTCCTAGTAAGTTTTGTCATTATTCATGCCATAGTGCAAGTTTTTGTTTTATGTCCATAGTTTTTGCCTTAGTGCAAGTTTTTGTTTTCATAGTCAAGTTGTGAACCTCCGCCGAGAGCGCTTTTAGTTTGTACCTTTTTTGGAGTTATTAATTAAAATATGCCCTTACCTTCACGCCATGTCCGTTCCAATCGCTTTGCACCACGGGAAAACAAACCACACCACAGTCCTCGTCATGACAATAATAAAAAAGAAGTTGAAATTTGAAAATAATAATTGTTTAAATCACGGAGAAAAAAAGTGGTCGTTTACAAGTGTTGAGTTACAAGGCTGCGAGAAAAAAGTTAAAATATTACAAAAAGTAAGTAGATTTACAACGTAAAAATATGTCATTTAGAGGGATACAAATATTGTGATAAGAGATGTCCGATAATGGCTTTTTTGCCGGTATCCGATATCCAACTCTTAATTACCAATTCCGCTATCAACCGATACCAATATATACAGTCGTGTAATTAACACCTTATTGTGCCTAATTTTGTTGTGATGCCCCACTGGATGCATTAAACAATGTAACGAGGTTTTCCAAAATAAATCAACTCAAGTTATGGAAAAAAATGCCAACATGGCACTGCCACATTTATTATTGAAGTCACAAAGTGCATAATTTTTTTTTTAACATGCCTCAAAAAAAGCAGCTTGAAATTTGGGACATGCTCTCCCTGAGAGAGCATGAGGAGGTTGCGGTGGGGTGTGGGGGGTGTGGGGATTAGCAGGGAGTGTATATTGTAGCATCCCGGAAGAGTTAGTGCTGCAAGGGCTTCCGGGTATTTGTTCTGTTGTGTTTATATTGTGTTACGGTGCAGATATTCTCCCCAATTCTTGTTTGGTGTGGGTCCACAGTGTGGCGCTTATTTGTAACAGTGTTAAAGTTGTTTAACGGCCACCCACAGTGTGAATGGCTGCAGACCAAGTATGCTTGCATTCACTTGTGTGTGTGAAAAGCTGTAGACATCATGTGATTGGGCCGCATGCAAATGCAGTGCCTTTAAGATTTATTGGCGCTCTGTGGTTCTCCCTACATCCGTGTACCACTCAGTACAGCGGCGTTTTAAAAAGTCATACATTTTACATTTTGGAACCGATACCGATAACTTCCGATATTACATTTTAAAGCATTTATCGGCCGATAATATCGGCAGTCCGATATTATCTGACATCTCTAGAGTTACCTCATGGGATTAGTCACAAAAAAGTATCACATTATTCATGCAATTCATTTGGACCACACACACGAGTAAGGAGCGCTTGCTGGCAAATTTCACTCCAAAACACAGCCTGACTGGACTTTGGATAAAACCATTACTCTAGTTTTGTACAAAAAAATTACATGCATTCAAGTAAAAAGTTTAAAAATGTTCCTTGATGACATTCTGACAAGAAAATTGCATTTGTGTACAGATCATTTTTTCAGTCTGTTGTGGCCAGTGCCCTGTACTTTGCAGTGGTTTGTTGGGGGAGCAGCACCAGCAAAAGGGACTTAAACCGGATTGACAAACTGATCCGGAAAGCCGGCCAAACTATTAGCACGCAGTTGGAGGCGTTTGTGTCAGTGAGGGACAGGCGGATACTGGACAAACTGCTGGCCATCATGGACAATCCTGCCCACCCACTCCACCAGACAATTGAGGGACAGCGGACTTCATACTCCAACAGGCTCCTTCAGCTTAGTTCCCACAGTGTTCGATTTAAGAACTTCTATATTCCGCACTCCATCCAGCTGTATAATCACTCGCCATACATCAATAGACGATAACGGTCTGTTACCTGACCCCTTCTATGTTAGCTACCTCTCTTTGTTTAAAATGTATATTTTCTGCTGGATCTACTCTCTATTGTATGCTGCAGCTGTTACATATACTGTAGTATTGTACATGGTAATTGGGATTTGTTATACATTGTATATATTGTATAAAAATATGATATAATTGTGGGGGTGAAGGCGTGGCCTACGGACCTGCAGCAAAGCGGGGTGTGCCAGAACCGGCTGCGAGATCAGCGACAGATACAGTGGGGCAAAAAAGTATTTAGTCAGCCATCGATTGTGTAAGTTCTACTACTTAAAATGATGACAGAGGTCTTTAATTTTCATCATAGGTACACTTCAACTGTGAGAGACAGAATGTGAAAAAAAATCCAGGATTTCTTATTGGAGGAATTTTAAAGAATTTATTTGTAAATCATGGTGACAAATAAGTATTTGGTCAACCATTCAAAGCTCTCACTGATGGAAGGAGGTTTTGGCTCAAAATCTCACGATACATGGCCCCATTCATTCTTTCCTTAACACGGATCAATCATCCTGTCCCCTTAGCAGAAAAACAGCCCCAAAGCAAGATGTTTCCACCCCCATGCTGTGTGGTGTTCTTGGGATGCAACTCAGTATTCTTCTTCCTCCAAACACGACGAATTCAGTTTATACCAAAAAGTTCTATTTTGGTTTCATCTGACCACATGACATTCCCCCAATCCTCTGCTGTATCATCCATGTATCCATTTTGGTATAAACTCAACTCGTCGTGTTTGGAGGAAGAAGAATACTGAGTTGCATCGCAAGAACACCACACCTACTGTGAAGCATGGGGGTGGAAACATCATGCTCTGGGGCTGTTTTTCTTCTAAGGGGACGGGACCATTGATTCGTGTTAAGGAAAGAATGAATGGGGCCATGTATCGTGAGATTTTGAGCCAAAACCTCCTTCCATCAGTGAGAGCTTTGAATGGTTGACCAAATACTTATTTTCCAGCATAATTTCCAAATAAATTCTTAAAAATTCCTACAGTGTGAATTCCTGGATTTTTTTCACATTCTGTCTCTCACAGTTGAAGTGTACCTATGATGAAAATTACAGACCTCTGTCATCATTTTAAGTGGGAGAACTTGCACAATCGGTGGCTGACTAAATACTTTTTTGCGCCACTGTATGTAGATGGCCCACATGGGCCTGTTTGTCGCTCTGTTAAAAGGCAGCAGCCGGGGAGGAGAGAGGAGTTGGTGGTGGAGCACGAGCGAGACTGACGCAACAAGACAATCTATTGAAAAATAAAACATTATTGTCAACCTGGTCCGAAGAACCCAGAAGAGAGTCTTCCACAATAATATAATATAATTTATACTACGGTACATTTTTTGTCTACTTTATATCTGAATTATCCTTTCCATCTTTACCCTTTCAAATGTTTGTAACTGAGCTACTGTGTGGAACAATTTCCCATCCATCCATCCATCTTCTTCCGCTTATCCGAGGTCGGGTCGCGGGGGCAACAGCCTAAGCAGGGAAACCCAGACTTCCCTCTCCCCAGCCACTTCGTCTAGCTCTTCCCGGGGGATCCCAAGGCATTCCCAGGCCAGCCGGGAGACATAGTCTTCCCAACGTGTCCTGGGTCTTCCCTGTGGCCTCCTACCGGTTGGACGTGCCTTAAACACCTCCCTAGGGAGGCGTTCGGGTGGCATCCTGACCAGATGCCCGAACCACCTCATCTGGCTCCTCTCAATGTGAAGGAGCAGCGGCTTTACTTTGAGTTCCTCCCGGATGGCAGAGCTTCTCACCCTATCTCTAAGGGAGAGCCCCGCCACACGGGGGTGGAAACTCATTTCGGCCGCTTGTACCCGTGATCTTATCCTTTCGGTCATGACCCAAAGCTCATGACCATAGGTGAGGATGGGAACGTAGATCGACCGGTAAATTGAGAGCTTTGCCTTCCGGCTCAGCTCCTTCTTCACCACAACGGATCGGTACAACGTCCGCATTACTGAAGACGCCGCACCGATCCGCCTGTCGATCTCACGATCCACTCTTCCCCCACTCGTGAACAAGACTCCTAGGTACTTGAACTCCTCCACTTGGGGCAGGGTCTCCCATGTGGATCAATAAAGTTTGTCTAGGTCTATATATCGGGGTCTTTCTACAGCAAGTTGTAATTATACCAGCGAGTTATCACCTGTGAGTATTCATAAGAAATTCAAATCCCAAAATGTGATTAATCTGATTAAAAATAATAATTCTAATAATAAATTAACAGCCGTAATATTTTTTCTTCTTACCACTTTCTGTTTAGAATTGGGCGTCTGCAGGAGCCACTCGATGTCGATAGAATTGGATGACGGGAACTGATGGTGGCACGGTAAGGTGGCGTTGTCCCCGACGACCTTCTTCATCTCCGTCTGGGCGCCGCCCAACAGCGGACTGAGTAGAACTGCAAGAAAAGTAAGAGAGGCCTCAGAAGAGAACGAGCTAGCGCAAAAGCAAACTGAAGACAAGAGGCAGATGTTGCAAATTGGATGAAAAAGGCTGCGTTGAAAGGAAAGTGAGACCGACCAGCCAGTGAGAGCTGAGACGTAGAACGTCAATTACTGTCTGGCAGAAGAAGAAGAAGAAGAAGCTGAGATGTGGGAAAAAGTTCATCAAATGGAAAAGTTTTTGTCTAAGAGAGTCAGACGTGTAATAATTGGTGCATTTTCTTTAAGCATGAAAGCAACAGTAAGGAATAGTTGGATAGTGCTTGAGGAACCCCTACATGTGTCCTTAATGTGTAGGTAAACAGCCTGGATGAATGTCAGCATCCATCTTTAGCAGGCCCAGAGCAGACACACTGTTTTGCACTTAAAGGCCTACTGAAACCCACTACTACCGACCACGCAGTCTGATAGTTTATTCATCAAAAATGAAATTTTAACATTGCAACACATGCCAATACGGCCTTTTTAGTTTACTAATTTGCAATTTTAAACTTCCTGCAAGTTTCTTGCTGAAGCACCAAGACACAGCCGGTGTTTCTTTGTTTGTTGTGAAGCACTATGATGGCGCATCCTGAAGCGACTGTCAGAAAGCTACTTGAAGATGTTCTGTAAAACATCATATGTGTAACATTTTGACCAAATAACCACCATTACATGTTATCTTGACCACAAGGAAGTGTTTAACTTATAGGGAAAAAAAAAAAAAAAAAAAGACTCCTTTAATGCGCCTTATAATGTCCGTTGCGCCTAATATATGAAAAAAGATCAAAAAAAGACCATTCAGCGGCGGTGCGCCTTATAATCCGGTGAGCTCTATGGTCTGTAAAATACGGTAATTTTTCTATAAAACTGTTATAAATACACCTCTACTTAACATTGTATCCTTAACAACAATAAATAAAACAAAAACATTTGAAATATGGATCAACTTACAATAAAACTAACTTCATTACCATTGTTGTTGTTTTTTTAAATAAAGCTTGTTTAAGCTATAAAGAATTCTTTGACCGACTTGAACCTTTTGAAAATATAGTAAAATATAGTAAAAAAAAAAATCAATAAATAATTCATGCAAATTTGATTAGCAACATTAATTTGGGAGCACAATATATACTACAAAACAAAAATGAATACTACACATTTGCGCTGATTTTTTTGTTTTGTAAATTATGAAGAAGTCCAGATTAATATCTACAATGAACATATTTTGTAGGGTTTGAAGCATGATACTGTATGATACCACTGGGTTGAGTTTTTCCTTGCCCTGAGATGGGATCTGAACCGAGGGTGTTGTTGTGGCTTGTGCAGCCCTTTGAGACACTTGTGATTTAAGGCTATATAGATCAATCAATCAATCAATGTTTACTTATATAGCCCTAAATCACTAGTGTCTCAAAGGGCTGCACAAACCACCACGACATCCTCGGTAGGCCCACATAAGGGCAAGGAAAACTCACACCCAGTGGGACATCAGTGACAATAATGACCCAGTGGGACGTCGGTGACAATGATGACTATGAGAACCTTAGAGAGGAGGAAAGCAATGGATGTCGAGCGGGTCTAACATGATAAACATTGAATGATTGATTGATACTGATAAAGCATGTTCCCCGAGATCAGCCCTCCTAAACATAACGACAATCCATCCATCCATCCATCCATCCATTTTCTACCGCTTATTCCCTTTCGGGGTCGCGGGGGGCGCTGGCGCCTATCTCAGCTACAGTCGGGCGGAAGGCGGGGTACACCCTGGACAAGTCGCCACCTCATCGCAGGGCCAACACAGATAGACAAACAGCTTTCACACTCACATTCACACACTAGGGCCATTTTAGTGTTGCCAATCAACCTATCCCCAGGTGCATGTCTTTGGAAGTGGGAGGAAGCCGGAGTACCCGGAGGGAACCCACGCATTCACGGGGAGAACATGCAAACTCCACACAGAAAGATCCCGAGCCTGGATTTGAACCCAGGACTGCAGGACCTTCGTATTGTGAGGCAGACGCACTAACCCCTCTGCCACCGTGAAGCCCCATAACGACAATAATAATAATAATAATTGGTTTGATAATGATGTAAGATTATGATTACTATGATCCACTGATTATATTCCCACATGAATTTGGTAATCTCTACTTCACCAGAGGGTCATCAACCTCTCCTACTAAGAGAATCCATTTAAAAAATTTGAAAATGTATGGAGCTGCAAAACATCACAGTTTATAAGCGTTTGAAACATTTAAATTCATACAGGCAAACATTTAGTCCCCCACTTTTTCTTGCCTTGCCTTCATCCATTTAGCCGTGAGGTCTGAACCTGAGCACATTCACGGCCTCATAGACAGTGGGGACTCTTTTCAAAAAACTGAATATTGACTCACAGTGAACAAACTGAGATGCTCTCAGGTTTTATGGCTCGTTGCCAGCATCTTTGTTGCAACTTTGCGTTGCCTTGGTAACCACATCCAGAAACTATTTCAAGGTCTAATTACTCCATGTTGTTGCTTTAAACTTACTGATTAAAATTGCAGCCATAGATCCCGATAACTACTCCATTTCCTAACTTCCTTCCTAGGGTTCCATCAGCTCATCACTTAATGACACAATTCCCTTTCAAAATCCATGACCTCCCACCTCCTTTATCCCTCGCTTTCCTCAGAATCCATTAAGTCGGCGAAATAAAAAACGCTTTACTTTTTTACTGCCAACAAAACAAGTCAGGCGGAGTGCTCAGGTTGCAATAAATATGCAGCAATAAATACATGTGTGTGTTTTTAATGGGCGCCCCTGAGCACCCGTCACACTGTCCAGTCCTGAGTCTCTGCAGGGTGTGTGTGTGTGCGTGTGTGTGCGTGTGTGTCCGTGTTCTGGCAATGCTGACTTAATGGGGACATCACTCTGTCTGTTCACACAGTCACTTTTAAAGGACCTCTGACGGTACGGTGACAGAAAAAAACAGGTCCCCAAAAGAAAAACCTTTTTAAACAATGGTCACATCCATTCTGAAGATGCCTAAGTGATTTTTCAGCTTTGGCCCATAAAACATTAATAATGTTGCAATCCGCTTCCCGGATCACAACCTTTGTCTGTTTTTTTTGGGTCCCTTTTGGTTTTTTGATTGTTTGGACTCTTCCGGGGCTGAGTTTATGTGTGCACTTCCTGTTTTTGTTACCATGGTTTCTGAATTGTCCCACCTGCCCTTGTTTCTACGCACAACTGTTAGTAATTGTTTACGGGAGTATTTATACCTGCCTGCTACCTTTGTTCAGCCTGGATGGTTTGTTTGCTTCATGCAACAGTCACGTTTGTTTTTTTCACTCTGTGCTAAGTTCCGTCTTAGCTTCCGTGTGTTGGGCACACTATTTTTGAACTAAGTTCCGTCTTGGCTTCCGTGCATTCGGCACGCGCCTCTTGGACTCTTTAGACTGCATGCTAAGTGTAGAATTAGCTTCCCGTGCGTTGGCACGCCGTTTCTTTTCCTTTTGTACCAGTGTTATTTTACCTTTTGTATATTGAACAAGCTCCTACCTGCAATCCTGCTTTGTCCTGGTCCTGTAGCATCTTGGGGTGACACTTTCATGCATCAAAATACGTTCCAAACGTAACAAATAGTACTGTGATTCTGTATGGTATCCATCCTTAGTTAAAACTAATATATTTTTTCCAAAATCAAAATCTGGTTTAATGTTCCTTTGGGCGACATTTTCATACTGCATGATTATAAAACATTATCACCTTAAAGTATGATTCACATTCATAATTTTCCATCCATCTATATATAGTAGTCGGAGTTGCAGACAACTTCTTACTGCTAAATGTGTCATATGTGGTCTGGATCCTGTTTGTTATTTTCTGTTAGTTTTCAGACGCCATTAGTTCTTGTTTGTGTGCACCCTTGTTTGTTTTAGTTTCCATGACGACTTTTGATTTTCACCTGCCTCTTGCGTTCAGGACACACCTGTCTCTAATCAAGAGACCAGTATTTAAGCCTGTCTTTGTCTGTCAGTCGGCCTGGCGTCATTGCATGTGTCAAGCGATTGTTTGCGGACACCCCGGACTGTTGAACAACTGAAGCTCTGCATAAAACAAGAATGGGAAATAATTCCACTTTCAAAGCTTCAACAAATAGTTTCCTCAGTTCCCAAACGTTTTTAGAGTGCTGTTAAAATAAAATGTGATGTAACACAGTGGTTAACATGCCCTTTCCCAACTACTTTGGTACGTGTTGCAGCCATGAAATTCTAAGTTAATTATTATTTGCAAAAAAAAATAAATTTTATGAGTTAGAACATCAAATATCTTGTTTTTGTAGTGCATTCAATTGAATATGGGTTTAAAATTATTTGCAAATCATTGTATTCTGTTTATATTTACATCTAACACAATTTCCCAACTCAAATGGAAACGCGGTTTGTAAGTTTTAGTTGTTTTTTCCTGTGCTATGTTTTGCTTTGTGCGCCTTTTGTTTGTACGTATTTGATAGTCAAGAATAAATCATGTTTCTACCTACGAGTCCTGTCCGGAATAGTCCGTTTGTTTCCTGGGAGAACAATCCTCGCAGTAAATTGCGAAAATCCCCACGTTGTGACAGAAGATGCAGGATTTGCTTTAACATCTAAGTGGTGAAACTTCCCATAAGAGGACCGCTGTAGTGCTGTATTCATGTCATATTTAATTTGAACTTTTAGTTTTTCAAAATGGTCCTCAGTAGTCACGTACAAATTTGTGCGAATTATACAAAATTATAGAAATTTGGTCCCCATGAACCATATTAACTCTTTTCCCCAGGGTCCCCAGTAAGAATGATCAGCACATTACTTCATCAATCCAGAGATTTAAAGACATGTATGAGCTAACTGGGCAGTGGCCATCCATCTATCCATTTTCTACTGCTTGTCCCGTTCGGGGTCACGGGGGGTCGCTGGAGACATTTTACCTAATTTTGTTTTATGCCTCCACAACCTGTCGAAAGGGTGGTACCCACAAGTGATGATCAAAAACTTAGTCCCTATTCCAAATAATAACCAGTATGTATGTGCGTGTGTGTGTGTTCTAGTATTCAACCCTTCTTGAGACATCAACAAGGAAAAGTATCTCCCATATGAGGAGGTGTGAACAAGTGATGACATAAATCATGGTTCCAATAACATTGCATCTAATAGAGAATGTCTCATTTGCACCCCTAGTGGTGAAATCTATTAAAACTAGAGTGGTTTTAAAAGTGCTCTCACTCTGGTCAACATATGAAATAACAAGTCTGAGTAAAAAATTGACGTGCTCCCTCTCTGGTCAACATAAGAAATAATAAGTGTGTGTAAGAAATTTAAATGTGCGCCCTTAGGCCAAAATTAATACAACTAAATAAAGACATATGTATACAGAGACATTCTGTATCAACTTGAAGAAAATAATGACGATTAAAAAAAAACAATTAAATTGACTAAAAGCAGTCTTTTTCTCACAATGTGTCGACTTCTTTCTTCTAAAATTGGGAACATTTTTTCATGTTCTTTCAGTTACTGTAATATATGCAATATTGTCTCGCAAAATTATTACTTTTTAACGCAAAATGGTGACATTTGTCATGTACAATTCTGACTATTAACACAATATTGCCATTTTTTTTTGTTGTTCTTGTAAAAATAGTGACATTTTTTGAGTAAAATTATGACTTTCAGATTTCAAATGCAGATTATAACTATAGGCTAATTTTTCATACAACATTGTGACTTTTGTTGCGAAAAATTACGACTCTTAACAAAATTGCGAACATTTTAAGGTTTTCTTGTAAAATTGCCACTTGTATTGAGTACAATTCCAACTTGTATCATATATTTGCACAAACGTTTTTCTTTGTAAAATTTTTACTTGCGTTGATTAAAATTACGACTTATTATAATACTGGCAAAATCCTAAGTTTTTCTTTTGAAATTGTGATCTTTTTCTTGTGAAATTCCAACAAATTTTTCACAACGTCTTTTTTATATTTGAATAGTATGTATATATTATTCATGTTGTAAATACACATTTTTATATATCTACAAAAGGGTGGTCCTGAAGAGGTCGGCATTTTTCTCAGGTCTCAAGAAGGTAAGAAATGCAAGTGTGTGTGTGTGTGTGTGCGTGTGTGTGTGTGTAGCAATTCTAATTTACTTGAGGACTCGGACCGCATGGCAAGTTTGTGGAGAATTATCCAGAGGTTTGCTGGAAGTTGTGTGCGTGTGTGTGAATTTGACTGTTAAGATGCTGGCCTCCTACCACCTGCTCCAAAAGCCTGTAAATTAAAAAAAATGCAGCGCTCCAGCGGGGCTTCACACACTAAAATGCGACAAGATATTTTTGGCTCTTCCACATTTAACTTAACTACCTGCCTTTAATTTAATTGCCGTGCGAGTCAACAGCTTGTGTGCTTAAAATAAAGCAGAGGATCATTTGGCTGTGTTTGCTTTGTGTGTAAGTCGTTGCCAGTTGTGTAGATGGTCGCGGCTCCTTTTCATGATCACACTCTCATTAATAGCGCCTCCTGTTGGCTCCGAGTCAATAAACAAATGCTAATAAAATCAAGGCGCTGTGTCTTTGGCGAGAAGAGTCCCGACTGAGCGGAGCAGTTTGTTATTTTTTTTTTTTTGTAATTGCGTTATAAGAAGTTTGTAAAGAAATGTAGCAAAAAAGTTGCATCCGAGTAGGAGGGCTGACACTACAAATGATTTATAATACTTTACAGAATAATCAAATGAATAAAACAACTCAGAGGTGGGGCTTCACAGTGGGAGAGGGGTTAGTGCGTCTGCCTCACAATACGAAGGTCCTGCAGTCCTGGGTTCAAATCCAGGCTCGGGATCTTTCTGTGTGGAGTTTGCATGTCCTCCCCGTGAATGCGTGGGTTCCCTCCGGGTACTCCGGCTTCCTCCCACTTCCAAAGACATGCCCCTGGGAATAGGTTGATTGGCAACACAAAATTGGCCCTAGTGTGTGAATGTGAGTTGGAACGTAGTCTGTCTATATGTGTTGGCCCTGTGATGAGGTGGAGACTTGTCCAGGGTGTACACCACCTACCACCCGATTTTAGCTGAGATAGGCACCAGCGCCACCCGCGACCCCAAAGTGAATTGGCGGTAGAAAATGGATGGATGCGTGGATGGAGTTTTTATCCAATCAGAATTCAGTTAGCTTATGTTGCCATGGTGTACCAAATCTGCCCTTCAGAATCTACAATGTCCAAGTCAGTGGTTCTTAACCTGGGTTCGATTGAACCCTAGGGGTTCGGTGAGTCAGCCTCAGGGGTTCGGCGGAGGTCAAAACACACCCGACTCATCGTGTAAATACAAACTTCTCCCTATCGGCGTATTACGGATACGGCAACAGCTGACTGATTTGCAGGTGTGTAATTTGTTGTGAGTTTATCCACTGTGTTGGCTTTGTTTTTCAAACAAGGTGATGTTCATGCACGGTTCAATTTGTGCACCAGCTTACTGCGAGGTTTGTTCTCCCGGGATGCAAATGGACTATTTTGGACAAGGCTTGCAGGTAGGAACATATTTATTAACTCGATAAATCTTGGCAGGGCATGAGGTACACAAACATAAACTATGGCGGGGAACAAACACGAAACTGTGGCAAGACATAAACAAGACTTTCGTGGACACGGCATGAATCGAGCAACATGAACTCTGGTATTGCATTCAAACAAGCAATGACGCCAGGCCGACTGACTGGCAAAGACAGGCTTAAATAAGGTTCTTGATTAGAAACAGGTGCACGGTCCGAACACCAGAGGCAGGTGAAAATCATAAGTGGTAACCAAACAAAACAAGGGAGCGCAAAAAGGAACTAAAGGAGTCCAAAAACTAACAAGAAGATAACAAAAACATTGGGGTGGAAACATCATGCTTTGGGGCTGTTTTTCTTCTAAGGGGACAGGACGATTGATCCGTGTTAAGGAAAGAATGAATGGGGCCATGTATCGTGAGATTTTGAGCCAAAACCTCCTTCCATCAGTGAGAGCTTTGAATGGTTGACCAAATACTTATTTCTCACCATAATTTACAAATAAATTATTTAAAATTCCTACAATGTGAATTCCTGGATTCGGTCTCTCACAGTTGAAGTGTACCTATAATGAAAATTACAGACCTCTGTCATCATTTTAAGTGGGAGAACTTGCACAATCTGTGGCTGATTAATTACTTTTTTGCCCCACTGTATTTGCTGATACAAATCTGGCGTTTGCCCAAATTATTTGCGCAAGCGGAACTACCGTTTGAATTGTTAACACCGCTGTGAGAAGGGGTGACCCCCAGTCATGGCATGAAGGTGAGTTTAAAATACACTTGGTGAAAATTGTGTGCGTATGTTATGTTCGAAAACGATTGCAATGCCCCCACTTTACGGGGTCAACCTCACCGTATCTGTAGGAGGTGTCCCGGTGGTGGGAGGTGTGAGGAGGGGGCACAGGGAGCTCTTATCAGGCCTCGGGCACGTGGCGGGATCCAGCCCTGGCGAGCTCCACCGCGCTGATTACAGAGAGCGAGGAGTCAAGGGAAGACAGTAGACCCCCAGCATCAAACATTAAGTCCAGCCCACTGCACAGACACGGTATTTATTTATTTTTTTGTTCTGCTGACTCATAATCTAATGGACATCGGCCACCGAGGAGACGCAACGCCCTGTCAACTTTTCAACCTTGAGTGACAATGACTGTACTGGGATGAAAAAAAAAAAAAAAGAAAGCAGCGGGAAAAAACAAACAAAAGTCATAGAACTGCTGAAAGCCAGCAAATGACGTTTCCGGGTGAAGACGTCCGTTTATGGACGGCTGCTCTACCCCTCCGTGTCCTGCGTCAGCGCTGACACTTTGGCTCGCCGGCACCAAGCTGACATTTCTGTTGGCCCACGGCTCACTTATGGGACTGCTGGTGTGGAGGGGGGAGGGTGTATGGAGCGTGCAGGGAACGGGTGGACAGGTGCCCAGTGAGCGCTGATGTGTTCTCTGACCACGTTTGGCAACACTTGACCGTATAAACACATTTCCTCCGAGCACTAAGGGCTGTGGGGGCGGAACGGCACGAGCTGTTTAGGACAAAACTATACAACCGGACATACTTTAGAGTAGTCAGCGTACAGCGAGGAATGAATCAACACACAACAATTAACATATTTTCCGGACTATAAGGCACACTCTTTTAACTTATAACTTATCGGTGCACCTAATGCACAATATTATTAGTGTCAATGAAAGGAAATTTGAATACTCTGGGACAGTGGTTCTCAAATGGGGGTAAGCGTACCCCTAGGGGTACTTGAAGGTATGCCAAGGGGTACGTGAGATTTTTTTTAAATATTCTAAAAACAGCAACAATTCAAAAATCCTTTATAAATATATTTATTGAATAATACTTCAACAAAATATGAATGTAATTTCATAAACTGTGAAAAGAAATGCAACAATGCAATATTCAGTGTTGACAGCTGGATTTTCTGTGGACATGTTCCATAAATATTGATGTTAAAGATGTATTTTTTTGTGAAGAAATTTTTAGAATTAAGTTCATGAATCCAGATGGATTTCTATTTGATCCCCAAAGAGGACACTTTAAGTTGATGATTACTTCTATGTGTAGAAATGTTTGTTTATAATTGAATCACTTGTTTATTTTTCGACAAGTTTTTAGTTATTTTTATATCTTTTTTTCCAAATAGTTCAAGAAAGACCACTACAAATGAGGAATATTTTGCACTATTATACAATTTAATAAATCAGAAACTGATGACATACTTCTTTATCTCTTTTTTCCAACCAAAAATGATTTGCTCTGATTAGGGGGTACTTGAATTTAAAAAATGTTCACAGGGGGTACATCACTGAAAAAAAGTTTGAGAACCACTGCTCTAGGATACCAAAACATTTTGGACAAATTCCATGCTCCCAACCTTGTGGGAACAATTTGGAGCGGGCCCATTTCTCTTCCAATATGACTGTCAAATCAAATCAAATCAACTTTATTTATAAAGCACATTTAAAATTTACCACAGGGGTAGCCAAAGTGCTATACAATGGACAGGTTAAAAGATAATACAAGGACCGAGCAAACAACACAACACAAACAGAACATGATAAAAAATAAATAAATAAAACATAAAGACATAACAACAGGTTCAAGCCAAGGAACAAAAGTATGTTTTTAAGAGAGATTTAAAAACAGGAAGAGAGGAGGCTTGTCTAACACTCAGAGGTAGGTCGTTCCAGAGCTTGGGAGCAGCTGTAACGAAAGCTCTGTCACCTCTAAGCTTCAGCCTTGTGTCACCAGTGCACAAAGCAAGGTCCATAAATACATGGATGACAAGAGTCTGGTGTGGATGAACTTGACTGGCCTGCACAGAGTCCTGACCTGAACACGATAGAACACCTTTGGGATTAAATTAGAACAGAGACTGAGAGCCAGGCCTTCTCGACCAACCAGTGTTAATTTTGACAGCGAAATTTGATTTAGTTTTAGTCATAATTTATTTAAATTGTTTTAGTTATAGTCTAGTTTTAGTTGACGAAATATCATAAGATTATAGTCGACGAAAACTACAGTAGATTTAGTCGACTAAAGGGTAATATGTAAACTTTCCCTTCAATTTCTGAAAGTCAAAGCAAAGCAGCGGAAAAATCACTGATACAAGTCGTATTTTGATAAAAATCATGTCTCAAATGTAGTATTTCATGAGTAAGCCGTGTAATAAACGAGACAACGTCGAGTGAGTTGTATGTTGTGGAAAATGCTTACCTGTGTGTGGATTTCGGGGTGTTCGACTGTACATGTCGCTTCAAGTTTGTTGTGTTTTTCCCCGTAATCCTTGCGCTGCATTTCTTACACTGCGTCTTGTTATCTTTGACGTCAAATATAAAATTTCCCCATGTGTCCTCTCTCTTCTTCCTCCCCGGCGTTGACATGTTGTCTTCTGCAGCGCATTCCCGGGTCAGTGTCAAACGCAAACTACGTCTACGTAACTTTCTTACCACCTCGCTCTGATTGGTTCTCTTCCCAACTCCTCCCGCCTCTTCCTAACGAAATGAGTTCTGATTGGATCTCGTCTCTGGCAGACATTTTCGTCTCGTTTTTATTCGTTGACGAATATGTCAATACACCCTCGTCATTGTCTTAGTCCACGTAAATTATTTTTTATTTAGTTATTGTTTCGTTTTAATCAGAAAAAAAGGTCGTTGACGATAACAATGGCGAAAATTTTTCGTCAACAAAATTAACACTGCGACCAACATCGGTTTGTGACCTCACCAATGTGTTTTTGGTAGGTGTGGGCGATATCGCAAATTTGGGTATCGATGCCAATCCGATCCAATACAGGCCAGTATCACCGATACAGATACCGATACCGGAAGTGTCGTCATCTGATGGTGGGGACTTAAGGGTATCGATACTTTTGAAAAAAAAAATTGTACTTTTGCCTTTATTAATTGATTATGATAATAATACAACACAGGACAACGATTTAAGTAAAAAAATAAAATATTTATTACAAAAGTAATATCAATAGCAATAAAGTAATGCAAATAAGGTGCAAACAACTACTGAACCTGGCTTGTCGCCTCAAAACACACAAACACTTAAGGTAAATAACAAAACTCTAGTTATTGAACAAAGTTGTAAACATGAACACAAAACAAAAGAACTGAGAAATTCTAATAAAAAAGTAATAATATCAATTACAATAAAGTAAGTAGTGCAAATAAGGTGAAAACAAATACTGAACTTGGCTAGTCGCCTCACAACACACAAGAACTTAAGTAAAAAAGAAAACACTAGTTATTAAACAGTTGTAAAAATGAACACAAAACAAAAGAACTGAGAAATCCTTATCGTTATTTTAGTGCAATAAAATACTTTACAGTTTACAACCAAGACATTAAGTCGCACTGGAAACGCAGTGAGGTGGACGCGGGAAAATACTGCGGCATGGTCATGCTGGACATTCAGAAGGCCTTTGACACCGTTAACCACGATATACTGTTGGATAAGCTCAGAGCAATCGGATTCGACGAAACCTTATCGAGCTGGATGCAATCTTACTTGGAGGGGAGGAAACAGGTGGTAGAGGTGAACGGCACTATGTCTCCTCCCCTCTCAGTAAGCTGTGGAGTCCCCCAAGGCAGTATACTAGGACCTTTACTGTTCCTAATATACGTAAATGACATGTCATCAGCATGCCACTGTGAATTGTTCCTGTATGCGGATGACTCGGCCCTGCTGGTATCCGGCAAGGACAAGTCACAGGTGGAACAAATCCTCAGTGCTGAACTCCTCAATATTTGCACCTGGCTCGCTGACAACAAGCTATCCATACACTTAGGTAAAACGGAATCCATCCTATTTGGGTCCTATATCAAACTTAAGAAGGTCAGTGACTTCACTATAAAAGTGGGTGACATTGTTATCACCAGGAAGGATGAGATCACCTACCTAGGTTCCATTCTAGAGGCTAATCTTTCCTGTGATAAAATGGCAACCAAGGTGATCAAAAAGGTCAACCAAAGAACGAGATTCCTCTACAGAATCTCCTCTCTGGTCAACAAAAGCACCTTGAAGATTCTAGCGGGAACTCTCATTCAACCCTTCTTCGATTACGCTTGCACCTCCTGGTACCCCAGCACCTCCAAAACCCTCAAATCTAGACTCCAAACATCCCAGAATAAGCTAATCCGGTTACTTTTAGACCTCAACCCCAGATCACACCTCAATCCAACCCACTTCTCCAAAGTGGGCTGGCTCAGGGTGGAGGACAGAGTAAAACAACTTGCACTGAGCCTAGTCTATAAAATCCACTACACCTTCTTGATACCGAAGTACATGTCAAATTACTTCCTTAACGTAAATGACCGCCATAACCACAACACCAGGGGGAGCTCCACAAACCACGTTAAACCCAGATTTTGATCTAACAAAGGTCTTAACTCATTCTCTTTCAGGGCCACATCAATGTGGAATGCACTCCCAACAGGTGTAAAAGTAAGTGCATCTCTATCCTCCTTCAAAACCGCTCTAAAACAACACCTCCAGGCAACTTCAACACTTTACTAATACCCTCCTCCATTCACATCCCATCTCTCCGGATTATAAACAACTCAAATGTACTTCTAATGTATATACTTGTTCTTATGCTATGTGAACTCACTATGTTCTCTGCTGGCTGTACATATCCTACTGAGTAAGACCTACACTGTTTCAATGTCCACATTTCTCTGTTGATGCAATTGTTGATGACTGAAGTTCTGATATCAACCAAAGCTCCTCATCCCACCCCCCGGATTGTAAATAATGTAAATAATTCAATGTATATACTATGATGATTAACTTGTGTGATGACTGTATTATGTTGATAGTATATATTTGAACCATGAAATGATTAACGTGGACCCCGACTTAAACAAGTCGAAAAACTTATTTGGGTGTTACCATTTAGTGGTCAATTGTACGGAAAATGTACTGAACTGTGCAATCTACTAATAAAAGTATCAATCAATCAATCAAAAAAGTGTGCGTGTCCGAGTGAACCTCGGAGCGAATTAGACTGATGTGTGTGCGCGAACGCACCAAGCGTCATGTTAATTGTATTTATTTTCTTTTATTTTGGGTTGAAGATGAATTTTTAAAGTGTTTTTAAATCTCGTTCGCGACCCATCACTAGGGAGGAGGGTAGAGTGGTGAGGAGCGCTGCGCTGCGCTCACCTTTTTTTTTTTTTTAAATCGGAGTGATTCGCTTAATTTGGTGAAGTATCGATACCATCATGCCAGTATCGATACGATACCGATACTCAATAAGTATCGATAATATCGATACTTGGTATCGATACGCCCAGCCCTAGTTTTTGGAAGAATGGTCGAAGATTCCTCTAAACACAGTCTGAAACCTTGTGGACAGCCTCCCCAGAAGAGTTGAAGCTGTAATAGCTGCAAAAAGGGAGACTGACATCATATTGAACCCTCCGGGTTAGGAATGGGATGCCACCTGAAGTTTATATGTGAGCCAAGGCAGGTGGCCAAATACTTTTGGCAATATAATGTACAAGAAAATGTTGACTGAAGGGCAACATTTTGGATACAGCTCTTTTCGATCACGAGTCAATGTTGCAGCTGAAAATAGTGTGTGACAGAAAGAAAGCACACTATTTGCCGGAGAAAGTTGGCAGACAAGTGAGAAGTGAGGGAGCTAGTGGAGGTTTGCTTGGGTATATAATCACCTCTCCCCCAGTTTGCCAGTTATTTATGATGGGAAGGGAGGCATTTGTGCGGTGGAATGAACGACGCCGCGCTGCCAAAATAAGCTCGCCTCCACGCGGCGGCGTGGCGGCTTGCGTTGGCCTCTTTCACAGTGTGCACAGCTGGGACGGCCGGACTGTTGGACCCCATCATTTGTGTCAACAACACTCGATGTTGAATTTCCCCCATTGTGGCATCTTTGTACACACACAAACACACACACACACACACACACACACAAACACACGCAGTACGTCAAACTGTGACAGCTTTTTGAAACGGCAGTCTCGATAACACACAGTAGCAACTGGGAAGGCACTCAGGGAAGCACAGACCTCTGCCAAGGTTGAAAGATTGTGGTCTGCTTAATAAAACAAAGGATGTCTGGCATAGAAGAAAGGATTTGAAGGTGATCTGCCAAGTTATGAAATAAACACAAATTCACACCAAAAAGCAGCACAACTGGAAAATACTAAGACAACTCAAAGATCCTTAATTTGAGAGGAGCCGCTTGCTGTTTATAAGGATCTAGCGCATGGGTGTCAAACTCTGGCCCCGTGTAATTTAATTTGGCCCTTGAGGCAATAATAAATTAACATTAGAGCTGGCCCGCTGGTATTATACAGTGGCGATGCCGCTGTATCACCGCATTCAACGCTAATTCTCATACTTGCCAACCCTACCGATTTTTCCAGGAGAATCCCGAATTTCAGTGCCCCCCCCCGAAAATCTCCCGGGGCAACCATTCTCCCGAATTTCCACCTGGACAACAAAATTGGGGGCGTGCCTTAAAGGTACTGCTTTTAGCAACCTCTACAACCTGTCGTCACGTCCGCTTTTCCTCCATACAAACAAAATGCCGGCCCAGTCACGTAATATATGCGGCTTCTACACACACACACAAGTGAATGCAAGGCATACTTGGTCAACAGCCATACAGGTCACACTGAGGGTGGCCGTATAAACAACTTTAACACTGTTACACCACACTGTGAACCCACACCAAACAAGAATGACAAACACAGTTCGGGAGAACATCCGCACCGTAACACAACATAAACACAAAAGAACAAATACCCAGAACCCCTTGCAGCACTAACTCATCCGGGACGCTACAATATACACCCCCGCTACCAACAAAACTCGATTTTGCATGTCACTATGAAGTTATATAAGCCTTGCTTGTTCAATATTCAATGCAAAACTTGTTTGGGTCCCTATTAAAAGGTTAACTTGTTCAACTTTGGCCCGCGGCTTTGTTCAGTTTAGAATTTTGGCCCATTGTGTATTTGAGTTTGACACCCCTGATCCAGATGATGTAGTCCTGATGGCTTCATCTGGCCGGGATCTTCAGCTCTCGCTGGATCGGTTCGCAGCCGAGTGTGAAGCGACCGGAATGAGAATCAGCACCTCCAAGTCCGAGTCCATGGTTCTCGCCCGGAAAAGGGTGGAGTGCCATCTCCGGGTTGGGGAGGAGACCCTGCCCCAAGTGGAGGAGTTCAAGTACCTAGGAGTCTTGTTCACGAGTGGGGGAAGAGTGGATCGTGAGATCGACAGGCGGATCGGTGCGGCGTCTTCAGTAATGCGGACGTTGTATCGATCCGTTGTGGTGAAGAAGGAGCTGAGCCGGAAGGCAAAGCTCTCAATTTACCGGTCGATCTACGTTCCCATCCTCACCTATGGTCATGAGCTTTGGGTCATGACCGAAAGGATAAGATCACGGGTACAAGCGGCCGAAATGAGTTTCCTCCGCCGGGTGGCGGGGCTCTCCCTTAGAGATAGGGTGAGAAGCTCTGCCATCCGGGAGGAGCTCAACGTAAAGCCGCTGCTCCTCCACATCGAGAGGAGCCAGATGAGGTGGTTCGGGCATCTGGTCAGGATGCCACCCGAACGCCTCCCTAGGGATGTGTTTAGGGCACGTCCAGCTGGTAGGAGGCCACGGGGAAGACCCAGGACACGTTGGGAAGACTATGTCTCCCGGCTGGCCTGGGAACGCCTCGGGATCCCCCGGGAAGAGCTAGACGAAGTGGCTGGAGATAGGGAAGTCTGGGCTTCCCTGCTTAGGCTGCTGCCCCCGCGACCCGACCTCGGATAAGCGGAAGATGATGGATGGATGGATGGACCCCTGATCCAGCGCAAACATTCAGCAATACATTTTCTTTATGACACATGCGTGATGGTGGTTTTATGAACCTACTGCAAACATGTCCGTTAAAGATCCTCTATTACCTACGTGTCAAAGTCAAAGCCAGATCCGGCCCGTGAATTAATGATGTATGGCCCCTGGGAGGAAAATTGATTAGTATTAGAACCGCCCCGCAGGCCACAGCCGCCTGCTGCTGTTTTGCAAGCACCAATATGCCATCAGTGTTGGCACAAGGTCCCAGGGACCCCAAAAAGTTGTAAAAACGGAGTCCCACAGTAAATTTTTGGGGTCCCACCTTTCTGTAACCGTTTTGAAAACAAATTATTTGCATTATCTTGTTGTATCTCACGTTCTATATTGTGTTGTGGAAAAAGGTTGTCATAACATTACTTAATTTATAAAAAAAAAAATAATAAAATAAAAAACTAGTTTTTATGCATATGTAAATGTATTCAGTTATAAATATTAATTGACTTTCTTCTTTCCTTCATTAATCTAAACTTTACCGCTGCAGATATTTTTTTCTGTATTTTTATTGTAATATTTTTGGCCAAAGTAAGTGATGCATGCTTGGTTATGGTTTAAATTCACGACATTTTATCGTCAATATCGAGTTTCATTCTTTAAAGGGGAACATTATCACCAAACCTGTCCAAGCGGCAATATATACCTTGATGTTGCAGAAAAAAGACCATGTATTTTTTTAACCGATTTCCGAACTTTAAATGGGTGAATTTTGGCGAATTAAACGCCTTTCTGTTTATCGGTCTCGTAGCGATGACGTCAGAACGAGACGTCACCGAGGTAACACACCCGCCATTTTCATTTTGAACACATTACAAACACCGGGACTCAGCTCTGTTATTTTCCGTTTTTTCGAGTATTTTTTGGAACTTTGGAGACATCATGCCTTGTCGGTGTGTTGTCGGAGGGTGTAACAACACTAACAGGGAGGGATTCAAGTTGCACTACTGGCCCGAGTATGCGAAAGTGTCTGCCGCCAGACCCCCATTGAATGTGCCAGAGTGTCTCCACATTTTACCGGCGATGCTAAGACAGACATGGCACAGAGATGTATGGATAACCTGCAGATGCATTTGCAACAATTAAGTCAACTAAATCACAAAGGTGAGTTTTGTTGATATTTTTGACTTATGTGCTAATCAGATATATTTGGTCGCAGCATGACTGCCAGCTAATCGATGCTAACATGCTACGCTAATCGATGCTAACATATTTACGCTAGCTGTATGTAAATTTTAAACTAGATACCCACATTTAATGCGAAACAAACACTTACCAATCGACACATTTAAGTTGCTCCACTGTCACAAAATGCGAAAGTCCTGATCGTTTGGTCCGCACATTTTACCGGCGATGCTAATAAGGCTGCCATGCTATGGGCCACTTCATTAGGTACACCCATGCTATGGCCGAATAGCGTCAAAGGCTATTCGCTCAATAGCTTCAGTTTCTTCTTCAATTTCGTTTTTGTATATGCCTCCATACTCCGACCCTCTGTTTCAATACATGCGTAATCTGTTGAATCGCTTAAACCGCTGAAATCCGAGTCTGAATCCGAGCTAATGTCGCTATATCTTGCTGTGGTAACCGCCATGTTGTTTGTATTGGCAGCACTGTATGACGTCACAGGGAAATGGACAGTCGCATCGCGAATAGCGAAAATCAAGAACTTTAAAGCTTTTTTTAGGGATATTCCGGGAGGTGTAAAATTTTGAAAAAAACGTCGAAAAATAAAACAAGCCACTGGGAACTGATTTTACTGTTTTTAACCCTTTTGAAATTGTGATAATGTTCCCCTCTAATGATTTCTGCTGGTGTTGTGTCTTCGGATTTTTTCCATGAAAAAAAATGTGCCTCGGCTCAAAAAAGGTTGAAAAACACTGTTCTATACGACAGGAAAACTGTACTGATTTTAAAGACATACTGCAAAAATGCTCTGCTCACCATATCCACATTTTTTTTTTATCTCTATCAGATTCCACAAGAAAGAGGGCAAAGGTCAGCTAAAAGAACAAGTTGAGGGGAGAGAGTTAAACCTAAACAGGACTTGTGACCTATTTGCTCCAACGTCCTGAGCTATATGTCCGCTTTCCTCACACTGAAAAAACTGAATAATAAGTAAGATTAAATATCTCAAATAAGGGTGATATTAACTTATTTTCCATCTGATAAGATAATTCTTCTCACTAAGCAGATTTTATGTTAAAGTGTTTTACTTGTTTTAAGGGTTTTGGCCCTAAATTATATCAGTAAAATATTACAGCTTGTTGCTGAGATTGTATGACCTATATTGAGTAAAGCATGCTCAAAACTAGAATATCAACTGTTGCAAAGCTCTGTCATTAACCCTCACAAGTATAAAACTCCTTTTTTAAAGTAAACATTTCTTACTCCAAGCATGAAAAAAAAAATCATGATGCCGAGCGTGTATCATGATGTCAAGATAAAGATTTCAGAATAATTCTACCTAAGTTATCACAAAACTTGGTGTTGCCATGAGTGCCCGGCAAGAGGACAAATGCTGTCTTTGATTCGACCAATCAATGGGCTTGTAAAACTCCACTGTGTAGGATGGGAAGCAACATGAAGGTGTCAGTTTCTTTGATGTATTGTAATCCACAGAAAGATGTTGTCGTGATCTGAGATCTACAAAGTGGAGAGGAAGCAGGACCGCTCCAAGCTCTAGGGCATGGGTGTCAAACTCTGGCCCGCGGGCCAAATTTGGCCCGCTGTGTATTTTCATTTGGCCCTTGAGGCAATATCAAATTAACATTAGAGCTTGCCCGCCGGTATTATACAGCGGTGGTGTCGCTGTAACACCGCATTCACCGCTAATACTCATATTTGCCAAATCCCCCCCCCCCCCCCCCAACCACCCCCGATTTTCCAAGGAGACTCCAAAATGTCAGTGCCCCTCCCGAAAATCACAGGGGGCAACCATTCTCCCAAATTTCTCCCGATTCCCACCTGGACAACAATATTGGGGGCGTGCCTTAAAGGCACTTCCTCAATCGTCCTCTAAAACCTTTCGTCACGTCCCCTTTTCCTACGTAGAAACAGCGTGTCAGCCTAGTCACATGATATATGTGGCTTTTACACACACACACACGCTAATGCAATGCAAGCTTGGTCAACAGCCATACAGGTCACACTGAGGGTGGCCGTATAAACAATTTTAAGACTGTTACAAATATGCGCCACACTGTGAACCAACACTAAACGAGAATGACAAGCACATTTCGGGAGAACATCCGCACTGTAGCACAACATAAACACAACAGAACAAATACACAGAACCCCTTGCAGCACTACCTCTTCCTGGACGCTACAATATAAAAATGTATTATTAGCCTGTGGGAAAAGTTTATTTTGATATTTACCCGAGAAGGCTGCAAATAGAAAAGAGGCATTCAATTTCTATTTAAATTTGATTTGATATGTCATTGCTATTTTTAAATTATTAGTATTATTTGAAACTTGATTTTGCATGTCACTATAAAGTTATATAAGTCTCGCTTGTTCAATATTCAATGCAAAACTTGTTTGGGCCCCTATTAAAAGGTTAATTTGTTCAACCTTCAGTTTAAAATTTTGGCCCACTCTGTATTTGAGTTTGACACCCCTACTCTAGGGTGTCAGAACGCGGATTATTTCGCAATTTATTGTCAGGATTATTTTCCCGGGGTTCAATCGAACCAGACCAGTCATGGTTTGAAGGTAAATACATGATTTAATATTTACTATAAATTACAAAAGGGTACAAACAAAAGGCGCTCACAGCGGAGGAACAATACTTGGCGCAGGTAATAAAACTGACACATGGGCAGAAACTTTGGACATGAAAGAAAAACTTACTTGGCAGAGCATGAATCATTTGGATGAACAGCAAAATCAGAGTAATGTCACCAGGACGACTCTCTGGCAAAACAGGCTTAAATAATACTGTCATGATTGAAACAGGTGCGTTAGGACAGGTGAAACTAATCAGTTGTCGTGGTGACCAAACAAGGGAGCGTAAGAACAGGATCTACTGGAGTTTTAAACAAACAGAACATAACAAAAAAAAATCCAATCCACAGAACATGACACAGGGACCTTTTCTTTCAACTGTTTTACAACCTTTTCTTTGAACTGTTTTGTAACCAAAGGCAATGGCTGTTTATGACCCCCTCCCTCAGAAACAGCTGTTGCCATGTAAGCAGGGAAAGTCCAAATAAAAGAGGAGGCGTACAATCTTTCGCCAGAGCGTGGTTACACTGTACAAAGGTACAGGTGTACGCGTTTCTCCTCATTGAGCCAAATTTAATTCTATCTCGGTTTAATTCCTTGCTTCTTGTCTTGTTTAATATATGTCATCAGTGTTTGAACCTGACAAATGGCACTAGCATTTACTTGATTTAAGAATATTTTTCAACATATTGAGCAAAAGGTCTTTTTTTTCTACCAAGAAAAGTGCACTTGTTACTAGTGAAAATATACTTATTTTAAGGTATCTTTGGGTTCATTGAGGTTAGCTAAATTTACTTGTTTTGGAAAGTCTTGACAAGCCAAATTTTCTTGTTCTATTGGCAGATAATTTTGCTTAGTTGAAATAAAATACTTCTAATTTTTGTATTTTGTCTTGTTTTTTAACACTGACTTTTTGCAGTGCGGTATTTGAGCCTTGGATTAGAGAGAGACGGGAAAATAAGCCGTGATGAAGAAAAAGGAAAGCGGGGTCGAAGCACAACAGAGAAGGAAAGGAATGGACACAAAGAGGCTGGGGGGGGAAAAAAGGGAGGACGGCGACTTCTATGAATAGGCCCTAGGGGGAGTTGTGCTCCAGTAAATCTGCCTCACAGAGCTCTGCAATCTTATTATAGTGTGACCGTGGACGGACAGACAGGACAGGCCTGGATCTTCCACACTGCTTAAAGTCAAGCCCAGCGTTTATATCCCCTCAGTCAGCACACCATCGCCAAAAACCTCATGGTGCTCCCGCAGATCACGCGTGTGAGCGATGGAGGACAGCTCTTATCAAAGTAACGGAGGGAGGGTGTCACCGCCACAAAGGGAGGATTTAGACACAGGTGAGCACAAAGGAGGAGAATGTAGCGTGAGGCAAACACGTTATGAGAGACACGACACACACACACAGACACACACGTCACAAAAGAGACTTCCTGCCTCTCTGCATAATGGAAGGTAAATCAGCGCCTTGGCGACTGTCATTTAGAGTGCGCCTGTCACCATGCCGGCACGCACATTTGCACCACTCACTTCCAGCTTCCATTCAGCCTGTCCTTCACGTTCCAACTCGCCGGGAGGACATATTTCGGGTGGTTTTGCAATAAAAAAAAAAAAAAAGACACTTTAGGTCTGATCTAGTAAAGCAAGTGTGTCAAAGTCGAGGGCCGCATGCTAGATCCGGCCCACAAATGAATAATCTATGGCCCCCGGGATAATACATGATTAGTATTACAACCGGCCCGCAGGCCACAGCCACCTGTTACTTTTCGCATGCACCAATACTCCGTCAGTGTTGGCGCTAGGAATTTTCATAATGGGGTCCCAAGGACCCCATCAAATCAAGTACCGTATTTCCTTGAATTGCCGCCGGGTATATAGTATGCGCTTGCCGAGAATTACTGCTGGGTCAAAGTAATTCCGCAAAATAATTAGCGCATGCTTAGCATTATCGCCGGCTAAGGATTAACTCCATCCATCCATCCATTTTCTACCGCTTATTCCCTTTCGGGGTCACGGGGGGTGCTGGCGCCTATATCAGCTACAATCGGGCAGAAGGCGGGGTACACCCTGGACAAGTCGCCACCTCATCGCAAGGCCAACACAGATAGACAGACAAAATTCACACTCACATTCACACACTAGGGCCAATTTAGGGTTGCCAATCAACCTATCCCCAGGTGCATGTCTTTGGAAGTGGGGAGGAAGCCGGAGTACCCGGAGGGAACCCACGCAGTCACGGGGACAACATGCAAACTCCACACAGGGTCAAACTCGTTTCGCAAAATATATTTTTTTTTAGGGCATGTCTAGAATATCCGCCGGGTCAAACTCGTTTCGCAAAATAATTAGCATATGCCTAGAATTTCCGCCGGGTCAAACTCGTCACGTCATGATTGACACTTCACCTGTCATCATTTTCAAAATTAAAGAGGCTGGTTTCAATCATTTAAAATCGCATAAGCAGAAGAAGATTAAGAGCTATTCAGTAGGATTTAAGGACCAAGTTATTGAATATGCTAAAAATAACAGTAAGCAGCTACGTTTTATAAATATAACGTAGCTGCGTGTGTCAAATATGAGTCATTAAATGACTCCCGCCTCCTGGTGGTAGGGGGCGCTAGTGATTCTTCTTGAGACTGCTCGGCTGCAGAAGAAGTGACAACAAGCAGCAAGAGTGAGCAGTGTGTGTTTATTTTTTCCTCTCGCTTGCACTCCTAACATGCAGGCTTACATATCTAAAATAAAACAGTTTTCTAAACTGGACTTTCAATCGAAGCAGGAGGTAATAAAGGAAGATCTCCATCAAGACAGAGAGACTTTTAAAACTGAAGAAAGATAAGGAAGACTTCTATAAACAAGTTATCGATACTTTTGATCAGAAGGAGCTGCGCATGGACTTCATTTATAAGTAAAGGTAAGACCATAAAAACGTTTTTTTTTATTAAATGTACTTTTCATGATGGTATCCTTACATCACACTCAACCTTTTAAGTGCAGGCCTATATTTACCGCATGCCTTTGGTAAGTGCCGGAGTGAGAAGAGGTTTTAAAATAATTAGCGCATTCTTGCCTTTACCGCATGCCTTTAGTAAGCGCCGGTGTGAGAAGAGGTTTCAAATTAATTAGCGACCCGGCGGCAATTCAAGGAAATACGGGATCCTACACTTGTCTTTTGTAAAGTAAATCTGAACAGCAGATATGAGTATCTACATCAACTATATGATTTGCTTGAGAAGCTGGACAGGACAAAAAAATAAAAAATTAAAATTGGGACTTATGTCGATTCCAAACACACAGACAAAGATGCCAACAGTAAGATAACTTGTCTTGGGCACAGTTGGGTGTCCCAACAGGACAATGAACCCAAACACACATCAAAAGTGGTAAAGGAATGGCTAGAACAGCCTTCCCAAAGTCCACACATAAACGTGTGGACAATGCTGAAGAAACAGGTCCATGTCAGAAAACCAACACGTTTAGCTGAACGGCACCAATTTTGTTAAGAGGATTGGTAAAACAATTCAACCAGAAGCTTGTGGATGGCTACTAAACGCGCCGTATTGCAGTGAAACCTGCCAAGGGACATGTAACCAAATATTAACATTGCTGTATGTATACTTCTGACCCAGCAGATTTGGTCACAGTAGACCTATAATAAATTCATAAAATAACCTAACTTCATGAATGTTTTTTCATGACCAACAAGTATGTGCTCCAATCACTCTATCACAAAAAAATTTAAATTATTGGAAACTCAAGACAGCCATGACATTATGTTCTTTACAAGTATGTAAACTTTTTGCCACGACTGTATACATCAGGGGTGCCCATTACGTCGATCGCGATCGACCGGTCGATATCAGAGAGTGTGTCAGTCGATCTCAAGCCAGGCATTGAAAAATATACATAAAAATGAGCAATCATCAATCATACCAAGACTTCACTTTCGTCAGTTGTTTGACATTCTCGGCACCCGAGGATCTTGTGAGATGACGCTGGCTGCTGCGAGCTCATATTTAAGAAAAAAATCACTAACAGGGCGGATGCAGAGAAACACATTTTATTTCTAGAGACTCCGTACCTACTGTCAAAACTCTAAAGACCGACTGCACAGTTCCTGTCTTCACCATAAAAGACCTGTTTCATCCTGCCTGTGCTAACAAAATAAGAGTCTCAGAAAGCTAGCGTGCACAAGCTAGCAAGCTACGGAGTTTGATGCCAATGTATTTCTCCCCAGCCCTCAGCAACCGCTTTCTCACTCGCTTGCCCACCCGCACACTCACTGACGTCACTCACCTGCTGCCAGACATTAAAGGGCCACACACATATGCTACTCTCATAACAAAGTGTTTAAAAACGAGTATGCAAGTTGGACAAATGAGATGCCGAATCCAACCACTTTCATGTGGTATTGGACAGAAAGGAGGACTTTTTTTTTCCTCCATTTGAAAATGCGGACATTATCAGCACCACTGTCTAATTCCAATCAATGCAAGTCATCAGAATCAAATACACCAACTTATATTCTTGTCTTCATGAAAGAAAGGAATCTATGTGTGTTAAACATGCTTGTATTATCATTAAACACCATTAACTTGTTAACAAAAATGTCTCTTTCATAAATAAATAAATATAAATTATAAATAGGAATGAGGTAGATCTCCTCGACTTGGTCAATTGAAAAGTAGCTCACCTGCAGAAAAAGTGTGAGCGCCCCTGGTATACATCAATCTAGAGTTCACCAAAAAGCTTTTTAAAATGCATTTTTAAAGAGAATCGAGCAGATCACAGATACAACATTTTCTCTTGCATATTTGTCATTTATGCATGTTTTGCACCATCCCTTGAAGTGTTTGAGCTCGAGTGAAGCAAACCACACCAGCTGACTGAGAACCATCAGAACACCAGACCATAATTGGTCTGGTGTTCTGATGATCTTGTCTCCAAACAAACAAACCGTGCCAACAGAGCAAACGCACCAGAGTTCCTTTACACCGAACCAATCACGACACAGCCATTCACAGGGCACACATTATTAGCCCCTATAAATATCAGCACGGTGCAGACTACAAGTTACATATTTCCCTCCCGACTCGCTGGTTCATCTGTTTTCTTCCCCGGCTTTGAGAAGACATGGCTTGAAAGGCGAAGAAGTCTTCAGATGTCTCGGCAGACAGCAGGCTGCCTCCAGTTGTTCACGCCCGCTGCAAAAACACTCTCTGGAAGACTTTTAATCCTGGCTTTTTTTTTTTTAATTACAGCTTCTCAGGGTTGGGAGGTCTCCTGAATGTAGTGCACCACCAAAACTCCAGTTGGTCCATGGTTCAACACATAAAAAAAAAAAAAAACTGGGTTTCTTTCTGCTGTCGCTGGAAGCAGCTTCTTTGATGGACTGAAATATCTATAGTTCTTGACTCACACCCTTGACCCTGTCTTTTGTCCACTTTACTTGACCAACAGTTAGTATATACGCAGGTAGTAGATCCAGTTGTCGTCTTAACGAGCTGTTTTATTCACGACCTTACAGCTACTCCAAGCGTTAACAGCTCGCCTCAGACAAGTACACAGAAGGTCATAACGTGCATAAACGTATATGTATCGCAACATAACTGGCACAGAGCAGCAATATTTCAGAAAGAGAGGTAAAACAAAAGTAGTGAGCGAAGGGAAACAATTATAAATAAATACAGTGATGACGTCGGACAAGCAGAAATGCACTGAGGAAGTCTGCTGCTTCTTCAGCACCTACAGTGAGCAACCTCGTCCAAAAGATGGCACTATAGCACAAACAATAACACACTGTTCCGTTTATGACGTGTGCTGTGCATGTCAAACTTAAGTATTCTGATTTAAGGTGTGATGCATTGAAATGCACGTCATAATCAGATAAATTTTTTTCAGGGTCCATGTATGTACACAGTACTATTCTAATCCGAATGATGATCAGATTAAATAAATGCTGTCTATGTACAAACCCCGTTTCCATATGAGTTGGGAAATTGTGTTAGATGTAAATATAAACGGAATACAATGATTTGCAAATCATTTTCAACCCATATTCAGTTGAATAAGTTACAAAGACAACATAATTGATGTTCAAACTGATAAGCATTTTTTTTTGTGAAAATAATCATTAACTTTAGAATTTGATGCCAGCAACACGTGACAAAGAAGTTGGGAAAGGTGGCAATAAATACTGATAAAGTTGAGGAATACTCATATAACACTTATATGGAACATTTCACAGGTGGGAAAAGTTGGGTTCCATGATTGGGTATGAAAGCAGCTTCCACGAAATGCTTTGTAATTCACAAACAAGGATGAGGCAAGGTACACCACTTTGTAAGCAAATTGTCGAACAGTTTTAGAACAACATTTCTCAACAAGTTATTGCAAGGAATTTAGGGATTTTACCATCTGCGGTCCGTAAAATCATCAGAAAGTTCAGAGAATCTGGAGAAATCACTGCACGTAAGCGATGATATCACAGACTTTTGATCCCTCAGGCGGTATTGCATCAAAAACTGAAATTAGTGTGTAAAGGATATCACCACATGGGCTCAGGAACACTTCATAAAACCACTGTCAGTAACTGCAGTTGGTCGCTACACCCTGGACAAGTCGCCATCTCTTCAACCGTATACAATGCTACTTATGAACATGTTGAATAGGGGGAGACAGCAGCAAGACTATCGCTTCATTCGAAGAAGATTAAATTTAGTCCCCCCTCCACCACCAAACTATATCTGATATCAAAAACATGCGCAGTAAAATTAATTGTAATCCCAATTTTGGATGAAGTGAAATTCGAATGACTTTTGCCATAAACCCCTTGTCTCGATTGGGATTCGACTTTGATCCGAACATGAAGCATTTTTACTCCCGTTAGGCTTTTAATCCGATTAAACGTGTCCACATGTGCATATAGCTAATACTGACTTAAAGTTTAAGAGGGATTCATGTGGCACCATACGTCACGGCTTACCTGACACATGAAACGTGACAAATTGGGTGTGCACTATCCACTTTTGCCGCAAGACGGCAGTGGAGTGTTGAATATCTTGAAATGTGTTTTGTGCCCATTCCAACTTTGACCACAGCGTCAGTTGCTACGTAAAGTGGCGCTTTTCATAATTTTTAGCAGACTGCTTTGCAAAATGATTAACCCCCCTGCCCCACACCTTCCTCTCACACAAAATCCACCCAGGTATGGTGCCTTTGTATCCCTTCCCTGCTGTATGTAAAGGCTGGTACAAACACAAAAAGTTTCCCAAAATATAAAGGGGACGTATTATGTAAAACCAACTTTTATTACCTATTAGTACCTTTTTCTGTGTAGTTGGTATCTGCATACATGTGAAATCAACCGTGTAGGTATTTCAGAGATATTTATTAAAAAAATATTGCCTGCCTTCATACTTCCTCCAAACGAGCCGTTTGGAATTAGCCAATTCGGTGACGTTTTTCCCGAGTGTGACGTCAGCATATTATCCATATACAGTATGGTATACATTGACCCAAAGGGCTTTGCTTAGTCCGACATTGTAGTCACTAAGATCCTTCTTTTTCCCTATCATGCATCTTCCTCTGTTGGCATTTCTAATAAAACGTGTGGTATAGTTTTAACTTATATCAGTCAGTAGACTCGCTATGGAAGCGCTGAAAATTTCAACAAAGATGGCAGGGAGAGGAGCTCTGTCTCAGTGGAGGCACGTAAATAAGAGCACCCACTACTTTCTGTCTTGCCTCTGGTGAGGGCGGTCACTTTTTTTTCCGCTCCCTCTTCTCCCAGCTTGCTCTGTTTGTTTTTGTCTTGTCTGAACTTTTTTGAAGCCTCTTTCTTTGCGCTGTCCTCAAATCTAAACATCAGACATGGATTTGATCAGCCGGACTCTCGACGCAATTGACAAAATCTTTTTGACGAGGAAAATAGGTTCGGGGGTGTCCGGCTGCCCTGATGGAACCATTGCTGCGGGGTACATGAGAGAATCCTGGGACAAATGGAGAATCATGTGCCTTTCAGTCCTTTCCATCGAAAATGTGGAAGACACACCTATTTGGAACCGTGACCGCTGGGGCACTTGCTGTTTGGGCTTGTCATAGCTCTGGTGTATCGTCAAGTTCGTAAGACGATGGCAGCCACTCAAGGAGCCCGAAGGCTGTTTGTCGCAATGGATGGTTTGGGCATGAATGGATTAACGTGGACCCCGACTTAAACAAGTTGAAAAACTTATTCGGGTGTTACCATTTAGTGGTCAATTGTACGGAATATGTACTGTACTGTACTGTGCAATCTACTAATAAAGAAGTATCAATCAATCAGAAAAGGCTGTGGAATCACAGAAAGCAGCGATTTCTGAACTGAATCCCAAGATGGATCACATCATGGAGAAGCTTTATGAAAAGGAAAATTGAATTGAATTTAAGCGCACCCAGCATGGACAAATAGAAAAAAAAGTTATTGTTTTGTTTGCTCGAGGAAAAAAAACATCCTAATCTACGATTTGGCTCCCTCAAATGGCCTTGACGCTGTGAAAACAGGACCAGACTGTTCTGAAAAACACCCCCGACGCTTTTGACCTCCCTCCCTCCCTCCTCAACCACACCTGGAGTCAAACTTTTGCAGATCGGCCTCAGTCTAAAAAACATTACATCATCACACCCAAGACAATTGGGCATGCACGCACACACACACCTAGCCCCCTCCCCATGCCTTCACCGCCGCTTTTTCCCCTCGGGGTGATGGTCGAATGGCAGCGCTTCAAAGCAACGGTCGCCTTCCAGGGCCCCGACTCCCCGCCCCTCTGTTTCGAATTTATCGTGATTAAATATAACGTATTTATGTGTGCATTGCATGGAGGTTTTTTCCCCCCACTCCAGACTAGGCCCCCTTAGGAGCCCAGTCTAGATTGTATTTTTTTTACTCATCTTTTTCCCAAGCGTTTTACCTTTTTCCCATCTTTTACGGGGCGCCTCGTGGCGACCCATCAGCGTTCCTGTTCTGTAACCTTGTACACTGTTTGTTTGTCTAATCTTGAACGGGTTTATGATGAAAACAAAGTTTTGTTTTACTTGTGCAATGACAATAAAGACCTACACTGCAAAAACTGAAATCTAAGTAAGATGAAATATCTCAAATAAGGGTAATAGTTGCTTATTTTCTGTCTGATAAGATAATTCTTCTTACTAAGTAGATTTTATGTTAGTGTTTTACTTGTTTTAAGTGTTTTGGTCTTAAATGATCTCAGTAAGATATTACAACTTGTTGCTGAGATTTTATGACCTATATTGAGTGAAAATGCTTGAAACTAGAATATCCACTGTTTCAAAGCTGTGTCATCAACATTCACAAGTATAAAACTACTTTTTTTAAAGTAATAATTTTTTACTTCAAACATGAAAAAAAAATAAGCCGAGCGCATATCATTATGTCAAAATAATGGTGTCAGAACAATTGTATATAAGTTATCACAAAACTTTGTGTTGCCATGAGTGTCCGGCAAGAGGACAAAAGCTGTCTTTGATCCTACCAATCAAAAGGCTTGTAAAAACCCTCTGTGTAGGATGGAAACCGTCGGTTTCTTTGTTCTATTGTAATCCACGGAAATAATTTGTCTTGACCCGAGATCTACAAAGTAGAGAGGAAGCAGGACCGGCCCAAACTCCAGGTACTTTATCTTTGAACTGTTTTACGACCTTTTCTTTGAACTGTTTTGCAACCAAAGGCAGTGGCGGCTTACGACACCCTCCCTTAGAAACAGCTGTTGCCTCGTAATCAGGGAAAATCCAAATCAAAGAGGAGGCGTACAATCTTTCATCAGAGTGTGGTGACACTGTATAAAGGTACAGGTGGACGTGCCTCTCGGTTGGTAGAGTGGCCGTGCCAGCAACTTGAGGGTTGCAGGTTCGATTCCCGCTTCCGCTATCCTAGTCACTGCCGTTGTGTCCTTGGGCAAGGCACTTTACCCACCTGATCCCAGTGCCACCCACACTGGTTTGAATGTAACTTAGATATTGGGTTTCACTATGTAAAGCGCTTTGAGTCACGAGAGAAAAGCGCAATATAAATATAATTCACTTCACACTTCTCCTCATTGAGCCAAATGTAATTCTGTCTCTGTTTAATTCCTTGCTTCTTGTCTTGTTTAATAGATGACATCAGTGTTTGAACCTGACAAAAGGCACTAGCATTTACTTAATTTAAGAATATTTTTCAAGATATTGAGCAAAAAGGTCTCTTTTTTTTCTACCGAGAAAAGTGCACTTGTTATTAGTGAGATTATACTTATTTTAAGGTATTTTTGGGTTCATTGAGGTTAGCTAATTGTACTTGTTTTGGAAAGTCTTGACAAGCCAGATCTTCTTCTATTGGCAGATAGTATTGCTTAGTTCAAGTAAAATACCCCTAATTTTTGTATTTTTTTTTCTTGTTTTTGAACACTGACTTTTTGCAGTGTACCTACCTACCTACATACCTACCTACTACTTTACGGCACATTATTGTACTCCACGTATATCCGACAACACTCTCGTATCTGCTTCCGGTTTATTTTAACCAGCATTTCAGTTGTAGTTTTTATTACCAAATTTGGAGGTGTTGAAAACGCCATGTAAAATCGCTGATGCTAATCAGTAGCATGTCTACAGCAAATCCAATATAAATTAGAATCGAGCATGTTGAAAAGTGGAGCTTACTTTATGTCTGCTGAGTCCGCATTGAGCGCTTGTTTCTCCGCCAAGTGTTTGAGAGGGTTCGAAGTCACGTGCAACAAACGTACCCTTTGATTATACGTGAATCGATACTAACTAGTGCCGACAAAATTTGTTCGGTGCCTATAAAAGCACTGAATTCGGTCCCTAATGGCGTCAGTTAAACATTTCTAAGACTTGGAATTGGACAAAGTTAGGTATAACTATGTCTATCCTTCAAACACAGTTTGGATGGATATGTCCATTTTTGAGTCTGAGCCTACAGTCCACCCATATGTGTCCTGCAGGGCCAATAAACGGACTCCAATGTAAATGTGGAGGCACAGGCGTGTTCCCAAGCTGTAAAAGTCAAGTGCCAAGGCTGGAAAACAGTCGTACCTTTGAGGGTTCCACCACAAGCCATCGCACCTTTCAAGGTGCAATAATAAGCCAGAGAGAAATGTGAAGGAAATATCTTCAAGTGCCGGCTTTCCGCTCCATATTAACCTTTGACAAGATATCTCTGGGAGTTGTGACTGCGGAGGTAAAGGAAAAGAAGCGATGCAATCGTTTCCAAGATAATCCCTTGAAACTGGAAGTGGGGGCGGGGTGATGAAGGTAAAAATGGAAAAAAGGTATGAAGGACCATTAGGAAGGAGGTGGACGGGGCAGGTGATGAAACACTCCTGAGGACTGAATAATTTGAAAGCCGAAGATTAGCATCCCTTTCATGGGCGCAGCACTACTGCCATGTCACGTAGGAGGGACTTATTCCCAAAGTGGATCCACAATTTGACAATTCTGATTTTCACTCTTTTGCAAACGGGGAAAGTATAGGAATAAGATGAAGAGCGGGAGTTAATTAAATCATTCCCCACAGGAGGTAAGGACAGTAAAAACTGCTTACAGTGATTTTTAGTGCTGCATGCGGAATCATATTGCCTCCCACACAAATCATAAAGTTGCTTTTAGGTTTTCACCAAATTTTAAACACTTTGGTGTCATTTTCACCAAAAGCGAGTAATTTATAGTCCCTGCTGCATTTAGAGTCATCAAAAAATATCATGTTAGGATTAATTTTTATATATTACAAAAAATATGTAATACTTGGACTTGGAGAAGGCATTCGACCTTGTCCCTCGGGAAGTCCTGTGGGGAGTGCTCAGAGAGTATGGGGTATCGGACTGTCTTATTGTGGCGGTCCGCTCCCTGTACGATCAGTGCCAGAGCTTGGTCTGCATTGCCGGCAGTAAGTCGAACACATTTCCAGTGAGGGTTGGACTCCGCCAAGGCTGTCCTTTGTCACCGATTCTGTTCATAACTTTTATGGACAGAATTTCTAGGCGCAGTCAAGGCGTTGAGGGGTTCCGGTTTGGTGACCGCAGGGATTAGGTCTCTGCTTTTTGCAGATGATGTGGTCCTGATGGCTTCATCTGACCGGGATCTTCAGCTCTCACTGGATCGGTTCGCAGCCGAGTGTGAAGCGACCGGAATGAGAATCAGCACCTCCAAGTTCGCCGAGTCCATGGTTCTCGCCCGGAAAAGGGTGGAATGCCATCTCCGGGTTGGGGAGGAGACCCTGCCCCAAGTGGAGGAGTTCAAGTACCTAGGAGTCTTGTTCACGAGTGGGGGAAGAGTGGATCGTGAGATCGACAGGCGGATAGGTGCGGCGTCTTCAGTAATGCGGACGTTGTACCGTTGTGGTGAAGAAGGATCTGAGCCGGAAGGCAAAGCCCTCAATTTACCGGTCGATCTACGTTCCCATCCTCACCTATGGTCATGAGCTTTGGGTCATGACCGAAAGGATAAGATCACGGGTACAAGCGGCCGAAATGAGTTTCCTCCGCCGTGTGGCGGGGCTCTCCCTTAGAGATAGGGTGAGAAGCTCTGCCATCCGGGAGGAGCTCAAAGTAAAGCCGCTGCTCCTTCACATCGAGAGGAGCCAGATGAGGTGGTTCGGGCATCTGGTCAGGATGCCACCCGAACGCCTCCCTAGGGAGGTGTTTAGGGCACGTCCAACCGGTAGGAGGCCACGGGGAAGACCCAGGACACATTGGGAATGCCTCGGGATCCCCCGGGAAGAGCTAGACAAATTGGCTGGGGAGAGGGAAGTCTGGGTTTCCCTGCTTAGGCTGTTGCCCCCGCGACCCGACCTCGGATAAGCGGAAGAAGATGGATGGATGGATGGAAATATGTAATATGAACAATAACAAAAATAGTTTTATAGGCATGTGGTTGTAATTTTACAATGTACTAGAATTATTCATTATAAAAACACAGGAAACAATTGTGAAAAAATTATTTAAAAAAATCTTACAATAATTAATATTATTGCAGTTTTAAAAGAAAAACATATTTTACAAAAGCTTTTACAAGACAAAAGTTGCAAGATAAAAATAAAATCTGACAAGAATGGCGTGTACTATGACACAAAACACATGATTAAAACAGTTGCAATATTACATAAATATATTTAGAATTTAATGGAAATCAAGTCCCAGTTTAATAGAATAAAGTTGTCATTTTAAAACATTTTATTTGAGTTCAATACATTATTTTACCATTATCTTTTTTTAATTCGTTAAATGAAATTTATATTGCAAGAATAACGCTGTAATTTAAATATAAAAACACATTTACGATGATATTTTTGGGAAAAATAATAAAATAGCACAAACATAAAAGTTTACAAGAAAAAAATGCGCAAACGAAAACAAAGTTGTACTTTACTTTTTACATTGAAAATATATTTTAGGAGAAAAATATCTCTTACCAAAATTAAATGGTAATCGTACGATAAAGTTGTGATTTTATGTGCAGTAAGTATTATTTTTTTATGAGAATAGCCATCATCTTGTAGAATACAAGAGTCCCTGGATAAAGTTACCAGGATAAAGCCACAATTATGTCACAGTTTTATAGGCATGTGGTTGTAATTTTACATCCATCCATCCATTTTCTACCGCTTATTCCCTTTGGGGTCGCGGAGGGCTCTGGTGCCTATCTCAGCTACAATCGGGCAGAAGGCGGCGTACACCCTGGACAAGTCGCCACCTCATCGCAGTGTAATTTTACAATCTACTAAGATTATTCTTTATAAAAAATACAGGTAACAATTGTGCAGAAATATTTTTTAAAATCTTACAATAATTAATATTATTTCAGTTTTAAAAGAAAAACATATTTTACACTAGCTTTTACAAGACAAAAGTTGCAAGATAAAACTACAATTTGACAAGAATGGAGCAGTACTACGACTAAAAACACATGATTGAAACAGTTGCGATATTACATTAATTTATTTACAATTTAATGGAAATTAAGTCCGAGTTTTAGTTGAATAACGTTGTTATTAAAAAATGTTTTATTTAAATTCAATACGGTCATTATTTTACCAAATTATCTTTTTAAAATTTGTTAAACAACATTTATATTGCAAGAATAACGTAATTTAAATATAAAAAACATATAAACGATGATTATTTTTGGAAAAAAAATA
The DNA here is from genome assembly GCF_033978795.1 of Nerophis ophidion. Lineage (NCBI taxonomy): Eukaryota > Metazoa > Chordata > Actinopteri > Syngnathiformes > Syngnathidae > Nerophis > Nerophis ophidion. Next base: position 12,982,108 of record NC_084628.1, on the reverse strand, counting down.
AACAGTACAAACATAAAGGTTTACACGAAAAAAATGCATACAACGAAAACAATGTTGTACTTTTTACATTGAAAATATATTTTGGGGAAAAAAATGTTTACCATAATTACAAGGTAATTGCACGATAAAGTTTTGATTTTATGTGCATTAAGTAGCATATATATTTTTAATGAGATTACCCATCATCTTGTAGGATAAAAGAGTCCCAGGATAAAGTTACTGTCAAACTTGGACTTGGACGTGGATTGTTTCCTCGACGCAAAGGATAGTTGGCATGAGCGAGACGTGAATGTGAGTACATTTTATTTAATATAGAACAAACTTGACTAATGGAAAAACAAAAGACTAGCATAAAGGCTACAAACTACAAACATGAAACAAAAACACTTGCACTGTGGCATGAATAGCAAAACTTACGTGGTGTGGACAAAATGAACAGCATAGCATGGCATGAAGCTGATGAGGAATATGGGTGATATGCAAAGTTGCCAGACTGAACACTTGGCATCTGTGGTTTAAATAATAGATATGATAATGATTAACAGGTGTGAGAACTGAGGACCCAGGCGTGACTTGGAGACAAGGAGGAAACTAATATGTTGCTATGGAAACAAAGAAAACAAGGAAGTGCCAAAGCAGGAAACAAGTGTCCAAAAAATAACCAAACATGACAAAAACAAAACATGATCTTATGGGCGTGACAGTTACCAGCTTAGAGCCACAATTTTGAAAGAGGTGAGTAAAGTAATAGGAAATACATATATACAAATAATACTACAATTACAAATCAACATTATTGTTTTAGCACATGAGCAATGTAGTACTTTATTCCATCTAATAGCCTCTTTCCTCATTGGTCGCAATCCTCAATACTCAGCACGATGGATTTCAGAGACAACACACCTGTATTACTATAAATCCAGCTGCCTGGCAAGGTTATTACAGTCGAGAAATTAAGAGGTTTCTGCCTGGCAAGGTTATTACAGTCGAGAAATTAAGGGGTATATGCCTGGCTTGCAGAAAATAAATACAAATATATATTTATATCTGGTAACCTTTTGTACAGATGAACATTCTGCTTGAAAACCACCAGTGGCTACACTTGTAGTCCTCTCTCTTTGCTTCAGTGTGCTTGGAGAGGTCAGCTGTCAAATGGTCTGTTTTGTTGCGGATAACGTGCCTCAGTTTCATGGCGCATGGACACTGACCCGTTTCTGTGTTACTGCAGGAATGGAGGCCCGAGAACACCTACACGAGATCACATATCAGGACCCGTAGCATCCAGATGACCACACTTTCACTATCTCGTTTTACTTTATATATTTCTTGCCCCTGAAAATGAATCAGAGAGTAATTTCCAAGCTCCGTGATGTAGCCACCGGTGTGTCAGCTCCAAACTAAAGAAGAACCACAAAGTCTGCGACAAAAACTGGCCAAAACTTGTACAACACACAATGTACGCACTATATTTCCATAGGTTCTGGCTCAGTCATTCTCCCATTTAGGGTAATTTGTAATTTCTTAAAATTCTGCCCAAAAATAGTATGATTCGGAATAAAGTAGCTACCAAAACACATACGGCCTGATCGACTAAGATTGAAACAAACTTTAAATTGTGTTGGTTGTGTTGCATGTGCTCTATTAATTGATAAGTGCAAAAGTGATGCAGACCGCTTTATTTATTTGTTTACTCTGTGGCTTTCACCATGGAGACACTCATTTATGCATATTCATGTTATAACCTGTGATGTGTTGCTATGTTTTAAAACAAGCATCAGATATGTACCACTTTTATGGGCATTTTCGAAGCAGTTCTGCTGTCAGGCTTTCCCCTGACAGTTTGTCTATGTTTTAGTTTTTTCCTCTGCATTTGTCTGTTTCCTCTGTGTTTAGTATCTCCTGTCTTTAGTTCCTGTCTAGTGCTCTTATTTTGTCAGCTTCCTGTCTTGTTCCCTGAATGCTGTGTTCCTCCTCAGCTGCGGCTGATTGGCACCTGGCCACACCTGTTGCCAATCAGCCTGCTCCTATTTGTACCTGCTTTGTCTTGTGTCAGTTGCTGGATCATTGAATTGTCATTCGGACTTGTATTGTATTGTCGTTGCCACATATCACTCTTGTCGTGCTTCCTGTCGTGTCGTTTGTTACAGCTACTACCTGTCATGCTACATTTTGTACTGGTTGTTGTAGCGGTAAGCTGTTTCTGTTGGCATTAGTTATTTCCAGTTTTTCTGTTTGCTATCCACTAGCTTCCATGCTAAAGTTCCTCTTTGTTTTCTAGCTTCCAGTGCTATCTCCCTTAGTTTGTTATTCCGCCCACGTGCGTGCTTTTTGTTTGTTCTTATCTAGTTTTAATTCATGTTTTCATATACCATGCCTGCCTCCGTCTCTGCATCTCGGGGTTCAACACCAAATACCCCTGACACCTGCAGTGCATCTATAATGGAACTCACTTTTTTAGCCTGCTGATGCTGGATGATGCTGGCACTAACTGCAAGCTCGCGCTGGAATCCACCACTCGCAGGAAAATGCATATTACAAAAAGATTGTTATATTTAAATGGAAAAAAAAAAAACGTCATTAAAAATAAAAAAATAAAACATGCAAACACCAAAATGTATCAATTGACTTGTTTTAATAAGCCCCCTATGACTATGTCATCCAGCATCCAATAATATGAATACAACTGATAATAAAATGGTATTGCTAAATAGCAATGTTAGAAATAATAACAGTGTCATATAGAATGTTACTTTTACTCGTATCAATTAATTTGCTGTATTTTCCGCACTATAAGGCTCACCGGACTATAAGGCGCACTTTCAACGAATAGCCTATTGTAAAACTTTGTTCATATATTAGGCGCACCACGTTATAAGGCGCATAGAATAGACGCTACAGTAGAGGCTGGGGTTACGTTATGCATCCATTAGATGGAGCTGCGCTGAAGGGAATGTCAACAAAAAAGTCAGGTCAGTCAAACTTTATGAATGGATTACAAACCAGCATTGTGACAACTCCTGTCACTCCCAAAATGAATAAACAGCTGTTTTATTATTTTCTCGAGGTGAATGGTATTTCGTTTATCTTTTAAAAACAGCAAGGTATAACTTGTAGATAGATAGATGGATAGATAGATAGATAGATAGATAGATAGATAGATAGATAGATAGTACTTTATTGATTCCTTCAGGAGAGTTCCTTCAGGAAAATTAAAATTCCAGCAGCAGTGTACAGAGGTGAGATCAATTTAAAAAAAGTAAAAAGTAAATCATGGGGGTTTAAATGGAAACAAAATAGAGAAATATTACAAAAAGAATAAAAAATCAAAAGCAACAATGGGAATAAAAATATAACAGTAAAATAATAATATAACAAGACAAAGTAGGCAGTAGTGACCATGTTATGAAAACGTATTGCACTGTTATTGTTTTGCATCCCCTGTCATCCTAGTACCCCCTGGGCCCCGGGCCCCAGAGAGGAATTGTACAGTCTAACGGCGTGTGGGACAAAGGAGTTCTTGAGTCTATTAGTCCTGCACTTGGGATGAAGCAGTCTAGCACTGAACAGGCTCCTCTGGCTCCTGATAACGCTATGCAGAGGGTGACTGGCATCATCCAGGATGCTCACTAGTTTGTCAACAGTCCTCTTCTCTGCCACCGTCACCAGTGAGTCCAGTTTCATTCCGATTGTAGAACTGGCCCGTCTGATCAGTTTCTCAAGTCTGGAGCTGTCCTTCTTAGATGTACTGTCTCCCCCCAGCACACTACCATGTAGAACAGAACACTGGCAACCACAGACTGGTAGTACATCCACAGGAGTTTTCTACAAATGTTGAAGGAGTGCAGTCTCCTGAGGAAGTACAGCCTGCTCTGTCCTTTCTTGTACTGGTGGTCCGTGTTAACAGTCCAGTCAAGCTTATTGTCCACCCAAACCCCGAGGTACTTGAATGAGTCCACGGTCTGTACCTCAACTACCTCGATCACAATTGGTTTTGACCGTGGACTCGACCTCCCAAAGTCAATGACCAGCTCCTTGGTCTTTGACGGATTGAGCTGCAAGAAGTTCGTGTGGCATCAGACAACAAAGTCCCTCACCAGGTTCCGAAACTCCTCCTCTCTGGCGTCCCTGATGCACCCGACGATGGCTGTGTCATCCAATGTTGTAGTGCAACATTTATATCACATAGTGGAGGGGAACTATTCCTCGATTCAATAAACACGTACAAAACAGTCATGAATTGATTAACGTGGACCCCGACTTAAACAAGTTGAAAAACTTATTCGGGTGTTACCATTTAGTGGTCAATTGTATGGAATATGTACTGTTCTGTGCAATCTACTAATAAAAGTATCAATCAATCAATCAATCAATCAATCATACTGTTACGGTAAATAAAATGTTTGTGCAATCACAATATAATAACACTCGAAATAGTTTAAAGCAATAACAGTCAATGAATAACTCAACGCTGCTCAAACAATAATGTCATACAACACAACACACAAAATAAACATGTGAAGCTCACTTTAAGTTATTCCTCATCCACGAATCCCACACTGACTCCATTAATGACCTCATATATCCCAGCATGCACCACGCACTTCTTCTTTTACGGGGTTAAATGAAGTTGGCGGCTGTTTGCCGTAGTTGCGAGACCTCTTGTGGCATGTTTAATTCGGACACTGAAGTGGAATAATTCGAGGGATTCGTGGATGAGGAATAACTTAATAAAGTGAGCTTTACATGTTTATTTTGTGTGTTGTGTTGTGTGACATTAACGTTTGAGCAACGTTGAGTTATTGATATATTGTTATTGCTTTGCACTATTTCGAGACGAGTCAGTGTCGCTGCTGTTGTCTAGCAGTTCAGTGACAATTCCTGCGTTCCTGATATCATGGTTCTCAATAGGAGCCATTTTGGGGTCTTTACATAAACACACACTTGGAAATGAAAAGGGCACACCTGGCGCAGTCATATATCCCTTCTCCTACGGGGGAAAATGAAGCCGGCAGCTGCTTAGGGTCCATATATAAGGCGCACTGGATTATAAGGCGCACTGTCAGCTTTTGAGAAAATTTGGGGTTTTTAGGTGCGCCTTATAGTGCGGAAAATACGGTAGTTACTTTTTACGTTTCAACACCATAACTGGTGCGTTTCATGTAACGTAGCACGGTACTTTTGATGTGGTTTTATGACAACAAGACACAGCAATGGATCGGTTCGCAGCCGAGTGTGAAGCGACCGGAATGAGAATCAGCACCTCCAAGTCCGAGTCCATGGTTCTCGCCCTGAAAAGGGTGGAATGCCCTCTCCGGGTTGGGGAGGAGACCCTGCCCCAAGTGGAGGAGTTCAAGTACCTAGGAGTCTTGTTCACGAGTGGGGGAAGAGTGGATCGTGAGATCGACAGGCGGATCGGTGCGGCGTCTTCAGTAATGCGGACGTTGTACCGATCCGTTGTGGTGAAGAAGGAGCTGAGCCGGAAGGCAAAGCTCTCAATTTACCGGTCGATCTACGTTCCCATCCTCACCTATGGTCATGAGCTTTGGGTCATGACCGAAAGGAAAAGATCACGGGTACAAGCGGCCGAAATGAGTTTCCTCCGCCGTGTGGCGGGGCTCTCCCTTAGAGATAGGGTGAGAAGCTCTGCCATCCGGGAGGAACTCAAAGTAAAGCCGCTGCTCCTTCACATCGAGAGGAGCCAGATGAGGTGGTTGGGGCATCTGGTCAGGATGCCACCCGCACGCCTCCCCAGGGAGGTGTTTAGGGCACGTCCAACCGGTAGGAGGCCACGGGGAAGACCCAGGACACGTTGGGAAGACTATGTCTCCCGGCTGGCCTGGGAATGCCTCGGGATCCCCCGGGAAGAGCTACTAATACTACCACAAGAGAATAATGAACAACAAATTAATGATTGACGTGACAAGCTTGCAATCCTGCAATACGCTGGACAAGGAGACTACAGCAATCAAAGCAAAGTACAATATTACAATATATGTAACAGCTGCAGCAAAAAAGAAAAAAAAGAGCAGAATAAAATAGACAGTAGATCCAGCAGAAAATATACATTATATACAAAAAGAGTTTTCACAGTGGAGTTATTGAGTCTGTTTAGCTGATAGGAGAGCTGGCTTCCGCAGCTCGTGGGTCAATGACCATGACTTCTGTTTTGTTTGTCCCGCCATTTTACTGGCGTGTTACAGTAAACGTATGGAAACAATCAGGGTATGCAAATAAACATTTTCAAAGTATTTTTGTGTAAATAACTCATTTTACAACGTGTTTATCTTCGCCTTATAGTCGAGTGTGTGGAAAACTATATTTGTTTAACCTATAATTTAGTACGCTCTATTGTCGCAAAATACGTTACATCAAATCAGTGCCAACATTGTCAACATTAAAGGGAGCCTTTTAAACTTTTGATACATTGATTCTTAAGAAATATAAATATTTAACACACTTTATCGTCCCAATAAAGAGGGCAAGCCACAAAGTGAAAGTGTGTTGGTAAGCGGAGGTGGCAGAAATGATACAAAATATTGTCGAGGTAGTATTTGGTGTAAAAAGTTCAAGAAGCGTTGTTTTCGCATATAAAACATGCAAATGGAGTGCTCTCCCGACGAAGGGGAAACGCACGCTGCGTTTCAAAGAAGGAAGTCAGGAACCGCGATCAAAAACTTCACTAAATCCCACGGGCTGGATTTTTTATGTGGAATATGATTACTTTCTACTCCTGCCTGTTGTGTTTTTCTTATGCCGAAGCAAGGACTCGAGAAGGCTTTCTCCCGCCGTGGTGTCAAGTTATTTTTGTAACACTGTAGTATGGGGAACTTACATTCATGAGTTGCTTATTAACATAGGATTAGGGTTAGGATTAGGGTTAGGGTTAGGGTTGGGGTAAGGGTCAGGGTTAGTGTTGGCGTTAGGGAAGACTCTTAGTTAATGGCTTACTGGGTGTATAATAAGGCCATGCAGAATAAGTACTTAATAATGACTCATTAATAGGGGTGTAACGGTACGTGTATTTGTATTGAACCGTTTCGGTAAGGAGGTTCCGGTTTGATACGGGGTGTACCGAACGAGTTTCTAAGCTAAAATCTTAACAAACTGCTTTGCTTCTTCTGCCTCTGTCTCAGCACCGAGCATTGTCCCACCCACACAACCATCTGATTGGTTACAGCCAATCAGCAGTGCGTATACAGAGCGCATGTAGCAAATGCTTCAGCGTCATGCAGATAAGTGTTTAGAAGGTGAGCATAAGGCAGAGTACTCTCCCCAAATGATAATAAACACTTCCCAGTCAAATACTATTAACATCACTATGAGCCCGTTGACCTTCTAGAAACTTAAACTGCAGCTCAGCTCGCTCGCAGTTCTGGCTTGAGGTGAAGGCTAATCAGCTTTTAGCGTAATGTTAGCTCATTTTGCGGTGTGTGTGTGTGTTTTACGGACAGAAAATCTTTGAATGGCAGGGTCCCTGCTATCACATGTTGATAAAAATATAACACTTACATAATAACAATCAACTACAGGCTTCCCAAATACTGTGATAAATTAAGCATGATGAGTTGACTTGAAACTGTTAAATGTTGCACTTTTTAAATGGAGAAGAAAAAGTTTTGTCATTTTATTTAATCTGAGCAACAATTTGAGGCAGTTTAATGTTGATTAACGTGGGCAGAATTATTATAGTGGTTCCAATGTTAAAATGATGAAGCCATTGTTTACAAGTTTGGTAAATAAATAACCAACAATTGTATATTTTGTTGTTTTCTTACCACGCCTATGGTTCATGTTTTGTTTTGGTCATGCTATGTTTAGTTTTTTGGACATTTAGTTCTGTTTTGCATTTCCTTGTTTGTCTTGTTACCATGCCAACTGATTTAGTTTCCATCTGTCATGTCTGATCATAAGTTTTGTAGGGCCATACTACCCTGAACATCCCCAATCTCATCTGTTCTCAAAGCTAAGCAGTGTCTGGCCTGGTTAGTACTTGGATGGGAGACTGCCTAGGAATACCAGGTGCTTTTGACCTTTGGACTCTAAGTTCCTTTTTTTTCACTCCTGGTTTTGTTACCATGATGACCAATCAGTTCACCTGTCTTGTCTCACACCTGTTTTCACTTATCAGGTTCATTATTTAAGCCACAGTTACCAGGTAGTCAGTCTGGCAACATCACATCCTTCACGACCTCGATTATCTGCCTCATGCCTTGCTATGCTGTTCATTTTGTCCACGTAAGTTTTTGTCATTCATGTCATAGCACAAGTGTTTTGTTTCATGTTTATAGTTTATAGCCTTTGTGCTGGTCTTTTGTTTCATAGCCCAAGTTTTGTACCTCCATTGTGAGCGCTTTTTATTTGTTCCTGTTTTTAGTTTATGAGTAAATAAATTAAATATGTACCTACCTTCACGCCGTTTCCACTCCATTAGCTTCGCACCTCGGGAAAACAACCCAAGACCAAGTCCAAGCCTGACATACCGAAAATGAACCGAACCTTGACCTCTAAACCGAGGTACGTACCGAACCGAAATTTTTGTGGACCGTTACACCCCTACTAATTCACAACCAATATATTACAAATTTGATTGTTAATAAGCAACTTATTAATGGTTCATATGTTCTACATACTAAAGCGTTACCATTTTTTTATTGGCTTGTGTGCTACTTTTAAACTCAGCGAAAAAGTATTTTTTGCTGAGTTTAACCCTGACAGATGGTACACTGAGAAGGAATGTGAGCAGTGTTCATTAAAAAGAGGCCAGTTTGCCTGCTGCCGATGAACTTAAATCTCTCCTGTTGGGCGTGTTGAGCGTACATCAGCAAAGCACAGTCGGAGGCGGGACAGATGGGCGATTCAAAGTAAGAGGTTCCTCCTCAGGTACAAATCAGGACATGCTCCTCAGCGTCCTCCTTATTTATGTGCTCTAATCACAATTTGTGGCTGGCAAGCGTCGCTGGCACACAGCGAGACATGGGCACTGACCTCAGCGGATCAATACTTAATAAGCTTTTGCGCTGCCAAGTCCATTTTGCTGCAATCCACAATTTTTTTTTCTTTTATGTCCATTAGGTTGGAAATAGAGCTGACTATAGGTGTAGGACCACAGGAAGCGGAAGGCGACGTTTTTCACCCACGCTCCTCTCCCGTGATGGATGCCTCACAACAGCGTGGGTTAAATGAAAAGTTGGAATTGTGTCGCTATAAAAGGCATGACACGCCGGATTTTTATTACATGTAATCCAATACTCCATTGTGAAGTCTCAAATAAGCGTTTAACAGCCTGTGGGAAGATGATAAAAGGGCGCTGGGGGCTGCATGATGAACAACGGCCTCGTGCGGGGATGCTCAGGTATCAGATCTTTTTTCACGTAACAAACAAACAGTGACGTGCAGTCAGGGGAGGAAAAAAAAAATTGAAAAAGAAAAACAAAAAAAATGTTATATGTATATAGTGATTATACTTTATAAAGTTATTTTCTATTTAACTTAACCAGTTTTAGATTATTTTTTATTCAAAATCGCTGAATTTTCACATTTGCCGTTCAAATACTGAGAAGAGACTTGCGACAATACACTGGTTCTTAGGAACACACAGAGCAATGTTTGATTGATCAATCAAGCTTCAAAAATAGGTCCTATCGGCACAGTATCGGTCCATAGTCTAGGTCAGTGGTTCTCAACCTTTTTTTAAGTGATGTACCCTCTGTGAACATTTTTTTAATTCAAGTACCCCCTAATCAGAGCAAAACATTTTTTGGGTTGAAAAAAAGAGATAAAGAAGTAAAATACAGCATTTTGTCATCAGTTTATGATTTATTAAATTTTATAACAGTGCAAAATATTGCTCATTTGTAGTGGTATTTCTTGAACTATTTGGAAAAAAATATATAAAAACAACTAAACACTTGTTGAAAAATAAACAAGTGATTCAATTGTAAATAAAGATTTCTAGACATAGAAGTAATCATCAACTTAAAGTGCCCTCTTTGGGGATTGTAATAAAGATCCATCTGGGTTCATGAACTTAATTCTAAACATTTCTTTACAAAAAAAAAAAAAAATCTTTAACAACAATATTTATGGAACATGTCCACAAAAAAATCTAGCAGTCAACACTGAATATTGCATTGTTGCATTTATTTTCACAGTTTATGAACATACATTCAAACATTAGAGTCAAAGTATTATTCAATAAATATCAATCAATCAATCAATGTTTACTTATATAGCCCTAAATCACTAGTGTCTCAAAGGGCTGCACAAACCACCACGACATCCTTGGTAGAACCACATAAGGGCAAGGAAAACTCACACCCAGTGGGACATTGGTGACAATAATGACCCAGTGTATGTCAAGCGGGTCTAACATGATACTGTGAAATATATTTATAAATTATTTTTGAATTGTTGCTATTTTTAGAACATTTTTGAAAAATCTCACGTACCCCTTGGCATACCTTCAAGTACCCCCAGGGGTACGCGTACCCCCATTTGAGAACCACTGGTCTAGGTTACAATGTCGGAGGTGAAAAATATGCATGGGGACATGGTACTCTGACCACAGTTTGAAAATAGTCTGAGAAAGATGAGTCTAGAGATGGCGCCAAATGACTTCTCCCCCATGGGAGTCAGTGCTTTTCTTCCTGGCACTCACACAGACACCCACTTGACAAAAGGTCTGAACCATACTTGCCAACCTTGAGACCTCCGAAATCAGGAGATGGAGGGAGTGTATATATTTTCAAGTAGTTCTCAAGTAGCTCTTATATATATATGTATATATATATATATATATGTATATATATATATATATATATATATATATATATATATATATATATATATATATATATATATATATATATATATATATATATAAATGATAAACGGGTTCGACTTGTATAGCGCTTTTCTACCTTCAAGGTACTCAAAGCGCTTTGACACTACTTCCACATTCACCCATTCACACACACATTCACACACTGATGGAGGGAGCTGCCATGCAAGGCGCTAACCAGCACCCATCAGGAGCAAGGGTGAAGTGTCTTGCTCAGGACACAACGGATGTGACGAGGTTGGTACTAGGTGGGGATTGAACCAGGGACCCTCGGGTTGCGCACGGCCACCTTGCCACTGTGCCATGCCGTCCCAATATATATACATATATATATTGGAAACAATTAGGGTATGCAAATAAACATTTGTATATCTATACTGTATATATATAAATAATCTGTCAATGAATGAGTATATCTGTTCGGCCACCGTGTTCAATGGAGAAGTCTGATCTACAAAATTTGCAGGCAGCCTACCCCTTCGCCTTCGAGCTGTCCTGGATGAACTGAACTTATTTTTTCCAATCATTTTGGAACTTGCAAGCGTACTTCTTCTTCTTACTCGTTGTCACCAGGTCTCTTCCTTGTTATTCTGCTTCGTCTTTGTTATGATTTTGGACATTACTACTTGCCGTAGTTTTGAAGGAATGCATGATGGGAATCCGGGATGTTGTGTGTCAGTGTATTAACCTGCCGGCTGGAATAAACACACGCTGAGAAATAGTTCTGTGCCTGCCTACTTTATGGGTTATAGATACATCTACGGATAACGGAGACGGATATAATAGTCTACTTTTCAGGGGAGAAAGGACGCAAAAGTCAGTGCCTTTAAGGCAGGCCCTTAATATTGTTGTCCGGGTGGAAATCGGGAGAAATTCAGGAGAAGGGTTGCCCTGGGAGATTTACGGGAGGGGGACTGAAATTCGGGAGTCTCCCAGGACAATCGGGAGGTTTGGCGAGTATGGTCCGAACGCTTGTTAGCAACTTGGCAAACAATCAGAGGAAGTATAAAGCTAAACTTCACATGTTTGCGATGAATAAAGCAATCATCAAACAACAAGTAAAAGTACCCTTCTCTTTCACGGCAATATGCTGTCAAAAACATGAATAACACAATTTTGTCAACCAAAAAAGCAGAAGGTTCGTCTTATATCCTGGTTAATACAGTAACCAGTTTTACACGATTGCTTATCATCTGCTTACAACAATGTCTTTACATCCCTCCCCCACATATTGTCTCATTTCATGCAGCTGATGGAGCCGTACCCATACCATTCAAAACTAGGAATGGGTACCAAACCTGGTTTCCCAGTGACATTGGTTCCAGTATAAGCAGTAGTAACCAAAATCAAAAAAAGAAGAAGCTGCCAGTGCCTCATGTCGGTCCCAAGTGCACTAAGTTTCAGCAATCTGCTAAAGTGCTTACTAAAGACATTAAATCAATGAATGTCTTGTAAAATATAAAGCACCCATATTATGGCGCTCTTTTTATATTTATTACTATAGCCCTCGTAACACTGTTAGCGCGCTAGGCTAGCCAGTAACCACAATAACATAATCATGCACCAATGACGGTTACAGCAAGCAAGGTTGCATTTACAGACCCCCGGGATTATGAGCGTCAGTATTACAAATGTCTCTTTTTGCACAATCTCTATGTTCTGTATTGCTGCATTAACTGTCGTGGATTGTATTACTTATTATTGTATATATTAATTAGTTATTAGGGGTGTGAATCATTGGACACTTAACAATTCGATCTGATCCCAGTTCTTGGGGTGATGATTCGATTCAGAATCGATTCTCGATTCAACATGATTCTCGATTCAAACCGATTCTCGCAATGTATTATTTGGTATAATAATTATAATAAACATTTTTCAAAACAGGCTGTCATGTCTGTGTGATCATGTTTTGTTTTTTGGACACTCGGTTCCTGTTTTTGCACTTCCTGGTTTGTTTTGTTACCTTGACTACCCATTAGTTTTCACCTGTCACGCACCTGTCTCACATTTTGCACTCGCACACCTGTTTTCACTGATCATGTCACTGCTATTTAAGCCTGTCTGTTTCTGTTCTTCGTCCTGGCAACATCACTTTCTACCACCATCTATCACCCTGGATGCCTCTACTCACGTCATGCAATGTTACCTCCACTCTGCTTCATGTCATGTTTCACAGTTCCATGCCAAGTAAGTTTTTGTTTATAGTTCATAGTTTCTGCCTTTGTGCAATTCTTTGTTTTCATTAGTAAAGTTTGTTCTCCGCCATTGTGCGCGCCTTTTGTTTGTTCCTGTTTTTTAGTTATACTGTTAAAATAAAATAACGTCTTTACCTTCATGCCATTTCCACTCCATTCGCTTTGCAACTCGGGAAAACAATCCATGCGCAAGTCCACGCCTTGACACAGGTTACATTTAAGAATAACTACTTCTGGTTGCATAGATATGGCACCTATAACAAAAATGTGATTCTCATAAAAAAAAAAAAGAAATAATATATTAATTGTATTTTTTAACCTATTGTTTTATTTATTTTAATACATTTTGGAAAATTATGAATTGATTTAGAATCGGGGAGACTAAAAATCCAGATTCAGATGTAAATCGATGATTTTTGTGCACCCCTTTTAGTTTTCCCAGGACATTTTCCCATTGAAAATGAACGGGCCAATTTTCAAACACGCCCAACTCTCACATTTCTTAACCAATTTGAACCTTTCCACCATCCACACACTCCACTCACCTTGGAAAATCAAACTATCATTTTCCAAGTTCCAAAAAATTCCAAGAATTCCTGATTTTCCAAAGCTTTACTTTCACGTCTTGCTGGAAGGTTTTTACAGTCATTACACTACCAGTACACCATCAAACATTCCTCTTAGTTGGGACGACAAAAGTTACTATTTATTTTTGTACAAATTCCCGGTTTTCCCGAAATTCCAGGAATTCCAAAAAAACAATTCTAACTTTAAAGTGTTACTACGTCAACATTTCTCAAAAATTCAAACAAATCCAAGGCCAACCCATTCATATCACCTTGGACAAGAGGGATTTTACCTATAGTTTCCATTCAACTTGAATGTCACAAAATTCCATAAGAATTTTTTTTTTGTGGTTTTTGTGTGTTTTTTTTGTACAAAATATGTATAATTTCCATTTTTCAAGTACCGTTTCATGCACGACTAAGCACTTTCATTGCTTTTCAAGAACCACTTTGGTACTATAGTATCGGTTAAAATGTGAACGATACACATCCTTGCTGAGATCATTATTCACGTGTTTGTTACATCTCGTCTCGATTACTGTAACGTATTGTTTTCGGGCCTCCCTTATGTCTAGCATTAAAAGATTACAATGGATACAAAATGCGGCTGCTAGACTTTTGACAAGAACAAGAACGTTTGATCATATTACGCCTGTACTGGCTCACCTGCACTGGCTTCCTGTGCACTTAAAGATGTGACTTCAAGGTTTTACTACTTACGTATAAAATAATAAACGGTCTATCTCCATCCTATCTTGCTGATTGTATTGTACCATATGTCCCGGCAAGAAATCTGCGTTCAAAGAACTCCGGCTTATTAGTGATTCCCAGAGCTCAAAAAAAGTCTGGGGGCTATAGAGGGTTTTCTATTCGGGCTGCGGTACTCTGGAACGCCCTCCCGGTAACAGTTCGAGATGCTACCTCAGTAGGAGCATTTAAGTCTCATCTCAAAACTAATTTGTATACGCTAGCCTTTGAATAAAACCTCCTTTTGGACCAGTTGATCTGCCGTCTCTTTTCTGATCTTCACCCGTCTCCTCAATGGAGAGGTTATTAGGTGACCACAGATGACGCGCTAGCTGGGGTGGATCAGTTGGGGACGTTTCTGCGCTGCTGACTTGTCTCTACTCAAGATGATCCCCTGCTGGTCAAACTATGGACTGGACTCTCAGACTATTAACTAGATCCACTCAACGTCCATTGCACTGGTCGCCCAGGCGGGTTCCCCACATCTGCGGTCCCCTCCAAGGTTTCTCATTGTCAATCAATGTTTATTTATATAGCCCTAAATCACAAATGTCTCAAAGGACTGTACAAACTACTACGACTACGACATTCTCGGAAGAACCCACACAAGGGCAATGAAAACTCACACCCAGTGGGCAAGGAGAATTCACACCCAGTGGGACGCCGGTGATAGATGACTATGAGAACCTTGGAGAGGACCTCAAATGTGGGCAACCCCCCCCCCCCTCTTGGGGACCGAAAGCAATGGATGTCGAGCGGGTCTAACATGATACTGTGAAAGTTCAATCCATAGTGGCTCCAACACAGCCGCGAGAGTTCAGTTCAAAGCGGATCCAAGACAGCAGCGAGAGTCCCGTCCACAGGAAACCATCCCAAGCGGAGTCGGATCAGCATCGTAGAGATGTCCCCAACCGATACACAGGTGAGCGGTCCATCCTGGGTCCCGACTCTGGACAGCCAGTACTTTATCCATGGTCATCGGACCGGACCCCCTCCACAAGGGAGGGGGGGACAGAGGAGAAAAAGAAAAGAAGCGGCTGATCAACTGGTCTAAAAGGAGGTCTATTTGAAGGCTAGAGTATACAAAGGAGTTTTAAGGTGGGACTTAAATGCTTCTACTGAAGTAGCATCTCAAACTGTTACCGGGAGGACATTCCAGAGTACTGGAACCCGAACGGAAAACGCTCTATAGCCCACAGACTTTTTTTTGGGGCTTTAGGAATCACTAATAAGCCGGAGTCTTTTGAACGCAGATTTCTTGCCGGGACATATGGTACAATACAATCGGCAAGATAGGATGGAGCTAGACCGTGTAGTATTTTATACGTAAGTAGTAAAACCTTGAAGTCACATCTTAAGTGCACAGGAAGCCAGTGCAGGTGAGCCAGTATAGGCGTAATGTGATCAAACTTTCTTGTTCTTGTCAAAAGTCTAGCATTGTCATACAATTAGGTTGAGTTTTTGCCATGATGTTGGATCTGAGCCAAGGATGTTTGTGGCTTGTGCGGCCCTTTGAGACACTTGTGATTAAGGGCTGTATAAATAAACTTTGCTTGATGATTGATTAATTGATTGATTCTTTAAAACTGGCCCAACATGTTCCACTTGGGAGAAAAAAAGGCCTCACAACCCCCAAAAGCATGTAAATAGTGCAGAGTCCCTCTTTTTGTTTTTTTTTGGTCTTGTATTCCATTATTTAGGTGAGTGCAATCATTTGTACCCTCCAAAGTTCACCTGGGCTTGAACGTGAAAGTCTATCTCAGCCAAGTCTCCATAATTCACTTCCCCGAGAGAAAGAATGGAGTACAACGGAGCGGCTCCCATGTCGTACATTTCAGCGTTTAATTGAAAACAGACGGGACGTGAACCCCTCCCCAACCTCGTCTCTCCCTCTCTCCATCCGCCCGGCTGTGTTCCTCAGGCACGTCGGCGACATCGCCCTTCTGACAACATGCATCTAACGTCTCGTTCAGAACTAACAGAAGCGGCAGAAAAGAGTGGCTCTTTACAGCCGTGAAAAACATGGCGGTACCTTCTCTGTGTAGCAAAGATGGCTGTGCCGTTTCCCCAGAGGTGAGCAGATGCCATGTGTGTTTTGGCAGCTGTGTACTGAAAGGTGTTGACTGGTGGGCCATCTGACAGAGTGGCGATGGCTTCATGACGGCCAGGGGAGGTCAACAGAGAAGCTTCCAGGAAAAGAGGCATCACCTTGACTCATTTAGGGAGGGCTAATGGAGCGACCACCATCTGTCCTGAAGCTCGACTGAGCCCACTCATGCAGGACACTTTGTTTATTCACCTGCAAGATGTACGGCGAGAAGGTATAAATCGCCGCAGTGAGACTAGGCAAGTGTTCAGCTGTATGTCAATCAATCAATCAATCAATGTTTACTTATATAGCCCTAAATCACTAGTGTCTCAAAGGGCTGCACAAACCACTACGACATCCTCGGTAGGCCCACATAAGGGCAAGGAAAATTCACACCCAGTGGGACATCGGTGACAATGATGACTATGAGAACCTTGGAGAGGTGGAAAGCAATGGATGTCGAGCGGGTCTAACATGATACTGTGAAAGTTCAATCCATAATGGATCCAACACAGTCGCGAGAGTCCAGTCCAAAGCGGATCCAACACAGCAGCGAGAGTCCCGTTCACAGCGGAGCCAGCAGGAAACCATCCCAGCGGAGGCGGATCAGCAGCGCAGAGATGTCCCCAGCCGATACACAGGCGAGCAGTACATGGCCACCGGATCGGACCGGACTCCCTCCACAAAGGAGAGTGGGACATAGAAGAAAAAGAAAAGAAACGGCAGATCAACTGGTCTAAAAAGGGAGTCTATTTAAAGGCTAGAGTATACAAATGAGTTTTAAGGTGAGACTTAAATGCTTCTACTGAGGTGGCATCTCGAACTGTTACCGGGAGGGCATTCCAGAGTACTGGAGCCCGAAATGAAAAAGCTCTACAGCCCGCAGACTTTTTTTGGGCTTTGGGAATCACTAATAAGCCGGAGTCCTTGGAACGCAGATTTCTTGCCGGGACATATGGTACAATACAATCGGCAAGATAGGATGGAGCTAGACCGTGTAGTATTTTATACGTGAGTAGTAAAACCTTAAAGTCACATCTTAAGTGCACAGGAAGCCAGTGCAGGTGAGCCAGTACAGGCGTAATGTGATCAAACTTTCTTGTTCTTGTCAAAAGTCTAGCAGCCGCATTTTGTACCAACTGTAATCTTTTAATGCTAGACATTATTTATTATTATTTATTATTTATTTATTTATTTATTATTTATTATGTATTGTTTACATCGCAAAGGAGCACTCTGATCATAAGTGATTGCGGCCTTGTTTGTTTTAGGAATTAGACTGAGCCTTGACTCTGGACAGTGACCCAAACACATCCAAAAAGGAATGCTCGCACAGCCCGGTCGCCAAGATTGAAAGCAGATGGATGGATTTCCAGCACGGCTTGCTCCACCAGGGCCGTATTTTACTCCCCGAAGCCTGATTAAAACGAGGTGGGGCTCCAGCTGGGCTCGGGCGGCTTAATGTGAGTCAGAGAAGTAGACGAGCTTGCAGTGACAACGGAGAGGAAACACGTCTAAGCAATTTGTTCACACTGTCCGAAATAGCGGATACCTCAATCAGGACAGAATCAACAAACTTTAGGGTTATTTCAAGGGCGTTCTGTTCATTTTTGGCTTGCGGCAGTTTGGAAGGTTTAAATAGGACAGGGGTCTGGAAACTGTTAACTGCAAAAGGAAAGGAAATGAGGGCAAACTGAAATAAGTGAGCCATCACTTGCATTGTAGAACTATGGCAGGTAGAGGTACTCCTAAAGTGTTGCTTTTATTGAACAGATTCATGTCAGTTAAACAAATAGCGATTTAGGTAACCTAATACCGTCCAGTATCCACATTTCACGGCTTTTTTCGCACATAACAGTTAAAACAAGATCTGGTTTTATTGCTCTGTAAGAGCGGTTGCTTTTCAGCTCAGTTCAGTTTAAGTTTATTTTGGACATGCATATGATACAATGTAATGCATCACACATTTCCAGTTGTTTCAGTACAGCATGTCCGAAAAGGAGAAAGAAGAAGTAGAGCTTATTTAATCCTACCTGTTTTCATACCATAGCAATGCTATTCAATGTCCTTGTTCTCTGTAACAGAACAGTGAACAAATAAGTAATAAATAAATATCATAGTAAGCAAACAAATATTAAATACATAAATAATCTTGTCTCAGCAAAAAAAGAAAAAAGGTTTAAGATATTCATCATAATTCTTGTTCTGTGTACTTTGTGAACACTTGTAGTTTGAAAAGTCTCTTAAACTGAATCACATTGGTGCTTTGTTTGATTTCTTTAGTTAAGCCATTCCATAATTTAATTCCACACACTGAATCGAGTGTGAACGATATCATGGAAATCCTAATTTGCCCCCCCCCCCAAAAAAATGGATGGGATGAATGGACTGGGCCTAAGACCTATGTTGTCAATAATACTAATAGTTTAGATTAAGTCAATCTGAACCTGAGTACACATTTTAAGAAACGTTATTGTCACGCCAGCACACCCTCCATCCATCCATCCATTTTCTACCGTTTATTCCCTTTTGGGGGAATATCTCAGCTACAATCGGGCGGAAGGCGGTGTACACCCTGGACAAGTCGCCACCTCATCACAGGGCCAACACAGATAGACGGACAACATTCACACTCACATTCACACACTAAGGCCAATTTAGTGTTGCCAATCAACCTATCCCCAGGTGCATGTCTTTGGAAGTGGGAGGAAGCCGGAGTACCCGGAGGGAACCCACGCATTCACGGGGAGAACATGCAAACTCCACAGAGAAAGATCCCGAGCCTGGATTTGAACCCAGGACTGCAGGACCTTCGTATTGTGAGG
Organism: Nerophis ophidion; assembly: GCF_033978795.1. Classification (NCBI taxonomy): domain Eukaryota; kingdom Metazoa; phylum Chordata; class Actinopteri; order Syngnathiformes; family Syngnathidae; genus Nerophis; species Nerophis ophidion. Next base: position 12,962,843 of record NC_084628.1, on the reverse strand, counting down.
CAGACGCACTAACCCCTCTGCCAAGGTCCAAGATTTAGCCCATTGAGTACCACAAGAACAATAGTATCAATCCATCCATCCATTTTCTACCGCTTGTCCCTTTTGGAGTCGCAGGGGGAGCTGTTGCTGCATTCGGGCGGAAGGCGGCGTACACCCTGGACATGTCGCCACCTCATCGCAGGGCCAACACAGATAGACAGAGAACATTCACACACCAGGGGCCAATTTAGTGTTGCCAATCAACCTATCCCCAGGTGCATGTCTTTGGAGGTGGGAGGAAGCCGGAGTACGCATAGGAAACCCACACATTCACGGGCAGAACATGCAAACTCCACACGGAAAGATCCCGAGTCCGGGATTAAACTCGGTACTACGAACCCCTTTTTTCCACCGTGCTGCCCGAACAATAGTATGTTCATAAATATTTGAATACAACAGGTTATACATAGCACAGGTTAGTAAGAACACATTGAGAATATGATAGAACGAACAGAAAAATAGAATAGATTGTGATCCTCTAGTCCAAATAGAACATGGGTGTCAAACTCTGGCCCGCGGGCCAAATTTGGCCCACCGTGTAATTTAATTTGGCCCTTAAGGCAATATCAAATTAACATTAGAGCTGGCCCGCCGGTATTATAACACCGCATTCACCGCTGACACTCATACTTACCAACCCTCTCGATTTTCTTGGGAGACTCCCGAATTTCAGTGCCCTTGCCGAAAATCACCCGGGGCAACCATTCTCCCGAATTTCTCTCGATTTCCACCCAAACAACATCATCGGGGACATGCCTTAAAGGCACTGCATTCAACGTCCTCTACAACCTGTCGTCCCGTCCGCTTTTTCTCCATACAAACATTGTGTCGGCCCAGTCACATACTATATGCGGACTTTACACACACACAAGTGAATGCAAGGCATACTTGGTCAACCGCCATACAGGTCACTCTGAGGGTGGCCGTATAAACAACTTTAACACTGTTACAAACACTGTGAACCCACACCAAACAAGAATGACAACCACGTTTAGGGAGAACCTCCGCACCGTAACCCAACATAAACACAACAGAACAAATACCCAGAACCCCTTGCAGCACTAACTCTTCCGGGATGCTACAATATTTGAAAATCGATTTTGTATGTCACTATAAAGTTATACAAGCCTTGCTCGTTCAATATTCAATGCAAAACTTGTTTGGGTCCCTATTAAAAGGTTCATTTCTTCAACCTTGGCACGCGGCTTTGTTCAGTTTTAAATTTTGGCCCACTCTGTATTTGAGTTTGACACCCCTGAAATAGAATGTGAAAGCAATGACAGAAAACCAAACCAAATAAAAGCACAGACATATTCTGCATGATTTCAAGGCTGTGTTTACACTTGTCACATTTGGTTAAAACTAGTTAAACAAACTCCAATGCGATTCCTTGGCTAAAGTGGTTTGCTTAGTCAAGTGAACCCGAAAGTTCACCAACAAACCCCCCCTCTCGTCAAGGAGCCTTGGTTTTAAATAACCGTTTTGCGTTTGGATCTTGTACTTTTTGCATCATTTTGTTCTGTTTGGTTAAACAAGCTCTGGTGCAATTGCTCTGATAGTTTGTTGACTGCAATTCAGTCCCATCAGGATTTTGCCATGTCGCGATTGTGCCAAATCACGCACATTTTGTGCGGCCTCTCAACTTTGTCCAAAGCCTGCGACTTCCTCGCACATTTTGGCCAATCAGCGTAATTTATGCCAGTGGAATTTGTCTCTGAGAGCCTCCGCAATGGGCACACGTCAAACGTTTCTTTAAAATGTTTGAAGAAGGAATACTCCACGTAAAACAGTTTATTACTCTTTGCATGTTCACCCCGTGAATGCGTGGGTTCCCTCCGGGTACTCCGGCTTCCTCCCACTTCCAAAAACATGCACCTGGGGATAGGTTGATTGGCAACACTAAATTGGCCCTAGTGTGTGAATGTGAGTGTGAATGTTCTCTGTCTATCTGTGTTGGCCCTGCGATGAGGTGGCGACTTGTCCAGGGTGTACCCCGCCTTCCGCCCGATTGTAGCTGAGATAGGCGCCAGCGCCCCCCGCGACCCCAAAAAGGGAATAAGCGGTAGAAAATGGATGGATGGATGGATGCTCAAACAGCACAATTGTTTTACTCCTGGATAGCTCAGAATTACTTCCGATTCCGAATTACAGCGCAAAGGCTTCTGGGTAATCTTGTATACAAACATTTAGTTCCTAGTATACAATTGAGAACAGTTTCTTTTTTTTTTTCATAGCGAACTTAACAAATCGAGTCCATTTAAATGTTAGAGATGTTGAGTGTGATGATAATCTATGATCATTTCTCATATATTAGCAACAATTAACGCAACTGATCGTTCTGAACAGAGCACAAAAACGCTTACAATGCAGAGATAAATGTTTTGGAACATAAATAAATGTTTAAGATGAACAAACACTTTTCAAGCGTAAAACCTACAAAGAGAATGTTTCAAACTTGTGGATGCCCGAGCAGAGAGCGGACAATAAGGAAACCGTTGGTGGTGTTTCTTTCTGTGAATGTCAGTATGTGATACTAATATTACTTATAAATAGTTAAAAATCCATCCATCCATTTTCTACCGCTTTTTCCCCTTCCGGGGGACACTGTGGCCCATCTCAGCTACAATCAGGCGGAAGGCGGCGTACACCCTGGACAAGTCGCCACCTCATCACAGAATATATACTAGTTAAAACAGCACAGTCATTTGACAATGATATGTGAATGTGTATTTTTACTGCCATCTAGTGTCTACTTTTAAGTCTGTGTCGTACAAAACGGGTAAAACATCAATACAGTAATTGTCTTACATTTTTTTCTTGAAATCGTGTTATTTCTGAATTTAAGGTTATTCCGGATGTAATAAACTCATAAAATCACAACTTTATTCAATGTTATTAAAGATAATCCATTTCCATTTTCTACCGCTTATTCCCTTTTGGGGTCGCAGGGGGGCGCTGGCGCCTATCTCAGCTACAATCGGGCGGAAGGCGGGGTACATCCTGGACAAGTCGCTAGTATAATTCGGGAAAATCCCTTATCTGCTTATTGTGTTACCAGTGTTTTAGTGAGATTATATGGTACCTGAAAGTCTGAGGGGTGTGGTGACCGCCAATGTCTCTGAGGGAAGCCACGCAGCTGTGGAGGACGCAAGCTCCGCTCATGTCTACGGTAAGAGCCGACTTATTACCACAATTTTCTCACTGAAACCTGCTGGTTGACATGTGGTCGGGAACCATGTTCGCTTGACCGCTCTGTTCCATAGTTAAGCTTCACCTTCGGGAATTTTAAACAAGGAAACACCGGCTGTGTTTGTGTCGCTAAAGGCAGCCGCAATACACTGCTTCCCACCTCCATATTTCTACTTTGACTTCTCCACTAATAATTGAACAAATTGCAAAAGATTCGGCAACACAGATGTCCACAATACTGTGTAATTATGCGATTAAGCAGAATACTTATAGCTTGGATCGGGCTGGAAAAAAATGTCCGCTACAACCGGTGACGTCAAACGCACGCGTCATCATACCACCACGTTTTCAACAGGATAAATCGCGCGAAATTTAAAATTGCAATTTAGTAAACTAAAAAGGCCGTATTGGCATGTGTTGCAATGTTTATATTTCATCATTGATATATAAACTCTCAGACTGCGTGGTCGGTAGTAGTGGGTTTCAGTAGGCCTTTAATTTAGGATCAAAACATTGTAAAATATACTCTAAAAAAATTTACAAATATTTCTTTTAAACATGTGATATGGTGAAGTCGCAATATTTGAAGCGCGATGTGGCGACATACGTCTAAAAAGTTGAAAACTGTCACTTCCAACTATGACCGCAGCGTCAATAGATATGTAGAGTGGCGCTCTCCATCATTTTCAGCAGACTGCATTGCAAAATGACCCCAGGGGACCATATGAATCCCTTCCCTGCTATACGAAATGAAACACAAAACTTTAGTCACCTTTACATTATTTAAATCAAATACAATAATGCTGCTAGAGGTTGAGCCAATCGGTGGCCACGATACTGAACAGCACGCTCTGATTGGCTTAGACTCCTCAAGTGGCCACCTTACTTTAGTTTTGACATGTTTGGGTTATTTACTCGTTATGCTTGAAAATACTGAATGTACAAAAATGTGCAATATGCTGCAAAACATTTTTTTATATATTGGAAAAAAAATTCAACAAAATGTTCTAAAAAAATATTCAAAAATATATATTCCCAAAAATATTCAAAAAAAGATTTAAAAAATTACTCCCAAAAGTATTTTTAAAAATATTCCAAATTTTTTCACAAAATACTCCAAAAAATATTTAAAAAAATATTTTAAAAAGTATTTATAAAAAAACTCGAAAAATATTTGAAACAATATTAAAAAAAATATTCTAAAAATATTTCAAGAAATACTCCAAAAAAACTTTTAAAAAATATTTTTAAAAAATATTATAAAAAATATTCCCAAAAATATTCCCAAAAATATTCCCAAAAATATTCCCAAAAATATTTTAAATTTTTTTTTTTTTAAATATTCAAAAAAATATTCTAAAAAAATATTTAAAACAATATATGCGAGGAGTTGAAGTAGCAATATTTGAAGTGCAATGTGGCAATATTTTAAACATAGAAAAGATAAAAATAACTGTCACAATGTCCAATCAGGTTGTGAATTGTCAGGGCAAACCAGATTTTTTTTTTTATTGTTGGTGCCAAAAGTAAAAGTCAACACAGCTTCATTTACAAACTTAATCCAAATATGTTAGCATGCTCATCAGACACGTGGCGCGACTCCAAAGGTCATGTCACTGTGCATGTTTGCGAGTGTTTACATAGGCGGGGCGTCATTTGCACTCGGTCACCATGGACGTGCATGCACTGGCTGCTGGGAGTGTGTGAAGCTTAACACGTGTGCCAGTGTGACCGACTGATTAGTGGCGTTTTCATCGACTGTCTGCGCGCCGTCTGCCAGGCGAGGACAACCCCAGACTGTTTCGCTCCTTCTTAGCGACGCAGCTGGTCGGGCGCCGCACGCGCCTGGCTCTCAAACACACTTCCCGCCGCCGTCCCCTTTGCATTTGAGCTACGCTCCAACCGCGGAGAGTCGCCCGTGCGCACCAGTAAATAAAGCCTAGTGCATTTCGTGGGGCGAAGGTGTGTAATCAGCGTCTGCTTGGTCAACTAGAGGTTAATCTCATTAAACGTGCGCTAAACGGCATGCCGGGACATCATCTGACAAGACGTAGGCAAGTTAATTAAAAGCGCAATTAAAGGAAGACGGAGCGATATTGAAGAGCAGCGTTTTGCTGTATAGTCCGTCACAAATAAACCACAGGTGTATATAAAACTACCAGTGGTGGTTTACCAACTATTAAATCCTTTGTTAAACAAGCTGTTCAAATCAATCAAAGCTAATTATTTTCACCATGAATATTCATAAAATATGTACAAACACATCAAAGTGATTCTCACTTTTAAGTGACCCCATATTGTTTGATTTGGCTTACTTTTCTTCCTGCAGGGGTCAGTATCACTTTTAGTGGCACTTGGCCACATTGAGGAAGGTGGCAGGAACCCTGCCACACAAAAAAACTACAAATGTGCTGACTTGCTTTACGGTATACGTCACTCCCATTCCCCGTTGGTTAAAAAGACGGAATTTGATGCAAACGCCTTCATGCCGCCAGAAACTAAAAAGAAGAAGAAGAAGAACGCCCAAAGGCAAATATTGCTATCATTGCCAAAGCTGCAAAACAACCAAAGAAAGAAAACGTTTTTTTACTGAGGAGACGAAAAAAAAAGAAAACTGAACTTACTCGACTTTTATTCGCTAGGTAGAGCTCAAAGACGATGGATTTCAGACCGACGATGCCTTGGCTCTGTTCTTGCTAAACTGTAAGTGACTTTCGATGCTCAAATCAAAATGCTAATGCTAATGTCAGCTATCGGAAATCTGTGTGGTAGCAATAAATAGCCCCCAGCGTGATCATTTCACTGCTACTTCCTTCTGAAAAAATCTCTCGCCGGTCTTCATCTGCCCTGATACATTCCTGGTAGTAGTGTCATGTTTGTAGCGCAATCCAAGATTATTTCTTGATAATGATAGCCATTAGAGACGTAATATTTGTGCCAATATTGCGGCAGACATGTTGCTAGTCATCATGGGAAATTAGGTTTTCTCTTTGCAGAACACTACCGCTTTGGCGCCGCCAAAAAAAACAAAACTGAAAGATCTTATGTTTAAACTCAAAAGTGTTTACAAAGTACAAAAAATAATAATCCACTATGGACTGGACTCTCACAACATGTTAGATCCACCCGACGTCCATTGCACCATTCGCCCAGGGAGGTTTGGCTTTGGTGTCTCCACATCTCCAAGGTTTCTCATTGTATCCCTTTGGGTTGAGTTTTTCCTTGCCCTGGTGTGGGATCTGAGTCAAGGATGTCGTTGTGGATTGTGCAGCCCTTTGAGACACTCGTGATTAGGGTCTATATAAGTAAATTTTGATTTATTGATTGATATGAAACAAACATTGTTTTTCTACTAAAAATTAGTGGGTGCAGTTTATATACCGGTGTGCTGTATAGTCCGGAAAATGCATTAATACTTGTGATTAGCTACATAAAACCCTGATCGGATACATTTTTGTGTAGTATTCACTATTTCCTTCACGGTGTCTTATATACTGTAATGAGTCAGACCGGGACACAACGTTTCAGCCTCATGTAAAAAAATGTCGACGTACATGGTGACGTAGGGTTTGCATGGAGACGCTTTTACGTAACGTGAGCGTCCAACAAGGCTCGCTGTGCGTCACACGAGGCATGTATCCCGCTAGCTCGCCCGCCTCGCGGGCACAACTGGCGGCCGCGGCCTGCCTCCAGATGAATCATAAACAACCGCCCGGGCCTCCGTGACTTAATCCCCTGTGACATCGCCACGGGGAGACGGAGAAAGCGGGAGGAGAGAGGAAGGCAAACATGGCGCGTGCTCAACTTGCGAGTGAATTAAACATGGCAATGAATGTGCATGAGGTGTATGTGAGGATACGCCGAGGTGAGGTCGCGGTTTGACAGGAGATACAGATAGAAGCACGGTGGCGGTGTGGGCGGGGGGCAGTACTTGGACTTGTTGGAGCCACAAGTCTCTGCTCATGTGTGCGTCATGCAAATGTCACTCAAAAACGGCCATGAATGTGTGGCGTCCTACGCAAGGTGGCGGCGAAGGCCATCTTCAAAATAGCGCTCCTGAAAGCGTCGCCTGCGGAAAGCGGGCTCATTAATTTATTTTCGGAGCCAGAATGCGGAATCTCGCACTGAGACATGCGATGTTTCATCCTTCAGGCTTCAGCACACAAGCGGATATGGTTTGAAAATCAAGAAGAAGTAGGAGGAGGAGGAGGCCGTTTTTTCCGAACCAAGTCAAGGTGCCGCACTTATTTTTTTTTCCCCCCCGGGAAAGTTCCGAAAATGATTTGCCGGCACTTTTCGGGTTGTGCTGATCCAAGGGGCTTTTGTGTTTTTGAGATTAATGAAATATGTTTTGCTCTTTGGCATTTTGGAGCCCACGCAAAAGGTTACAAACAGCCCCCCCGCCCCCCGACCAGCCAGAGGTTTATGTGGCGTGCCGGCGACAACATTCCACTCACTGTGAGATACAATTCCGCGATTTTTCTTACAGTATATATCTTCCTCCTATTATTGTACATCTGCCCTGTCCTCCTACTGGAGACAATGATACAGTATAAAGCTGGTGCATATTAAAGTGTAAAATATGATATACTACGTATCCAGGACCTCTTATCTCAGTGGTTCTCAACCTTTTTTTCAGTGATGTACCCCCTGTGAACATTTTTTTTAAATTCAAGTACCCCCTAATCAGAGCAAATCATTTTTGGTTGAAAAAGAGAGATAAAGAAGTAAAATACAGCACTATGTCATCAGTTTCTGATTTATCAAATTGTATAACAGTGCAAAATATTTGTAGTGGTCTTTCTTGAACTATTTGGAAAAAAAGATATAAAAGTAATTAAAAACTTGTTGAAAAATAAACAAGTGATTCAATTATAAAGAAACATTTCTACACATAGCAGTAATCATCAACTTAAAGTGCCCTCTTTAGGGATTGTAAGAGAGATCCATCTGGATTCATGAACTTAATTCTAAACATTTCATATATATATATATATATATATATATATATATATATATATATATGTATATATATATATATATATATATATATATATATATATATAATTTAAAATAAATAGGGAATTGGTTACACATTTTGTTCCATCCATCCATTTTCTACCGCTTATTCCCTTTCGGGGTCGCGGGGGGCGCTGGCGCCTATCTCAGCTACAATCGGGCGGAAGGCGGGGTACACCCTGGACAAGTCGCCACCTCATCGCAGGGCCAACACAGATAGACAGACAACATTCACACTCACACACTAGGGCCAATTTAGTGTTGCCAATCAACCTATCCCCAGGTGCATGTCTTTGGAAGTGGGAGGAAGCCGGAGTACCCGGAGGGAACCCACGCATTCACGGGGAGAACATGCAAACTCCACACAGAAAGATCCCGAGCCTGGATTTGAACCCAGGACTGCAGGACCT